>NC_056739.1:1695443505-1695787255 GCF_019279795.1 Protopterus annectens
TGTTGGCAAAATTTGGAACTTACTTCCTGCTGAACTCACAGCAGTCCCCTCTTTAACTCATTTTAAACCATCTCTTAAAAAACACCTAAAAATACATTGCCTATACCCCTGTACAAACCCTGACTAACCCCTTCTCGATTTGCTATGTACCTCTGAAAAGCTTGGCTTCATGTTGAAATTATCTTTACCATAACTCTGATACTTCCGCTGTTTCAGAAGATTGATTATTGGATTGTACTACTGAACTAGAGGACAACTTACACAACTATGCACTATTAAAATAAATGGGTTCTCGAATAAAAGTTTATAATTTTTAATGTTTTATTATAAATTCTGGCATATTTGGAATATTCATGTATGTGTTCTTGAACAAAAGTACCTAATTGTCAGTTACTTTGTATGTATTTCTGGAGCTTTTCTCCCCGGGTCTCTGCTGAAAATGGACCAAAATCTAGTCTGACTCTTCCGGTTAACAAATGTAAAATAAATAAATAAAATAAATAAACATCTACATCTTTTCTCTATTTATTTGAAGATTCTCCTTAAACTGAAAAACGAACACACCCACATGATCTTAAAGTACTGCTCTGGTTTCCTGGATATGGCTCTCCTACTGCTACAGTTGGCTTTTTGTTCAGCCTCATTCACACTGGTGCAACAGCTTTTTCCAGGAGGAAAGGTCCCTGTTGCACTCAAGCATTTCTTCTTTAAAAGTTTGTTTAGTTACTAGCTACAAAATTTGTAGCTGTAACTGGAATCAGTAGTTCTGAATCTGTAACCCAGGCTGTAACGGTAACTTGTAAGAAGGTAACCAGTTTCATTTATGCAACAGATTGGAAGAGAAATGCAACTTGGGCATTTTCTCAGTCCATGCCATGCAGAAGCAACCTCTTCCAGGAGGAAAGGTTCCTATTGCACTCAAGTATTTCCTCTTTAATGGTGTATGATTTGTTCCTGAATTTGTGCCTTTAGCTGAATTCCAAGGTTTTGAATCCCAGATTGTGCTGGCAACTCAGCAGATGATGACCAATGTCAGTCATTGCTGTAGCAGCTCCAAAGATATTTGTGATTTGGGCTGTTCTCAGAGTCCTAAATCATTTTTGTGCCCTGCTACTCTGATGCTAGATCATCTGCTGTCTTTACTGGACAGTGGTTTAAGTCCTGCTCTCCAAGTGTTCATTTGTTGGGTATATTGTTGTTCCATGAACAGGTGGAAGTTAAATCTGTTGCCTATTCTGAGTATGCTGGCTTTCTTTAAAGGGATTCTGCATGTGAACTCTGTTGTTTGAGAAAAAGTCCCGAAACATATAATTTTTTCCCAAGATCTTTACTTTCCTTCCATAATCATAGTTCATAAGTGTCTACTAGTCAGACATCCACTTGGGGCTTTAATAAGCCTAGCCATGCAACTCAAATGCATCCCTTGAGTCAGTTGTGCCTTCAAGATTATTTTAAGGGGTGTATGGTAGTTACGATGTGACATAACGGTTACCTGTGTCCATCAGATGGCATAGGTTTCGCATCCATTGGTCCAGGCTGTGCTCTAATAGGATTAGGGAAGCCTGTTCCTGAGGTCTGTAGCTGACAAAGTTTGCTCATGACTGCAAACTGGGAGCAGTCATAGTCTCTCCAAATGATGTCAACATCCTACAAGAGGGTCTTACACAAACAAATGATTGGTGCCAAAGGCATGGCTTTAAACTCAATGCAAAAAATGTATTAACCCTTTCGATAAGAGCAGTGTTCCTACTAACTACCACATCATTAGTAAAACCCTAAGTATGCACTCTGGTGAGAGACCTAGGCAGCAGGTTGCCAGCAACCTTACCTTTGATCATCATGTCTCCACAGTGGTAAGAAGGGAATTCTGTATAACTCATCTCTTAAGTAAGGGCATTGCCTCCAGAAAAAAAGTTATAACCTCCCTGTACTCTTCCCTCATCAGGCCAGTAATTGAGTACAATGCCCCTTTTGGTATGTACCTTTCCAAGCACCTGCAGCAATTGGAGAGACCACAAAGTTTCCTCACAAGGAAAGTTCAAGTTCTTCAGCATCTGTCCTATGTGGATCATTTGAAATCCCTGTCACTTTATTCTGTTTCATACAGACTACTCAGAGGGGATCTCTGCCTTGCATATAAGGCAATCACTGACCCTGCTTTATTGGAAATGCTGCATATCCGCAAGTCAAATGGTACACTGATTACTTGCTCTACAGACCTTAACCTAGTATGTAACATTAATAGAACCTGCTGGAGGGACAGATTTGCCTCGCAGAGGTTACCACACCTTTGGAGCAGACTCCCACTTTGTCAAATAGAGCACCTCACTGGCCCTCTTCAAACGCAGTCTGGACAGTTGTATGGGTAACCATAAATTCACCCCAGGGGTTCTACCTGTGTCCCTTGTGGACAGAGCTGCAATAGGTGCTTATCGGTGAAATAAGGGTAGAACTTAGCCAGGCTTTTAAGGGCCCTAGGGCCATTAGCCTAGTAACATCCTGTGATCCAGAGAATGGGTATTCTCGTAGAGACATACCTGTCCCTCCAACATGTCCTTTTTAAGTTGCAAGCAAAGTTTAAATTCTTAGAACCAGTAGTTCTGGTGCTGTTTGTTTTGTGGATATGCAAAAGCTCCATCCATTTGAGTCCAGTGCATCTGTAGAGAAGTTTTTTTCTTTGAAAGTGCTTTTCTTGGTAGCAAGGATATCAGTTACAGTTGATTTAGTATGAGGAAGTCTTAGTTAATAAACATAAAAATAGCTCCTATCTTTGCAGTAATCCCATATTTTTGCTAAAAGTGGTTTCTGAATTCATTCTTAACCATAATCTTCATATCCCTAAATGTCCCTAACTGTGAGTGGGAGGGGCTTTTTCTTTCCTATGTATCATCCTATGGTCTCTACCCAGTACCACACATCCATCACAGAGTTTACCAGCTAATTCCTATTCCCTTGGACTTCATCTGATAGTGCTGGGGTTAGAGCATAACCTCAGGATATCCTGGGAGTATGTCCATCGACATCCACCAGGCAGGGTTCTTTTATGGCCTTACCCCATGGCTCCTGCCCTCTCAGTTTCTGTGGTAATGCCCAGAGGTGGTCAAGCAGTGTAGATGTCTGATGTTTTGTCCCACCTCTACAGCAGTTCAGTTATGTCCCTGCCATTTTCCTCTTTGGACAATCCCCCCGATAGCGACATCATCAAAGAGGACCGCCCTCCCCCCATCAATGACAACACCCATCTCTTCCTGCTGCTCGATTAGTCACCTGAGTTGCTAATCGAATCTCATTTGCCTGTTTTACAGTTTTGTTGTATTGATCAACAGAAATACAAAGACCAGGTGTTGTCTCTTCTGTCCGTCTCAACCTGTGGGTTATCAATCTAACTGTGATCCAAAGCCAGCACCTTCAGAATCTTCAGTCCTGGAGCTCCACGTCATCTGCCCACAATTGTCTCCTCTAACTGAATCTGCTCAGATCTCATTTCCCACCATTACAAACAGATTGTGGTCTTCAGAACTCCTCACAAAAATTGTTTTTTCTTGTACATCTTTAACTTTCTTGAAAGCCTTCTCTGCCCTCATTATTTTTTGTCTGTTATTTGTTGGTTAGTCTTTAGATAGTCATAGGTTAAATTTAGGGATATAGTAACACTATAGTTTCTTTAGTCTTGGTAACAGCTTTTACAGCAACCTTCCTTCTACCCCCCCTCAAAAAAAAATAAGCTCTTTTGTCTATTACTGTTGTTAATGTTGTTATTATTGTTGCTGCTGTTATATTTTTCATGGTGTTGTGATCGTTACTGCATTGTGGTTATTTTCTCTCCTGCTTGTACAATGAGCAAAGTAGCTTTGTTTAAAAATGTCTCAAGTGTGGCACAAATTGCCCGTACAAGACACTCGTTGTAGGTCTGTCTATTGTTTGGATGTGGCACACTTAGACATAGAGTTCCAGGCTTGCTGCACTTTTCCTACCAGAGTCCTGGTAGATAGAAGGGCCAAACGTGTTTTAAGTGACCTGCTCCAGTCCATGACCACTTTGTCTCCTCCAGCTAAGAAACAGGACAAGAAATCTAAGAAGGGGGACTTCCAAGATGGCTGCACATTGACTAACAGCATAATTCTAGCTCTCTCAGTGTGAAAACAGAAAGTTAGCAAAGAATGTGAACATAGATTTCTGGGTAAATTTCAGTAACTGGTTAGAAAGTGTACTGCCTGGATGCCAGGAAAAAAAAAGAAATACAGAGGACCTGAAAGAAAATCTGCTACAAAAGGTGACGAAAAAACACTGACTGGGAAAAGTACCGTCGCTGTTTAGCAAAAAGCAGTGCAAGCTTCAGACATGACTTCCAGTAACCTAAAGGAAAGTATAAGGCAACTCCACATAGACCTGACTAAAATAAATGAAACACTGATGAAATACATCAAGTCAATCAATAAAAGGCTGGAAAAAATGGAAGAAGCTTTAAGCAGATATTCAGGTAAGGTGATAAAACTTCAAAACTCAAGAGGTTGAAATAAAGAAAAGGCTGGCTGAACATGCGGAAACTTGAGATTTTCTGCTGTACCTTAGAAGCTGGAAGGAACAGACTGTATTAATTTTATGAAAACACAAATAAGCAACTGGAGTGGTATTTCACAACAAGAAATGTTAAAGTGCACATTGTGTGTATGCTCTAAACCAGTCTATGAGAAAACAATAGTAAAGATGCAGTCTTGCCAGCAGGAGTTGATTCTAACAAAACCATGACAGGAAGGATAAAATACTAAAAGTGGGAGACAGCAGAGTGTGGAGAATAACTATTCATTGTACACCAGGCAGAAGAGGAGTACATTTATGCCATTATTCAGGAAATGTAGAGAAGCTGGTATGAAATTCTAACTGCTGTACCCAGCTACCTTCAAAATATTTTCCCTACAGGAACAAAATAATTTTTGATGAAGTACATGCTAAGGAAGAAATGCAAACGTTTGTCCAATAAAAAGTGAGCTTTGAAACAGAAGGATATTCTGCTTCTTGTTTTTCTGGTAATAAAGACTACAGAGAGACTGTACCAGTGGAACTGTTTCCAGTGTTTCAACTGAAAATGCTTGAGAGAGGAAAAAAAGCACAGGAGTTAACTAGAAGAATTGAGAGTACTTTGGAAATGAAGCAGAGACAGGGTTTGGGAGAAGGAGATGAACTGGAATGGAACAAGAAAATCTGGAAATGCATATGCCCTACTTCATGTCAGTAATGTTTGGAAAGGAGGAAGGGAGAAAGTTAACTTAAGTAGAACAACTTTTTCTTAATAGTACTAGTTAAATGGTCCATGATTTTCTTTGCATGTTATAAAGTAACGTTTTTTTAGTTATTTTAAATGTAATGGGAATAACAATGCAAATGGGTGCTCCCTTTTTATTTTTCTCCCTTCTCTCTTTCTCCTTGTTCAGTTTTAAGAAATGTAGGCACTGCAATGTAACAAAAAAAAATCTGGTTAAAAGACCACGACAAAAATTAGTGTGCTTTTTCTCATTCTTGTATAGGGGAATGACTGAGTTAAGGCCATTAGCTTAATGTAGTATGACATTTTATGAGAACAAAAGTAAATGAAGAAGAATATTATAAAGATTTTTTTCTAGTAAACAGTTTTGTGTCTGGTTCACATGTCTCTAGCAGGCAGTTTGATAAAGAGAAATGGCTTGGAGAAAATGTTTTCTGAAAGCATTCAAGTGTTTTCTTAGCTAACCGCTATAAAGATAAGACAAAACCAGACATTACTTAATAGAACCACAGGCTATACCATGCGTCTTATTATGAATAAAGTTTCATTTAGGTTAGCTCGAGTTTTGTATGTTGTTGTGAAGGTAATGTGGTTTAAGGGTATTTTATGTGTGTGTATTTTTGTTTGACGGTTTCAATAAAATAAGTCCTATAAGATGTGACATAGGCCCAAATGTAGATGACAAGAAACAACTGTAGAAAAATTTAACCTGCCAAACAATACATGCATGTAACACAAAAACTGAAACTAGACATTTAGCAAAAAAGCTGTTCTACATAAAAGGTGGATATAATAATCTCTCAAAAATATGATGCTTTATGTAATGTCTTTAAACATTAATGGTCTCACAGATAAATACAAAAAAGGAAGAGTAGTGAACTATATTAAAAATGTAGAGTGCAAATAGCTATGCTACCAGGGAGACACTTTGAAAGAACTGAACATGTGAATTTGACAAAAAAAGATTTTCAGGATGGTTATTTAGCAAAATACATGTGGCAGAGGAAGAGAAAAGTACTTATATAAATTCCAAGAGTAGTTCCAATAGTAATACAGGACAAAACAAAAGCAATAATGGGGCAGTGCAGTGGTGCAGCAGTTAAATCTCTTGCCTCACAGCAAGAGGTTCTCTGGGATGATTCTCGGCTGGGGTGTCTTCTGTGTGGAGTCTGCATGTCCTCTCTGCATTTACATGCGTTTCCTCTGGGTGCTGTGGTTTCATCCCACATTCCAAAGATATGCGTCTGGAATGTTTCTCCCTAGGCAGCCGCTGAAAATAGGCTCTGTCCTGGTCGGACTTTCCTAGTCAACAAATATTAAATAAATAGAAAATAATGGCAGATTTGTAGTACTAAGGGACTACTGGCAAGGCAGGAATATTACACTGGCATGTATTTATATTCCACTGAAAACTGCTATAATCGAGCATAAGAAATTTATGGGAGAAATAATCAGCTTTCAGCAAGGAATATTACTTATATGTGGGGACTAGAATTTGATTTGCAATAGTGAAGATGTGTCTGGAGGACTCCGAAGAGAAAATATAACAAAGGAGGATAGAGTTGTATTCAGTACTAGGAGTTCGGAATGAATTTATATATTATTCCCCAAGATAGAAAAATTGGGCTAGGCTAGACAGAATATATATTTCACATGAACATGTGCATTTAATTGAAGGTCTTGATATGCACCCAATAACTATTTCAAATCATACACCAATAATAACTAAAATAAAAACACAGGGTATTGATTGGGTGTGGCTAGGGGGGGTTGCTTTTGCTTTTACAACACAAGGTGCAGGGTTTGTCTCACACAGGGGGATGGCTGGCTGCTTAAAAATGGCTCACAAGGGCAGTTAGCTTAGTACTAATCTATGAATCTATGAATCTATGAATAAAAATGAAACTGGTGCTTTTCCACCTATCTGTTGAAAAGAGAGGAATTTAAGGAATGGGTACTGGAAATTATTCAGGAGCAGTTAGAGAAGATAGGAGTTTCTTCTGACTGTAGCTATTGAGTGGGACAAAACTAAAGTGGAGTGTAAAAATAAGGTGGAAATAAAAGAAAAAAGAAAGGAGATATTGTTAAGAAGTAATAATTTAGAGGGACTGACTGACAAATGTTAAAGTATTGCAACATAGGGGAAATCTCACAGAACAAGAACAGGAGCAACTGCAGAATGCTAATCAGAAAATAAGGGATTACCTTGATAATATCCATGACTTTAGAAAGATTGTTGTTAAGCAACTATTTTTTATAACTGTAGAGCACAAAAACATTTAGCACAACAAAGAAAGGGCCATCACCAGCCTCTAACAAGGGATCCAGTAGAAGTATTAAAAATATTTCAGAAATTCTGTGAAAGTCTGTATAAAGAAGAGAAATATAGTAATAAAGAAAAGGTACAAATGGAAATGTTTATGGAAGAATTAAATATGCCAAGGTTTGAGGTAGAGGAGGCTCAATTACTAACAGGATAGGAGGAGACGGGATAAAAATGGTGATGTATAACCAATCTACAGTAAAGTCCGCAGGAATAGATAATATTTCTGTGGAAGTTTGGAAGCTAGGAGGGAAAACTGATAAAGATTTGGAAGGTTTTGTTTAGCAGTATTTTAAGAGGCGGAGAAGTACCAACATCTTGAAAGTGGTGGTAGCTGTAATACCTAAAGAGGGTAAAGATCCATCCAGTCTAGTTCATACAGGCCCGTTTTAATAGCAAACCATGGTTATAAAGTGCTTATGTCTATAATGGCTAAAAGAATGGAAAAAGTGATGCGAAAATTAATAGTTATGGATCATTGTGGTTTTGTGGAGGGGTGGCAAATATTTGATAACATTAACAGAACACTGATTATCCAGATTGAAACAGTAAGAAAATACCACTGTTGTTGGGTGGAACTTGATGCAGAGAAAGCATTTGACAGAGTAAGCTGGGACTTTATGAGCAGGGCAATGGAAGCATTTTCATTCCCTGATTAAAATTATAAGGTTGATTCGGAGGATATATGAGGGATCAGAGGTGAAAATTAAAGTGGGTAGGGTCCTCTCTGATGATTTCTGCTTGAGCAGAGGAAGAAAGCAGGGATGTCCTCTCTCCCTTTCATTATTTGCATTATATTTAGAACCAGTAGCAAAGAAATTAATGGATTCAGATATTCAAGGATATAATTGGTTGGTAGACAAGAAAAGCTGGTTCTAGTTGAAGATGACATTATTTTATACCTGACAAAACCAGAAAGATACATTATACTGCTGTGGAACATATTGAAACAGTTTCAAATCTTTTCAGAATGCACAATTAATGAGGCTGTAACAAAGGCAATAGTGGTAAACTACGTACCCACAGACAAATTGCTTCAACAATATCCATACTTATGGAGACATGATAAAATGAAGTATTTAGGACTATGGATTAGAAAATGGATTAAAAATTATTGTGGTTTGGCAGCTTTAGAGACTAAACAAAAGAAAATACAAAAACTGAGAAAATGGAAGCTTTGTTATATGGATACCAATAGTAAGATACAACTAGTTAAAATGTTTTTAGTTCCTTTAATCGTATACCCAAGTTTAATCGTATACTCAAGTCAGACATATTTTTATCAACCATAGCAGAAGTTGTGAATAGCATTTAATAAACAGCTGAAGGATTTTACTTGGGAGGGGAAGACTGGAAGAGTCAAGTGGGATAAGCTTATTCTTCCAGTAGAACAGGGTAGATTGGGATTACCCAATTTGAAGAGGTATTTCAGAGCAACACAGTTAAGGCTCCTATACATAGCACAAACAGAAACTATAATTCGTAGAGGAAAGAGCTGATGATAAAACAGGAGGAAGCTCAAAAACAAGGAGAGACTTGGATTTTGGATGCATACCTTAAAGGAGAATAACAATAATCATACAGAATAGTATATTCATAAAGTAGCAGAAGGTATACTAAGAACTAAGCAAACACAGGAATGGAGAAAGGATATTCTGCTGATAGGGATGACTGCAAATAGGGATACAGAAATAAGCAACAGTGGGGCTGGAATTTATTGTAGAAAACTGGCAAAGGAACAAATGTATTGGGAGCAAATAACTGTAGAGGGACAGGTAATTGAATGGGAAGATGCCAAGAACTTAAGACTGCAGGTTAGAGCCTGCCTTCCCTATCAAGGATTGATGTCAGTGCATAGGCAGAGAGAAAGAAATAGGGATCCTAAACAAAAGACTAGGACTGGTAGAGTTTTTAGTATAATCTAGAACAGAAGTTGACATTAAGAAAGGAATAATCAGTACAACATATAGGATATTGCATGGCAACTATAAAAATCAATCAAAGAAGGTTAGAAAGGATTGGGAAGAGAGATTAGATGCAGTTCACAAAGAAACAATGGGGGGGATATATGTGTGTCTCCCAAATATGCAACACAGTCTAGAAGATTTAGGATATTTGCTTGGAAGTGTTTACATAGGTATTTTTATGCCGCAAGTAGACTCCAAAGAATTTTTCCTCGGGTATACAGCAAATGTTGGAGGTGTGATGGGGAAGAAAGAAGTAACTGGGAATTTATTTTCTGGGAGTGTAATAAATTGGCTCACTTTAAAGATTCCTTGTAGACTGCTCTGTTGGAGATACTTGGTGAGCAAATTGGTGTAACTATGCAAATTATTTTTGGGGGCTATGATACAGAATCAGAATTGCCTAGACATTAAGGCCTTGCTGAGTCTAATTGTGATGGCTGCCAAAAAAGCTATTACTAGGAAATGGAAATCAAAGTCTAAATCAACTTTACTACAAGCAGCGAAGATAGTAACAAAGATAAAATATCTGGCATTGGGATCCTTAATAAAGGTAGAAGCAAATTACATAGGAAAGATGGGATTTGTGGGATCAATACATGCAGAGGAGGAACAAGGTTTAAAAGAAGGCAGGAAATGAATGAACTATGTAATGGCTGACTTGATGTATTATAAGTGATTTATAATGTTTGCAACTACAGTTGTGTCAGCATTGTTTGTAATATATAATGCTTCCAATTGAGACTATCAGTATGGTTTATTTTTATTTATATAAATGTAAGATTGCCTGTGTCATATGTAATTTAATAAAGATGTTTCTTGTTTAAAAAAAAGTACGTACTCAGAACGGTAGAACAAAATTCTGTCATGATGTGAAGCCCTAGGACAAGGAAGAGCACAAGCATTCCTCCTCTACAACTGAGGTCCAGCTGTATCTAAAGATTCACCAATCTTCATCTCCTTCTGCTTCTATAATGACTGGTTCTTCACCGCCATTTTGGTATCAGTCATTGGTAATTTTGGTTCTGGATTCAGAATCCTCTGATGCTCCTGCCCTGTGTATCCCTAATCGTTTTCTCTCTAAGGACTGTTCTTCCCTGACCAGTGTTCTTAACACTTTCTTCCCCATTACCCGTGCCAAGCCTTTTCCAGAACTATACCCTTTCTCTATTCTGATCTGATCCTTTCCCTTCCACATATCCTTGTCAATCTAGTATCCTGGTGGGCCTGGAAGGAAGTCAATCTGCTGGAGTCCATTTGTGAAATATGACAAATCCTGGTTTCACCCAAGAATACACTGCATTGGAGCAACGGTCTGGTGCTAGATGCTGTGATGAAAGGAGGTACTGCCAGCACAGCTAGCTGGAATTTTGTAAATAATTATGTCACTGGTGAACATCGAAATGATTTATACAAATTGCTTGTGTTACAAATGTATTAGAACTGTATGTCTTGTGTATATCAAACCGCTCTGTACAGACGTGTTGAAAAGGTATTTGTAAAGTGCTGTGTTTGAAATGTAACCGCAGTGTGCCTACTGCAGAGAACAGAAATGTACATGCAGTATTGTAACTGTTTAAATGCATTTGTTTTAGCAGAGGAAATGGAGGGTTAACTTCAGTCAAGCAAACTTTAGAAAAATATCTGAAATTAAATCAGTTTATAGGCTAGGCCATAAATATGCTATCTTACAGGTTTCAAGGCAGCCAGAGGCACAACGTCTGTACTAGGAAGCTTTCTGTATTGTCTTTGGTGTGAATTAATTGCCACTTACGAAGAGTAGAAGTGTTTAGTTGTTTTATGACCTCCAGAAGCTCAACAGATCTGAGCAAAAGCCCTTGTGTGTGTATTTCTATGGGTAGGTGCTAAATACTGCCAGCAATGGGGGTTTTGCCTGGGAACTATAAGTCAGATAACCAGAAATGATGTCATTCTGCAAGCTATCCCAGCAGTAATATTTTAGATATTATTTTGAGAAGTCTCTTATTGAGACAGAGCATTCTGTATTCTGTCTTAGACCTGACAACAAGAACCACCGTTCACCACATCATCTGCCTTGCTCTAGTAAGTTAGTATGGTATAGTATAATTCTCTTAGATTCAGTCAGGAATATAGTGAAGGTTAGTTTAGATATTATTTTCCTTTGTTTAAGACTGTCCTTCAATGTTGTTTTAAATATTTTCTGTGATTTTGAACTCTGCTGTCACTGTGAATTGATATTTAGTATTTTCTTTTATTATTTATTATTAAATATGTTTAAACCTTTCATTGTGGCTGATCTTTGTAGAGATATTAAGTTTTAGAGTACTTGCATATTTATTTGGCGATACTGTGTGGACCACTCCTAACAGCCTTGCTGTTGGTCAAACAACCATTTCTATTAATATTAGCTCCCCATCCCCCATTGGATCGCGTAGTTATTCTCCTCCCCCACTATCTACCCAAACTTATAAGTATTAGCCCGCTCTTGTGGCGCCATATTTATAACCCTATCTCCCATGTGTAAGCATCCCTTGGTCGTCCGCGTGGTGTGCTGCTCGTAAGTACCTACTTGTTTGTTAAATTATAGTTTGCTCAGACTGCGCTATTCCTTTTTTGCATGTTGTAACTGAATTGTGCATTAGTTTGCTAGACGACAGAAAGGAAAAGCTAGTTAATCTCTGAATTTCAGTGTTGTTCGTAGGCACCTAGTTATTTGTTTATCTACACTGTATTGCATAGTATGATGTAACTGCTTGATTCCTTTTTATAACTTGTATCTGGAAATACTTTAGTTTGTTAATGATAAACAGAACAGCTAATCTTTGATTCCTATGCTGTACATAAGTAATGTTTGCTATAATTTACTGCATTATGCCTTACTCCTGGTCATATAAGCTGCATCTTTTCTAAATGTTATGGTCCAATTAAGGTTATTTCATTGACTACTGGGATCTAGATAGTACTGTCTGATATTCCTATTCTGTTTCTAATATATTGCTATATCGCTGATGTAGGGTGGGATCTTTTATTTAGTCACTGTAAGCGGGAACATTTTAGAAGCGTTTTTGTTAGCTGTTTGTTCTATCGCTAAATTGTTGGTGCTGTGCGGGAAGTTTTAACGACTGTAAGCAATAACTGGTTAAAGAGTCCTAGTGACTGTCTTAAGGCTGGGCGGGAAGTTCTAGTGACTACAAGCACTAACTGTTTAAAAGAGTCCAAGTGACTGTGTTAGTTATTTTTCCTGAAGGAGGGAGATAAGTACGCCTCTACTTGTTACACAGGTTAAAATAAGAAAGGAAATGCATCTGGTTCAGTAACATTTAACTCTAGTTACTGTCACTTATGTATATGTGAATACTTTGAGGGGATGTTGTTGACTGTATTACTCTTTGAAGGGTTCAAATGAAAGTGTGGTTTAATCTTTAAACTAACGTTTGTGGTTATACTGCTATGTCGTGGGTTCTGTAACACTGACTATATGCTATATTTGCTACTCTCTTGTCCTTACACCTACCCTTGTACTCCACTACACAGCCTCACTCTTCTCCCTGTATGTACCTCCTACCTATACTTATAACCTTCCTATTTCTCTTCCTTTTTTAGCCTGGAAACCAAGTACTGCTAATCGGGTTGTCCCCCACTGCTGTAGGACTTCCCATAAGTAATTTACTTCACAGAAGCCACAACGCAGTGTCCCAAAGTGTGAACACCTGGAAACATCCCTTTATATTTCCCAGCATTGGCTATTGCTGATAGCGCTAAAGATTTGATGTATGTGTCTTTAGTACCTACTATTTTTTTTAAATTTCCTAAGACCTGTCTGAACTAGGCCAGCACACTCACGGAACCTACCTAGGCCGTCTTATCTCCCATTTAGAATATTTTCCTGTTTAACCTAAAGTTGAGGTCTTTCCCCCCTTACACCACTAGATGGCAGCACAATACAGTGACTTATTTTCTATAAATCTGCTGAGGTTTGTTCTTCATCTCTGTTAAACTAACCTTATTTTGTAACCAAATTTATCTATTAAAACGAATATAGCAGTCACTGATTCACAGAATAAAAGTAAACTGGTTTTGATTACCTTTAAAGTAAACTGGTTTGCCTAAATTTACTGTCATAAAACTTCCACAATAAGGTGTTACTTATCTGCCTGATATACTTAGGCGATAAGCTCTCTGGAAGGTCTGATTGGCTCCACACAATCTACTGACTGTTTCTTCCCCGCTTCGCTCCCCTACCCTACCCCCATATCCCACCCACCCCCAGTGCCCTTACACTTATACCTCCCTAACTACACCCCCTCCCTGAGCCATCCTATCCCCTATAACTGTTCATTAATATAACTCCTTCTCGTCCCTCCTTAACTACCTTATCTATTATCTCTCTCTTAATTACTATAACCCCACCTCATCCCTCCTAATTTTACTCTGTCTACTCCCTCTCTCCTAACACCTACCTTTCACTTATACTCATAACTACTCCTCTCAGGAAAACTATTACCTTTCCTATACTTTAACTTGCTTTTTACGTATTAACCCTACCTCCTAGGGCTTACAACTCTTCTTAGCAATATGTCTCTCATATCTAAAACTAGACTAACTAAACTAATATTCACATACATATGGTCTCTATGCTTAACCTTCAGCTATCTCCTTACATCTTATGAAAGAGCTAATTATTTCCACTTTACTAACTGTCACAGACAAAAACAGCCTTCCAACATCCTAGCAATACTTATACTCATTCAAACATTATAAGCACCCACAACTACCTACTACCCAAATACCATCGACATACACACATTAACTTCAACAATCCAAACATAAGGAGGCTAAAATACCTAGAAAAAAACGGAAGGAACTGCTGAAAACACTCCAAACACAACTTTACCAGCAGAAAACACGGATGTAGCTCAACACCACAGTGTAATCCAATGCTCGAGACCAGGTTCAGCACAAACGTGTTTATTCAAAAGCAAACAGTCCTCCAAACATTAACGCCTTTGTTAAAAAACAACACATTGCGTTTTCGTTCCCAATAGACTTCATCAGAAAAGACCCTAACAAAGGCGTTAATGTTTGGAGGACTGTTTGCTTTTGAATAAACACGTTTGTGCTGAACCTGGTCTCGAGCATTGGATTACACTGTGGTGTTGAGCTACATCCGTTTTTTCTGCTGGTAAAGTTGTGTTTTAGGCTAAAATACCTAACCAACTTCTCATGCAAACCATCACTTGAACTAAAAATGCATGCAATCCTTAGTGATGGTGACATCCACCCTAACCCAGGACCAACTAACAACTCTACTGACATAACTTATAATATCTCATACTCTACCCCACCTACACTAACCACTGTTTCTAACGCCATACTTATTGGACATCTCAATATCCGAAGTATTAACAGTAAGATTGCCCATCTCCATGCCCTCCTTGATACTCACTCCTTTGACATTCTCTGTCTTACTGAAACTTGGCTGAAACCTGGTACTAAAGACAATGCAATACTTCCCCCTGGATATAACATTTTGAGAATGGACCGCTTAAAATGTAAGGGTGGAGGAGTAGCACTTCTGTTTAAAAATGGACTAAAAATCTCCTCCCAACCTTCCAACCCATTAAATGATGATAAAGCTGAAATCATTACATCTAAACTACAACTAAACCCTAATAAATCAATCTATATCATCTGTATCTACCTACCTCCTGGCAATAATTACACTAAAATTGATAGTATCCTAAGTTGTATATCTTCTTCCTACCCACAAGAAACAATCATTTTAGGAGACTTTAATTGTGATTGGTCCTCTGTCAATACAAATAATCCTTCATCTCATATAAATCTTCATGGCTTTACTCAGACAATCAATAATCCCACAAGAATCAATAAACCCAATAACAAAGAAAGTATTTTAGACTGTATTCTTACTAACAAACTGCAACAAACATATACAGTAGGAACTTTGCCTGATGATGTAAGTGATCATTCCTTAACTTACATCATGAGACAAAAGAGTGACATTAATTACACCCCTACCTACAGGGTCTCACGTAGCAATAAACACTTCAACCCATTATTATTCCAAAATGAACTAAAAGCCTGTAACTGGAATCTTCTAAAAACCCTAACCCTTGAAGATGCTATCAATTACTTCAATACCAAATTCCTATCAATCCTTGACGAACATGCTCCAAAACGATCTGTCAGAGTTAAATCTAAACCTGCCCCCTGGTTGTCCAAAGAGACAAGACAAAAAATACTACTTAGGAATAAATCTTGGGCTAAATGTAGAACTACAAAAACTATTCAGTCACAGCCCTTAAGGCCAAACACAATGCCAGACACACTCGTCATTGGTGACTCCATAGTCAGGCACACTGACGTCCCGCTCACCAGACTGAGTAAGGAGAAGGTCACAGTAAGCTGCCTGTCGGGCGCTAGAATCCGCCACATAACGCAAGCACTCAGGTCTCTCAACAGCAGGTACAAGTACGACTCAGTCATTGTCCACGCTGGTGTCAGTGACCTGAGACGTACCTCCTTGGACTACATGAAAAGAGACATTGAGGAGCTCTCTGATTATGTAGCCCAGGCAGGTATGACCCTGACCTTGAGCAGTATCCTACCTTCACCTAGAATGATGCCACAATACAGTGATAAGATGATCAGCTTTAATAATTGGCTTAAATTCTGGTGTCATTCAAAGGGGATCCAATGTCTGTCTGCCTGGGATGACATGCTGGACAAGCCACGCTGCTTCGCAAGGGACGGCTTGCACCTGTCACCCTGGGCTTCCGGATATTGGCAAAGGCTCTTGCCACCCCATAGTGCCTTTTTAGGCAAGGCTCAAATTCTAAACCCACCACCCTAGAACACAAAAAGGAAAAACTAAGGGTAATGCTGCTCAATGCCAGAAGTCTCAATCTCAAGATGCACGCACTCGAGGCCCTTCTCAGTATGGAGAACATCGATGTCTGTGCTGTGACAGAAACCTGGTTCAAGGCTCCTGAGAGCACCCCAGCACTATCAGGTTTCACCTCATATCATGCGTTCCGGCCCCAAAATCTGGACAACACCAAGAAAGGAGGGGGGTGTCCATATTCATAAAGGACACACACACCTCAAGGTTGGTGGCAACGCACGATGCATCGGAGACCATCCAGGTGCAATTAACTATAGGCAAGACTGCTCTGCAATTTGTAGCATGTTACAGGCCACCCTCTCAAACTCAGGAACCTCACATGGCCTTCCTGAAAACACTGGAGGGGATAAATGTATCTCCAAACACCATCATACTAGGTGACTTCAACTACCCTAATATAGACTGGGAACACTACTCAAGCCCAAACACTCTAGCCCAAAGGTTCCTGGAGTTCATAAACTCAAATGCCATGGAACAACTAGTCACCATCCCCACAAGAGGAGAAAACATACTTGATCTCATCATCACGAACATGGGATCACAATGTTCAACACCGAAGTATACCCCTCACTGGTGAGACCAGATCATAAACTAATCTCGCTGGAGGTCCTCACCCCACCCCACCTGAAATAAAAAAGACCACAGTGAAAAACTTCTCAAAAGCCGACTTCACACTTCTAAAAACTAGTGTGATCTCCTTTAAGGCCCCTGAGCCAGTGGTAAACATTACTCAAACCGCTGAATCACTTACAAATGCCTTCTACCAGCACCTACAGGACTGCATGGATCAGGCAATCCCAAAGAAAACTAAGACTCTTTGTACCAAAGGCAAGCGTCCAGTCTGGTGGACCTCAGCCATAAACAAGCTCTACAACAAAAGGAGGAAGCTACTACAAGATAGAGCAAAATCCTTGAAAGGTAAGACACCTTTGATCATTATAAGTAAAAAACTAAGAGCTCTCATAAAATCATCCAAGGCAAATTTTGAGAGAAAAATCGCCAAGGACTCAAAAGACAATCATAAAGCCTTCTTTAGCTATGTTAGAAACCTAGGAGGAAACACCCAGATATGCTCAGAATTAGTTCAAAATGATGTGAAGATTACCGAACCTACACACATTGCCAACATACTGGCTGACAGGTTCAGTGCAAACTTCTCCCCCCCAAAAGGAGAGATATCTATACCAGAGGATTGTAGCCCCCCAAACATCTCCAACGCCCAGGTGAGAACTGCTCTCTCCAAGGCAAAAAACACAGCATCCATGGGACCGGATGGTGTCCCCGGCTGTGTGCTCCACGAACTCAATGAGGAATTAAACCCACAGTTAGGACAGCTGTTTAATCTTAGCCTCACCTCAGGATATGTACCCAAGGAGTGGCGCACAGCGACTGTGGTCCCACTTCACAAGGGCAGTGCCTCCACCGACCCTGGGAATTACCGTCCCGTTAGCTTAACAAGCCCTATCTGCAAAGCCATGGAGAGGATCATAATGGAACTCATAAATAAAGACATAGGGAACTTGCAGACTTTGGATCCAACCCAGTTTGGCTTTGTCAAAGGCAGATCATGCCTTTTAAACTTGGTTGACTTTTTCGAAACAGTCACCAAGGCCATTGATGAGGGTAAGGCAGTCCATACAGCCTACCTCGACCTGGCAAAGGCCTTCGACACAATACCCCACTCAGGTATCATCGAAAAACTCATCAGCTTGAATGTAAACCCATACATCACAAGATGGGTTGCAAACTGGCTAAGTGACAGAACCCACAGGGTCAGAGTTGCTGGCGCCATGTCAGACTCAAAGCCTGTCACAAGTGGTGTCCCACAGGGCTCAGTCCTGGGACCACTCTTGTTCGGCATCTACTTTTCTGAAGTACAAGCAAACACAGGAGGGTTATGGCTGACAGTTTGCAGATGACTGCAAACTGGGCACCATAGACGAAAACACATCTGACACAGATATCCTTCAGAAGGGCCTCACAGAAACAGATAACTGGTGCCAGAGCCATGGCCTAAAGTTAAACGCCAAGAAATGCATAGTCATACCCTTCGGGAAAAACAAGGTTACCCCTAGCTACCATATAGGTGGCAATCCACTGAGCACAGAAGAAGTCATCAGGGATCTGGGGACCCAGGTTGACAGTAACCTTTCGTTTGACACTCATGTTGCCAAAGTAGTTAGGAAAACCTTCTACATTGCCCACCTGATCATGAAGGGATTCACATCTAGATCGAGGGAGGTCATCGTCCCCCTGTACTCATCACTCATTAGACCTATGATTGAGTACAATGCCCCATTCGGAATGTATCTGACCCGATACCTGCAGCAGCTGGAAAGGCCCCAAAAGTTCCTCACCAAAAGGATAAAGGGTCTCAAAAATATGTCTTATGCTGCCCGACTGAAAGAACTCCAGCTCTATTCAGTCGCATACCGCTTGCTCAGAGGTGACCTGTGCCTGACATATAAGGCCATGTCAAACCCAGATTTGATGAATATGCTTCACCTCAAAAAATCTAGATCCCTCAGAACCACAAGGGCGGGAGACTTAAACCTTGACACGGTTATTAATAGAACGTGCTGGAGGGACAGATTCATCACCCAGAGACTCCCTATGCTGTGGAACAAAATCCCGGTACATGTGAGGCACAGCACCTCGCTGGCCTTGTTCAAGAGGAATCTTGATCAATGGATGGGAGATCGCAGATATACCCCAGGGATTACTTCAGTGTCACTGCCTGACAGAGGCACATCAAAATAATAGGCATAGTTTTCTTCAAACTAAAGGGGTGGCGAAAGCCACATAACTATGGGCTAGGCTTATAAATGCCCTTGGGCAGATAGCCTAGTATGAACCTATGAACCTATTTCAGACCATCAAACCTTTAGACAGTTAAGAAATAGCACTAAAATAGCTGTTTTTACAGATAAAAAGAACTATTACTGTAAACTACAGCAAACTCATCATAACAACCCCAAAAGGTTCTGGTCAACCTTAAATTCGCTCCTACACCCAGGCCACTCTAGTACACCTTCCCCTTTAGGGGCCGAAAAGAATACCTCACACCAAACTGCCAATGCCTTTAACTCCTTTTTCACAGACACCATTAATTCACTAGCAAGTCAACTTACTATAGACAAATCTAACCCTCCCACCTGTATATCTGCTAATCTCCCCATATTTCAACTACAGCCTATCTCTACTTCCTACATCCTAAAACTCATTCAAAAACTCAAACCTTGTACCCCATCTGCAGATCAGTTACCATCTGAATACTTTCAAAAAGCAGCTGAAGCAGTAGCTTATCCCATATCCCTCCTTATTAACAGAACCATCAATGAAGGAACCATCCCTGCTATCTGGAAAATTTCCCACATAATCCCATTACATAAAGGAGGCAGCTCAAACGAGTATTCTAACTACAGACCTATAGCACTCTTATCACCCTTAGCAAAACTTATGGAGAAATGTATTCATCATCAGCTAATGCACCACTTAACTCAATATAACTTATTAGCCAACTGCCAACATGGCTTTAGGCCATTTCATAGCACTACCACAGCTCTCCTATCCTTTACCGAGTGTATCAATAGAAACCGCAATAATAGTATCCTGTCATCAGCACTCTTCATAGACCTGTCAAAAGCCTTTGACATGGTAAACCACCATATGCTCTTAAAAACCCTTGAATCTCTCTCTCTAGATACCAAAGCTGTTCAATGGTTTACTTCCTACCTTAGTAACAGGCAACAGGCTGTTCTCTGGGAAAACATACTTTCATCCCTTCTGCCAGTCTCTCTTGGAGTACCACAAGGTTCCATCCTAGGTCCTCTCCTCTTCTCTTTATTCATAAATGACTTACATGTAGCAATACCTCAAGCTACATGTATTCAATATGCAGACAACTCAACACTCATATGCTCTGCAAACACCTCCTCCGAACTACAAACCCTAACACAGAATATATTTAGCACAGTTGAGGCATGGTTCTTGAAACGCTGCCTCCTTTTGAATGCCAATAAAACCAAACTTCTGCTCTTCAGGCCTAATAGTAAGTCCCCCCTCTTAGACTTCTCTATTACTTCCAATAATGGTACACATATAGTCCCTGACTCTACCACTAAACTATTAGGTATTATAATTGACAATAACCTCACTTTTGATAACCACATTAATAACACTATTAAAAACGTAAATAGAAAACTTGGCTCCTTATATAGAACTAAAACCTTTCTAACTCCACAGGCCAAAATTACACTCGCTCACTCTCATCTTATTTCTACTCTTCTTTATGTCTCACCCATATACACTAACCTAAAGAAAAATAACCTCACTAAACTAGCAAATGCATACAATAGCATTGCTAGATTTGCTACTGGAAACCCATTTAGAACTCACCACTTTCAGAATCTACTACAACTAAACTGGCTGGAACTGAAAAATACATTAATGTGATAGTGTTCAATCTCGCCGTTTGTTCTTACACATGGGTTCGGAGCCGATCCTTGGCTCCGTGTCGGCCGCTTGCAAGCTCTGCATCGAGAAGAAGCTCGAGACAATCTAATACCCACAATCCCCCTCTGCCTTTACCTCAGATCTAGTTTGCCGCTGCTGCGTTCGCATCGCTGGGAGCTAGCTCGAGCATCTTAAGTTAAGATATAACTTATTTTTGTTATATTTTATTGGATAATTTGTTCTCATAGACAGAAAGGATTAGTTGATATACTGAGTGTATGTGTGTTTGAGTAGGTTGAATTCTCGGTACCGTTAAGTTTATTAATTGGTTAGAGTTTTTCGGGGCCTACCAACCCTACTTAAATTTGACACCGGACTTGACATTTAAATCGGATTTGACTTTTTTTCACCGGATTTGACTATTATACTGGACTTGACTCTTATCTTACTTGTAAAATGTCTGATAAAGTGAAATCAGGTTTTAAGCATTGTCAGTGTGGCCAAAAAATGTCAGTGACTGACAACCATAGTTCCTGCGTCTACTGCCTTGGCCCTCTCCACTTACAAGAGGACTGTTCAATCTGTCACTCTTTTAGTGGGAGGGTCATGACAGATAGGCGCAGGAAACTCATGGACAGAGGATTATTAAAACCTTCTTTTCAGGAGGCTCTGGATGCTTCTGACCAGGCATCGAAATCCTCGAAGGAATCGAAGACGTCGGAGCCCAAGTCATCGGCTCCGAGCTCTTCGAGTAAAGTTAGATCACCGGTTCCACAGACTTCGGGGCCGAGTGTTCAACTGGTGTCGGTTCCTGAGCCTCGAGTCTTGGAACCGGTGATGGAGCTCCCTCCTTCGACTTTATTGAGGTCGGCTCCGTCGACCCGTTCTTCTTCCAAACTCTCTGATGTCGATGTGGATCGTGTGGTGCAGAAGTTATTGGAGCATTCGGCCCTGTCCAAACTTATTTCAGTTTCCACCCAGTTGGTGTCGAAACTTGAAGGCCTCCCAGTGTCTCCATCCATTCCTCCTCCGAGACCTGTCCAGTCTTTGGAGCCGGAAGAGGTTGATCTTCTGATTGTGGAGCCCTCGGGTCCAGAACCGCCCTTTCTCGGTCTGTTCCTCTCACCTCGACTCCGTCGGACCCGATACCGGAGTCTCGGAGCCGACGATCTGTCCTTGGTTCCGGGGCCGAGTCGAACCGACGTTTCGGTTCCGACTCTTCCCTCGGGCCTCGGGCGGATCGATTCGGCTCCGTCTTCGGGTCGATGCCTTCGTGCCTGTTTCGGGATTCTTCCCATTTCTTGAACCGGAGATTCTTCGATTCGGGACCGGGCTCGACCTAATGAGGAAGGTGTTGTCTACCCAGACAACCACATCAGTGGAAGCAACCTCTCCTCCCCATAAAGGGCCGTTATCCTCATCTGCACCCACGGCCACATCCAAGCGTCGAGCACCAGTGTCTCAGCCACCCCTGGAGGGTGCCCCCTCTTCCTCGGAGGCTTCTTCGGATGCTCCCCACGAAGAAGTCCCTAGGAAAAGATTGTGTAAGAGGAGACACTTGGATTCTCCACAAGAATCCTTGACATCCGATACTGACTTAGATGAGTCACAAGGGTCCCCTAAGTCACCTTCAGAAGATGTCTCTTTTTCGGACATATTGGAGATCCTGAAACAGAGAGGTGACTGGCAGTCCCTTCCCCCTTCTGAGGATGAGTCAGTTTTGCTGAAGGCATTCGGTGCTCGCCCTTCTTCCTCCTGGGTCACTCCGCCCTTCGACGACTTAATGGAACTTATTGCTCGAAGGGCGTGGGAGGCTCCTGACACAGTGGAACCAGTCCCAAGGAAACCCAATAAATATATCACTGCACCTCAGGACAAAACCTACTTAACAAAAGGAGTTCCAGTGGACGCTATGGTGGTGGCAGCGGCCACGAAAAAGGAGATGTCGGAATCTTCCTCATCTGTCCATCCCCCTAATAAAGATTCTAGGACTATGGACAGGTACGAGAAGCGCATTTTTAGTTCAGCGGCTTTTTCCATGCGATCCCTGAACTATTTGACCCATTTTACACGACTACAGAGGGATCTAGTCAAAGAGTTGGGAGATACCCTCCAGGGTACTACAGATGCTGCTGTCTCAGAGAAAGTGACAGCGCAACTTAATACCCTTACATCCATTGTGAACTCGTCCATGAGGCTGATTTCTTACGCAGCCGAAGGTTCGAGTAGGGCAGCAGCTTCAGCGATTGCTCTTCGCAGACAATCCTGGATGCGCTTATGTTCATTTGCGGAAGCCTTCAAGTCTTCCTTTACTAACGCCCCATTTGACGGTGCCACTCTCTTTGGCCCCAAAGTAAAGGAGACCCTTACCCGGTGTGAACAGGAGGGAAAGACTCTGTCTGCTGTCGGAGTCCGTTTTTCCACCCCAACCAGACCGTACCCCAAAGGGCAACGTGGTGGAAAATGTGGTTTCGAAAACCCCAAGGATCTTTCCCAGGCACACAGGGTGATGCCCCTTCTAGAGGCAGAGGAGGGGGCAGAGGTGGAAGACGCCGCCCTGGCGGCAGAGGGGGTCCGCAGCATCAAGGTGACAGGGATACACTCCCTGGTAAACCTTTCCAGCACTCCTGAGAGGAGGCCCGACTGTCCTGCTCTGGAGGCAGTCGGGGTCGCTAGCGTTATACCCTCAGGCCTGGCAAAATATAACTACAGACAAGTGGGTAAAAAGCGTGGTTACCAGAGGTTACAACATACCCTTTCTATCCCATCCCATTCCAAAGAAAAGACTCCCAGATGTACCGCCCCATCTGCGAGAGCCAGCAGCTATAGAAATTTCAAAGCTGCTAGAAAAAAGAGTCATCCAACCAGTCCCAGCGGACCAGCAAGGATTCGGGACTTACTCAAGGTTCTTTTTAGTTCCAAAGAAAACGGGACTGGAGACCCATCCTGGACCTAAGCGACCTCAATACCTTCGTCAAGAAAGAAAAGTTCCGAATGGTCACGCTTCAATCGATCCTTCCATTCTTACAGAAGGACGACTGGATGTGCTCAATAGATCTGGAGGATGCATACTACCACATCAAAATGGCCAGGGCATCCAGAGATCATTTGCGCTTCCGGCTGGGGGCCAGTCACTTTCAATTTCGAGCCCTGCCCTTTGGTCTGACCTCAGCCCCCAGGGTCTTCACCAAATGCATGGCAGTGGTAGCGTCTCACTTGAGACGCCAAGGATTCCAGGTGTTTCCGTATCTGGACGACTGGCTCCTTTCTGCCACCACCCAGCGTCAACTATTACAGGCCAGAGACTATACTCTTCAACTGTGTGTTCACCTAGGAATTTCCGTGAACTGAAAATCCTTACTTCAGCCATCACAGAATATCTTGTTCATAGGAGCGGAATTAAACACACGACAGTTAATTCTAAGACTTCCTCCAGAAAGGATACTATCACTTCAGACTCACATACGTCTTCTTCTCTTGTCCAGGAAATCTCCAGCAAAACTGGTACTGAAGGTTTTGGGACTCATGTCAGCTTCTCTTATTGCAATACCCTTGGGAAGGCTGCACATGAGAGTCCTACAATGGCTACTGTTTGCACAATGGTCGCTCCAACAACTACCTCTAACACACGAGATTCTTATAACGAACACATGCAAAACACACCTAAACTGGTGGCTTCAAACGTGCAACCTTTCCAAGGGGAGACCATTTGTGCTACCCACGCCTACAGTTACGGTGACCACGGACGCTTCCCTGATAGGGTGGGGGGGCATCTTTCAGGGACAGACAGTCCAAGGCGAATGGACCAATTTGGAGTACAATCTGCACATCAATGTTCTAGAGTTGAGGGCAGTGTTTCTAGCGTTGCAACACTTTGCTCCCCTTCTTCCTCTGGGAACTATTGCAGTTCAGACGGACAACATGTCGGTAGTCTGGTACATAAACAAGCAAGGGGGAACCAAGTCCTATCAGCTATGCAGAGAGGCCATGAGAATCTGGCAATGGGCGGAGTCCACGGGTCGCTTTCTAATAGCAACGCACATCCCGGGGTCATCCAACGCCATAGCCGACAGGCTGAGCAGAGCAATTCTGTTACCGCACGAGTGGTCCCTGAAACAGTCAGTGGCGAAAAGGATTTTTCTCACGTGGGGCCAGCCTTCCTGCGATCTATTTGCATCTCCAATGAACGCCAAATGCAGGAGCTACTTTGCCCTGTTACCCCCTCCAGGGGAAGTCCCCAGGGACGCACTGATTCACGATTGGCCCCGGGACTCCTGTACGCATTTCCACCAATTACCCTGATATCAAAGTTTCTCCAGAAAGCCAGAAACCTACACAGGACAATAATCCTCATTGCCCCATTCTGGCCTCGTCAAATTTGGTTTCCCTTCCTGAAGACACACTGCATTCGGGGACCCTGGATTCTGGACCCAGAGCCAGATCTATTGACTCACTCGTCAGGGGCTCCCCATCCCGCGCTCTTGTCCCTCCATCTAGCAGCTTGGTTGCTCCAATTCCCAACTTAGCCAGGTCTGATCTTCTTTCTCCGGCAGTTCAGAATATATTGGTGGCTTCTCATAAAGCTTCCACTACTAAAACATATTCTAGTAAATGGAAGCGATTTGTATTCTGGGCGAATACACAGCAAGTGGATCCTTTTATAGCTCCTTTGAATAAAATATTAGAGTTTTTAACGGACTTGTTCCATCAGGGTGCTTCTCCTGCCACACTAAGGGTTCAATTGGCTGCCATTTCAAATTTCCATGTGGAAGAATGTGGGGCTCCTGTTATGGCCCACAGACTTTGTAAAGCCTTTTTAAAAGGGGTTTTTCATATTAGACCACCAGTTAGATCTCCTACGTCACCTTGGAGTCTAAACTTGTTGTTATCTAAATTAATGTTGCCCCCCTTTGAACCAGCCTCCTCTTGCCCATTAACATTTTTGTCCTGGAAGACTCTCTTTTTGGTAGCCATTACATTCGCTAGGCGAGTATCTGAACTTCAAGCTCTCTCCATCAAGCACCCTTATTTGATCTTTCACTCTGACAGAGTTTCTCTTCGAACTAATTCATCCTTCCTCCCTAAAGTTTGTTCTATTAACAATATTAATCAGTCCATTGAATTACCCACCTTCTTCAAGAATCACTCCAACAAAATGGAGTATATGTTGCACAAATTAGATGTTCACAGACAACTAAGGTTTTACTTGGATAGAACAAAAGATCACAGAAAAACTGATCAACTTTTTGTGGCCTTTGCTGATAACAGGAAAGGATTAGCGGTTACCAAAAGAACTCTTTCTAAGTGGTTAACGGATTGTATAATCTATGTCTATGATTCTTCAAATCAAACACTTTTACACAAACCTAAAGGACATTCCACAAGGTCAGTGTCTACATCTCTGGCTCATGCAGCCCGCCTACCACTAGACGCTATTTGTGCGGCTGCTACTTGGTCTAAGCCACATACATTCATTTCTCATTATAAGGTAGACAAGGTTTCTAGGGACAGGGCAACCTTTGGTTCCACTGTGCTCAAGAACGTCCTTCCGTGAGTTCCTCAGGAACAAGGAGCTAGGGACGCTACCCATGTGTAAGAACAAACGGCGAGATTGAACACTATCACATATAGAAGTTATGTCCTTACCATAACGTTCCATGTGGAGTGTTCATCTCGCCTTTGTTCTTACATTCCCACCCTCCCGCCCTTAAGAAGAACGTTCATTTTTGGTGCCTGGCCTGGGGCATTCTGCTTTGCAGATGTTGTGTACATAGTTGACATGTATATATATGTGTATGTGTCTATATATATATTTATATATAGACTCTTAGTTCTGTGCATATGTGAGGTAAGCAAGAGTGTGCTCTCTCTAGAGACTGGTTTGCTTGCAAACTAGATCTGAGGTAAAGGCAGAGGGGGATTGTGGGTATTAGATTGTCTCGAGCTTCTTCTCGATGCAGAGCTTGCAAGCGGCCGACACGGAGCCGAGGATCGGCTCCGAACCCATGTGTAAGAACAAAGGCGAGATGAACACTCCACATGGAACGTTATGGTAAGGACATAACTTCTATTTACTCTCCCAACTTAACCTTTGTTCACAGGATATTTCACTAACCAAAAAATACCCCTATACTTTCTGACCTTATTTCTCCCTATTCTAATCTAAATTCACTACACTCCTCTAATAAACTTCTTGTGAAGCTAACTAAGTCCAATAACATTGCAGGTGATTCACTATTCTCCAACACCATAGGTAAATACTGGAATCTTCTACCTACCACTCTAACTTTTACATCATCACCCTTCCTCTTTAAACAAAAGCTCAAACAACATCTAAAAACACTCTGGCTATGGCCATGCATCAATCCCGACTAATCTTATGATTCTACTAATTACTCTTCTCATAATCACCCTCTCTTACCTCTCTCTACTCACTCCCTAGAGTAGACAATCTCAAAAACACCCTTGTTAATTAGCCTCTGATATGAATTAATATAGAACGTTGTATGGTTTATATTTACTTAATCAATTATACTCTTCATGAATGTTTTACTAAAGTGTAACTCCCCTATTCTTATACTGTAAATAAAAGTAAATGTCCTTCCTAGTATAAATTTCCAACTAGTATATTTTAGATTGAACCTTATTTCTGTTTGTATTTTTACTAACTACTTGCTTTCTTTATGTAATGACTTGCTTGTATTAACTTCAATGTGGAGCTTTTCTCCCCGACCCTCTGCTGAAAATGGAAATATATCCAGTTGGACTAGCCCGGTAAACAAATGTAAAATAAAAATAAAAATAAATAAATAATATTAACATTACACAGCAAGATTGGGCACCCTTTGTTAAGGGCCTTAAAGTAGCTTTGAAGGGGTTCTAGTGGCAGTGGTAACTACCTTATAGTCTGGGCAGAAGGGGGCATAAGCTAGTAAACCTGTGCCAGTCCTTCCCAGGTGTGTGTGTGTGTGTGTGTGTGTGTGTGTGTGTGTGCGCACAAATCAAATCTCAAGTGTGTGTCAGCTACTTAGGCAAGGACACGAAGCACTGATTGGACACAAAGAGTGATAGAGGACTTGGCTTGGAACCTTAGCTGATGACTCAACTCCATAGCTGTGCCAGTGAGGAGTCTTATTGGTGTTCTGGACAAAGAAAGAGAAACCAGCCCTGGACTAACTGTGGTCTCTGTTTGGTCTTAAGTAAATTTCACCTGATGCAGATATTGCTGCATTGGGAAATACTGTGTGTGTACCTGTTACCTGCCCAGTGAACATTCCCCCACAGGTGCCAGTGGTGAGGATTGAGGCTCCTTGATTACTGGCCCAGAGGGTGGGATATCCACGGCGCATATTGGTTGGCAGTTGAGTCATCACAGATGCCACTCTGTTTCTGCCAACAAAAAGGAAATCTCGAAAAAGAAAACCTAGTTAAAAGAGCATAACAAAAGAAAAACAAATTTGCTTTTTCTTAGTCTTTCATGGGGAAATGACTGAATTAAGGACCTTATACTGATTTAGTAACAAGTTTTAAGAGTAAGCAATTAATTGAAAAAGAAAATTGAATATTATGAGGCTTTTTTCTAGCAAAAACTTGTAAGCTCAGTAGCAATTCCTCAGCTGGTCTTCATGTTTCCATGGAAACAGTCTGATAGAGAAACTGGCTGCCTGGTTCTCATGTCTCCATGGAGACAATCTGATACCCCAAGTAGACTCCCGAGAATTTTTCCTCAGGTAGACAGCAGATATTGGAGGTGTGACGAGGAAGAAAGAGGTACTTGGGAACATATTTTCTGGGAGTGAGGTGGGTTGGTGGACTTGAAGGATTCCCTGCACGATGCACTTTCATAGATGCTGGGTGGGTGGATTGGTGTGATGAGGGGGATGATTCTTCTGAGCTATGATACAGAATCGGAATTGCCTAGACATGGGTAAGACCTGCTGTGTCTAATTATGGTGGCTGCCAAAAAAGCAATTACTAGAAAATGGAAATCAAAATCTAAAGCAACTATATTAGTAGTAGTGAAGATAGCAACAGAGATAAAACAACTGGAACTGAGATCTTTAGAAAAGGGTAGGAGCAAACTACATAGGAAAAATCGTAGTTCTGGGAAATATACATACAGAGGAGGAATGATGTTTAAAAGAAGGCAGGACTTAAATGAGTTCTGTAATGTTTGATTGAAAATGATTGGGTAGATTATAAGCGATGTATAATTTTTGCAACTGGAAGTGTGCCATTATGGTTTGTGATGTAAAATGCTTGCAACTAGGATTGTGCTGTGTGGTTTGTTTTCATTTATATAAATGTATGACTGCTTATGTCATACGTGATGGTTTAATAAAGATGTTTATTGCTTAAAAAAGGGGCAAGAATTGAATAATTTGTTATGTTGCTTAGGTTATATGATATATAGCGGTATATATGAAATTTAATGTTTGTTAATGTTAATTTAATAGAGTTTTATTACTTTTGTATAAATGTTGCCTATGTCACAAGTGATAATTCAGTAAAGGTGTTTAAAGAAACAAAAAAAAATGAAATCTCAGAGGTGAGTTCCATGGTCCATCTGCCTAACAAGGGAGTCTTGGGCCTTGGATTATCTGAGAAAGCAGACCTATGCTTCCACCACATTCACCATATGTCCACTGAATTATTTAGCCCATTTGACAAGGCTTCAGAGGAACTTTATCTTTAGAAATGTCAAAGGTGGTGAAGAAGCACCGCCTCCGGAGGCTCTGCTGTCAACATTGCAATCTATTTCCATTGTATCCAAGAGGTTTGTGTCAAATGTTAATGATGGTACTGCCCACACTGCAGGGAAAGGTATTGGCATGGACTAGCATGCCCGGATGTGCTTATTACAACACTGTGGACTGTTTCAAGGCATCCTTTTTCACTGCCCCTTTAGTGGATCCTCACTTTTTGACCCAAAAGTTAGAGACTCTGAGCAGAAGAGAAGAACACAAAGACACTGTCTGCCATTGGGTTTTGCCTATACACCCTTCAGAGGTCCTTTTCTATAATCCAGAAGCATCTCTTTTTTTGTAAATCACAGCAGCCTGATGATGGTTCCCCCACCCTCATGATGGGTGTGTGACTTTAATGGAAGCCACCCAAAGGGTAGGGGTGGTCCATAGAACTAGAGCTTCTATGGTTCTTTCTCCCGGGAGCTCCTTCAGTGCCCCTGAAGGGTTGTTTGGCTGCTGCACTTCAGAGCCAGTCAGGGGGTGCTCGGCTGTCCATCCAAAAGCTTGGGAGTGTATCACCTTAGACGCTTGGTTGTTGTGAGCCCCATCTGTGGTTATACCATTCTCTTTTATTCACTCCAAAGAGTACTTTAAAGTCTCTTCTCAACATGCCACCCCAACAATAAATGGAAGCAGTGCTAGAAATATAGAAACTGCTTCTAAATGAGTCATCCAAGATGTCCTGCCAGACCAAATAGAATCCGGAGTCTATTCAAGATTCTTTTTAGCACCAAAGAACAATATGGACCTGCGACCCATTTTGAATCTCAGCAGGTTGAACCAATATGACAAGTAAACGAGGTTCCAAATGGTCACAGTGTAGTCCATTCTACCTCTTTTGAGGAGGGACAACTGGATGTGCTCAGTAGTTCTTAAGGGTGCTTACTATGACATAAAGATAGAGTCCAGGAGGTTCCTGCACTTTTGACTGGGAGCCAGTCATAACCAATTTTGAGAACTGTCCTGTGGTCTCACCACAGCAACCTGTTTGTTCACCAAGTGTATGGTAGTGGTAGCAGCCTGGCTCAGGCTACAGGGGTTCCAAGTCTTTCAGCACCTGGACTGGCTTCTAATGGCTTCCACAAAGGCATCCCTAACCAAAGCCAGAGATTCCTTGCTCCAGCTGTGATTGCCCTTGTGCACAGCAGTGAAGTCCAAACTGGAACCAGTTCAGGTGCTGGCATTTATCGGTTGCCATCTGGATAAGGTCAACCAAACTGCAAAACTCCCACCTTCCAGGTTAAATTCTCTTCTGATTCATGCTTCTCAGATTTTACTATCTCAGTGGTCGCCTGTTTATTCAATTCATTGTCTCCTTTAGCATTTGGCTGCTCCTTTCTGCCTAGTATATATTGCAAGATTCCACGTGTGTGTCCTTCAATGGACTCTGGCAGTTAAGTAGTTCTATCTCAGTCATCCAGTGGATTTTCTCATTTGTCAGATCATCATTTGTCACTGACACATTCGGGGGTGGCTTGAATCTCATCTCATTGTTGCAAGTTGACCTGTTGTTCATCTTTAAGTCACAGTAACTAACCATGGATGCTTCCCTTCTAGGGTGGGGGTGCACTTAAAGGGGAAGGTAGTCTGAGGTGCCTTTTCTCAGGCCAAAGCCGATCTCCACATGAACGTGGTTCTTTCAGGACCTCCTTTTCAAGGGTGTGACTGCCATCCAGACTGACATATTAGTATGGCATTCAAATAAAAAAGGAGGAACCTGTTCATATCGGCTGTGTTGAGAAGCCATGTGGATTTGGCTGCGGAAAATATCCTCTTAACAGGGTTCGATTGCAATGCACATCCCAAGGAATTGCAGCATTTTGGTGGACATCTGAGCAGGCATATCCTCCTGCCTCATGAGTGGTCTCTGAATCCAGAGATAGTGGCATGGATTTACAGGTGCTGGGGCCTTCCCCTGCTGTGATCTGTTTGCTTCTCCATCCAGCACCAGATGCAGTAGTTTCTTTGCAGTGATATCACTGGAGAGGCAATCATCAAGGGGCGCTCTTCCGCATACTTTGTTCTCAGGACTTCTTTATGCCTATCCCTGACCCCATTGATAATCAATTTTCTTCAGAAGGCAGCCCATTGTAGAGCGACTGGGATTCTCATTGCCCCATTCTGTCTGAAACTGGTTTGGTTCCCCTTTCTTTGGCCTCATCTGCTTCACCCTCCCTGGGTGCTGGACCCCATCCTGGGTCTGATATCTCATCCTTCAGGCCTGTCTCATCCAAATCTTCACCTCCTCAAATTAACCATTTGATTCCTCCATTTCAAAAGATGGCTAGAGATCTCAAGCTTTCCAACAGGGTTATTCATAGTCTTTCTTCCTCCCTGAAACCTTCCACTTGGAAGGTCTGTGGAAGCAATTGGAAACAGTTCTCCCTATGGACTTCTTCCAAGGGTCCAGATCTCTCTTCTGTCCATTTGGATGCTGTTATTGACTTTCTGACTGATCTGTTTCATTCCGGCCTCAGTTATTCAGTCACTTAAGGTTTATTTGGCCAACATCTCCAACTTTCATATTGGTATGGATAATAATCCAGTGACAGTTCTAAAACTTTCTGAGGTATTGCTGCAGAATCCCATTCATGATCCAACTCCTCCTTGGAATCTCAACCTGCTTTTGCAAGTTCTTATGAGACCACCCTTTAAATCGGTGGCCAAGGTTGGTCTAAAGCTATATAATGGAAAATCCTCTTCCTGTTGACAATTACAACTACAAGATGGCTGTTTGAGCTTCAGGCACTATTTTCCATTCTTCAGTACCTGTTTTTCCACAAGGATAGGGTCATAATAAGAACCATTCCTTCCTTTTTGCCTAAGGTAGCCTCTGAGTCAAATCTGAATCAGCCTATAGATTTACCTGTTTTCTTTACAAAATTTCAGTAACAAAGGAGAGTATTTACTTCATTGTTTGGATGTGTACTGTCAACTGAGATTCTATTCGGATACATCCAGAAATTTCAGAAAATCTAACCAGCGTTTTGTCTTCTTTTCCAAGTCATGTTTGGGTAAGCCAGTTTCAAAAGTGACCATATCCAGATGGTTTTTCAATTGCATTTCCTTTGCATACTCATTGAAGGGATTTATTTGCCTAATAAGCCTAAAGCTAATCCCACCAGAGCAGTTGCCTTTTTCACTCAGGGATGTATTGATGATGTTTTTGTGGCAACTGCCTGGTCTAGCACACCTACCATCATGTCCCATTGCAAATTGAACATTCATTGTAGATCTAGAACCTCTTTTTTGCTCCACCATATTATGGAATGTCCTATCCTAGGACCGCCCTGGAGATTTTACTGGCTGGGGATTCTGATCACAGATTGAGACAGATGGCAAAGGCAACATCTGATATGAAAGTTATGTACTTATCATAATGATAGATCCATGTTATCTTCTTCTGCCTCAGCCATCCCCTCCCTCTGTGCTCCTCTAAGTTGTCACTGTTGGGTGTGTCTCTTGGCTGGCTGTGCAGACTGGCTCCAAAGCTCTGTGTGGGAGGGATCTCATGATGCTCTTATCCCTTTGCCAGATCTTTGGATAAGTTTTTTTTCTTTCCTGTTGTTATAAGGGCAATGATGAGGTAAACTCGATTTGAGGAGATTCAGAGTAGAAAATTATTGATAGAGAAGGGGGAGCTCCAGGACTGAAGATTCTGACTTTTGGCTTGAGGTCTGAATCTGGTCCAGTAACCCACAGGTTGAGAAGGAAGGAAGATAATGTGTCTCTGTCATTATGTTAATTACATAACTTCCATTTATTTTACCTAATATTGAAAATAAACATTTTACATCTTACTTTATCATTAAAAATAGTGATTTCTGTAATCTGTGCATGCTGAAAGAATAGTAATTGTTGCTAGCATGATTTTGAATAAAAAGCTGCAATAATGATATGAAATATAAAGGGTTAATTTCGGTATAGTATAAAATGCTGAAAAATAGAAAGTAGTAAGTGTGCTGGCAAGCATATATAGCTTAATTAGATATTGGCATCCATGTAAAGGAGTATGTTATTGAGAAACAAAGTCTGTAAAAATAACTGCGCAGATGGCAGCTGGAAGGACATCAACAAAGAAAAGAGCTGTAACATCAAGCAAGATAAAGCTGGAACACCACGTTTCAGATAATACAAGAGTGAGTTTCCATGGATCATCAAACTACAAAGAACCAAGGACAAGGGAACAAAGGAAAACTGTTATACAAAAAAAACTGTTATACATCAGACTTCGAGAAAAAAATATCAGACTTTTGGTATAAATATGAGTGTGTATAAACAAGCTTTGGGAATTTGCCATAGAGAGCTGGCAGCATCTGTGTTGCATGCTTGCAGATCCAAAAGGAAAATGTAATAATAAAAATGTGTATTAACTGAACCTGTTGTCTGTGTATTTATTGTACTTAGTACAATACAGTAATAAGAATAGTTGGTCACAATAAATAGTAAGCATGCATGTAAATGCAAGTAACAGCAAGAAACCAACAGAAGGCAGTATATAAGTTTTCACATGCTACCCCTTTCTTGCACTGCAGCTTGAAATATTTTGCATCATTATTTACCATTACTGTTTTTTGTTTTGTTTTGTTCTTTTAACACAGGCCAAAGTGCTTCGTGAAACTAAACCAATCCCCAACCTGATATTCGCTATTGAGCAGTATGAGAAATTTCTGATTCATCTTTCCAAGAAATCTAAGGTAAATTCTAATGCTATAGATATGAAATTAAATAACTTTTACAGCTGCTTGGAAAACAATATTAGTGCTCACCAGTGATTTTATATCAAGACCTAACCATGTATCTCGTTTAAGGCAGAATTTGCTGGCAAATAACCATAAGAGCATCCTTTTTCAAGCAGCACCTCTTAGACGGTTTCTTTTCAGCAGTTACTGTACCATCACTTAAGTATTACTGCTGGAACTGTTACTGCCTCCTTTGATACTTCATTACTCAGCCATCTGAGCCTTTCCTCTCAGCAGTCCTCCTGCAGCTTCCACCTTGGGGTTTTAATTGTTGTGATTTAATCCAAACTTGGACTCACCGAAGGGTCCTCAGCACTGGATATAACCATATGAGTTGATCTGTGAAGTTGGGTTACATATGCCATCCCCCTATGCTCTTGTGATTGGCAGCCCCTTCCCATCAAGTAGCTGTAGTTGGAGATCCCTGTTGTGTGGGCAGGTATATTTACATATCCTTGTATACACCATAGGTGTCAAAACTGTTAAGTGTGCTTACTCAGTGGCTGAGGTGAGATTGAAGGCCCAAGGGCTATGTGCTCTGTCCTAATATGGCACTTGATGTTACACTGTACACTGGCATGAGCTACATATGCTCTGATCACATGAGCATCTGAGGAAAAAAGTGCAAAAATGAAATGAAAGAGAGGATAAACCAAGTCGAAGAACTATGCAGGAGTCACCTTATAGATCATCAGATAAAGTAAGAACATACCTGTGATACTTCAGAATGAGTAAGACAAATTAATAGTATAAGAACTTCCTTCAGCCATAGGTCTTCATGGACTGCAGTCAGTACGCTCGAAATCAGTTTGTTGGTTCTCTCTGTTAGACATTTTCAGTTTCTGAAGTGTAAGGAGGGGGCTCTACATCAATCAGATGGAGCTACACGTTTGCCCTTATGGTTGTAAAAGCCTTGTAGAGAGAACCTTTTTTAGCACTCAGTCTGATTTAGTCTACAAGCCGTTCTTCATGTGGTGACAAAAAAAAGGAATGTATAGTGGCACAGTGGTTCACATCTCAGTGGAATAATTTGCTGTCAATAATCAGTGAGCTACTTCTGCAGTCCCCTTCTACAGTTCTGAGTACAGAATTTGTGGTTGGATTTGTTATACTGAAAGTGAGAACTTCTGAAGGTAGGTCTGCTCTTTACTTGGAAGAATGTGGTGTTCCTCCTACTTTGCTCACTACAGCAGGGCGAGGGGGGGATTCAGTGTGGAATCATTCTCTATCCTTCAGTCAGGAAAATTCTGGTATGTTTTCCCACCATTTTTGTCGATAATATGATTTGTCATGTAGCTCAGGAAAGAAAGACCAAACAAATTTATCACACCCATGGTAGTTGATAATGGGGTTCATTTCCATTTCTTAGGTCTCTTACAACAAAGGACATTCTCTTGGTTTTATCCAACGGGATCCCATATGATAAAGGTGATCTATGACTCCATTTCTGGGGCTGGCTTCTATTTTTTTACATGATGATCCCACTGGTTATCAGAAGTGACTGGAGCTGTCAGGAAGCCTTCCATCAGACAGAGTTACTCTGCCAAATGGAGAAAGTTTTTTTGGGCCAGAAAGGTTCCCAATTCACAGCCCCCTTACCAATCACAGTGTGTGTATAACTTAAACCTCAGTTATTCCACTGTCATAGTTCATTTGTTAGGGCATTCTGGCCTTTACAACCTTGTAGAGGGAAGAACTGTGGCCCAGCAGTAGCTGAGCAAGCTGCTGCTTAAAGCAGTCGTGTATCTTAGCCTGCCTTTGAAACCCCACTTCTTAAAGCAGTCATGTATCTTGTTAGTTTGCCTTTGAAGACCCCCTCCTTTCCCCTCCATATGACCTGAACTGCCTTAGTGGCAAATGTCCCGATCCCCACTGCTCAAATCCAGTAGTTCGGTGATGCTGCAAATATGTTGGAAAACCTTTTTTTGTGGCCTCTACCTGTGCTGTTTGGATCTGCAGTTGTATGGTCTTGCGTGAAGGGAACCATATCTCGACTTTCAAAAGGATTAGATATTCTTTACCGACCCACTTCCTCCTGAACTATTCCACTTATCTTCATGGATTTTTTCCCCACTGGTAGTAAAAACAAGGCAATGGGAGACCACCACTATCTCAGGTTCTGCCTAAAGCAAGTGTATTAGTTTAAGAAGACTGAACAGCTGTCTATCTCATTTGCCCTGGGGGTGGAAAGGCAAACAAACATCTTCCAAATGAATTGCCAACTGCATTATCCTTTGTCATCAGACAGCATTCTTACTAGTAATGGCTTTAGTCAAAGCCTATTCTTTCCATTGCAGTCATGGCGCTTCCATTCTTAAAAATGTTCCTGTTGCAGGCATTTTCTGTTGTCACTTGGTCCACACTCTAAGCATTACTTTTTGACTGCAACTGTAGGAGTCAGGCCTTCATTGGTGCTTCTGCACTTTGGGAATTCAAATCAAAGTGACATATTTTATAGATCTGATCATTTGTGAATGTTGTTGACAGCATTACTTGCAACCTTTTTGTCAAAGGCTGCACACATCCCACCCCTGCAAGAACAGAAATTGCAGCTTCCAAAAAACGATCTTTCTGGCTAACAAATATTTATTTTAAAACTTACATGTAACACTGCGGGCCCACATTCCCTTAAATATTAAAATGAAGGCTATATTGGTGCCATAGTTGCATCTAAAACAAGAGCATGGATCCAAGTCTGGTAACGGCACCAGTATCCCAAGAGTATTGATCCTGTTTGTTACTTTGATTCCTTGGGACATTGATGACCAAGTAAAGTCAGCCTTCAGACACATCATAAAAATCCTCCTCACTCTCATGGACTCAATTCATTGAACATACTGGTTTCCTATTTTAACTTGCCCAGAAATGTTATATCCAGTACAAGAGGAGCATAGATAATCACTCAGAATAGCAACTTTTTCATGAGACACCATGCCTTGAACATTGAATTCTTCAAGTAAGATCTTGAATCTGATGTAGACAAGATGAGAAACATAAACCAGGACATTTTTTCCACTTTACCTAACTTATTACATCTTTCTGTTCTTCCTTGTTTAAGTTTTTCTTTAGGCAGATACTTCACTCCCCAAAAGAAGACCCAGCTTTCATTGAAAAAGAACGGATAAGACAATAAATTGAGAGGTACTAGTGAACAAAAGATGCAAATGCCAAAATATTGACTTACTAAGGTTTCCCCCTCAACTGATGTCTATTATTAATTAAACCTTTTCATTTTCCATGGATGTAGCTTGAATGCATGCATTTTGGAATGGGGATAGTTTTCAAGGTTTTCTCAATTCATTTTTGTGAGGTGTTTTTTTTTTCAAAAATTCACTTTAAAGTAAGTTTACTACCATTTGAAAAACTGTTATGTTTACTGTGAGTAAATCAGTTTTCTTTAAGTGCAACCATATTCCTAGATAAGCACTGACTTTGCTTGTTTTGTGTAGGCAAGAACCACAAGTCAGAAAAATGCCTTCATTGCCAGAAATGTAATTAGATCATCTTTTAGAAAAAGACAAACAGTAAGTGAGAGACTCAAAAGAGGTGCAGTGAATCTGTACCTTCGTTTTCCTCCAAATTTAAAAAGCAACAGTCACATTTTCAATCGTAAATCATCATCAGGATGGTGCAAGCACCATGAAAAACTGAACACACCATTCTCTGAATTGTGATAGGAGTCAGTGAGTGACCAAGTCATCCTTCTGTAGATGTCCTGATCAGAAAAACTCCAGTGACTCCCCCTCACGTATTCACACACATTTAAGGGGATTACAAAGTTGTCAGTGATGATGTTGATAGGACCATACTCCACCTCACCCCTTTTATAGTGATGAACTGTGGTCATTCGATCACCTTATGCTGTATCAGTTCTGATGAGCCACACGTTAAGTTGATGGTAAGGCCTGATAATTTGAGCTTGGTTTAGGATCAAGACTGCATTTAAGTGTCTCAACAGTTTCATTAAGGGTTTGAATGAGATATTGAAATATTGATGTCATTTTACATATCAGATTTGTGTAACTAGGAGTTAAGGGATCTCCACCTGCCTAGTTACTCCTGATTCTCAGTCTTTTTTTGCAGTACTGAGTAGCTAATAGTTCATAGGTGTTTACTAGGCTAACAACCACAAGAGCCTGTTTAAGCCTAGACATGCATCCCAAATGTCTGACAAGTTCTGGTACCCTTAATAAGTGTAAGCAGGGGCTTGGGAGATGAAACATTTACAAGCAGGGGCCTGGGAGATGAAACATTTACAGGATGTGTGTGTCCATTAGAGAGATAGGTGCCAAACCAGGGATGAACGTCCTGTTCCCTATGCAATTGTCCAAGTTACACTTGAATTGGGTTAGGGAGGAGATCTGCTTCACATGGATAAAGAGCCTGTTCCAGAGACAGGGTAGTCTCTGGGATACATACCTGTATCTCCAGCAGGGCCTGATTATATCACAGGCAAGGTTTAAGTATTAAGAAAAGGTAATTATGGTGCTGTTTGTTTTGCAGATATGCAGGAGGTTCGTCAGAGTGGGGCCTGACAATGCCCTGTAAACCAGGCATAGATCTCCCCTCAACAGCCTGTATGAGACGTAATACAGGGATAGGGCCTTGACACTGTCTGCATAAGACATGTTACTTATGCCCTGTATTGTTTTAGTGAGGAATATTTGTGGACGTTCCAATTCATGGATATGCTTGTTTAGGGACATACCAAAGGCAGCTTTGTACTTAATAGTAGGTCTGATGAATACCGAATACAGTGGAACAATGAGTTCCTTGGACCTAGATGCCATACCTTTGCTTATAGGTTTCACAACATAGAATGATCCTCACTACTGTAGACAAGTGGTGGTCAAAGGCTAGATTACTGTATATGTGTGTGTCCCTACGTCCCTAACTACTGGGTCAACTGTAAGGGGTGTGTTGTCAATATGCTAGTTACAAGGGGTGGATGACTTCCCAAAGGATACTATTATGCATTTCTTGACATTTAGGTTTAGTCCATGGCTCTGATACCAGTTGTATGTCTGTGTCAGCCCTTCCTGGAGAACATTGTGTGGTGTGGGATTCAATGACAGCTCCTAATTTGCAATCATCTGCAGATTTAGTCAGGCAGAGTCTACTGATATTGGCCTTGACTTCAGAGAAGTAAATCACAAAAAGGACTGGTCCCAGAACTGTTCCATGAGGGGACTCCAGTTGTGACTGCCCTCTTAGTAGAAGTGGACTCCCCGGTTCTAACTTCCTAGGTCCTGTCTGTGAGCCTTAACCTAAAGGCTGGCTTCCTATGTGCTGCAGGATTCATTGGTCAAGAAGCCACTTTGAGCTATTCTCCCCAGCATTAATTAGTCAGTCTTATCTGATGAGGAGAATAGATCAATTTTTGAGTCATAGCATTTCCCTAGTTGCAGTCAATCATTTTTAAGAATTGCATCATGTCATTAGGCCAAATCCTCCATTTCATCTAGCCTGTCAGGGGTGCAATTGCCCTCTCTTTACTAAAGATTTCTCCTTAAAGAGCTGTTTCGAAAAATCAATCCTCTTACCAGATTTTAAGACTCGCTTGTGAATGTATGTAAGTTTTAAAAATGTAGAATACTTCTACCTCTTCCCAAACCTCATCTTAAGTTTCTGCTGCCCCTATTTTCATTCATTAAGTCTGCTCCAGCTGAAGAAGCCTACTACAATCAAACTCCAACCCCTTTTTCCAAGGAAATGATTGGGAAATTTTCCTTTCATATTCAAACATGGGTAGCATTAATCTATATTTAGTAAATCATTCAGCTAATGGAGCAGGACACACTGTATTAACCAGTTTACCAGCATTTCTGGACCAGCTCCCAGAGACCATCCAACACCTGGGCAACCTCTGACAGGAAATCCTCAGCCTGTTCTTCAGGAGTGCAATGGAATCAGTTTCCCAATGGATATAGGGGACCCCTTTTGTTTCATGTTTTTCCTGCTCCTCAGAAAGAGAACATTTGTCCTACTGCATATCTCAAACACCTGTACTGTTTCACTCAATAGAGAAGATCAAAGTGCTATCAGTTCTCTCTAGCAGGGGCATTGGTAGTATACTATAGACACCTTCGTACTCCCAGTCTTGTAACTTATTAAATGTTTCTGTGATTCTAGGACTGGATTTTCATTTCAAGATGTTAGCATTAGTCTTTGGTCTCTTGCCACTTGCTTTCATCTTTACCAACTGTTTAGACTTTATTACAGTTCATTTCAGAAATTGTAAACATTTATAGTTTTCCTTATCTCAATAATGGGAGAATCTCATAAAGTCGAAGGGCAAACTTCTGACTCTTCCATTTTATAGGTTCATAGGTGTGTAGTAGGCTAATGGCCCTGGAGCCTTTGCAAACCTAGTCCATAGGATTACCCTGACATAGTGCCACCCGACCTTAGTTCCTTGTGCCTGTGTCGAGTAGAGCCACTGGAGTGATCCCTTGGGTGAATGTTCTATTTCCCATCCATTCATTAAGATTTCTCTTGAAGAGGGCCAGTGAGGTGCTCTGTTTGACATGTATGGGAAGTCTGTACCATAGCAGGGGCAGTCTCTGGGTTTTGAACCTGTCCCTCCAGCATGTTCTGTTGATTGTGGTAATAAGGTTTCTTTAGATGTAGCTTTTCTAACAGAGCTAGGTCAGACATGGCTTTGTAAGTCAAGCAAAGATCACCTCTAAATAGGCAATATGAGATAGAGAATAGTTGGAGTTTTTTTGTTTGTCCATATAGGACAAGTGTTTAAGGCCTAGGATCCTCTTTGTGAGGTACCTTTGCAGCCTCTCTAGTTGTTGCAGTTGTCTAGTGAGGTACATGCCTCAGGGTGAACCAGTATGTTTGTAAATGGTCACCTTGCAGTCTGTCACCATTCTGGGGCTACATCTAGATTTAGATCAAGCCAGAATCTTCCTAACTCTGGACAGAAAAAAGTCCACCCACCAGTGTCCAGCAGAGCTATCCCAACACGTTAATCTAGCCAGAGACTTTTCTGAAATCCTGGACTTCATGGCATCTTTGCATTTCTACTAGCAAGGTTGAGGATGACATCTTGTCTCTTGCATCAGGCCTCAGAGGCATCTGCATGATTTTGTAACATCTTATCCATGGGTACAGGAGAGCTGGCTTTGATGAATGAATCAAGACAAATCCATTCATAGGAATGACCTGACTTGTATCCTTTCAGTCTCATATCTGATCTTGACCATGGTTGCTTCTTTTGCAGGTTGAAGAGCCCACTTTTGTGATCAAGATGGCCTATGAAAAGTTGGTACCATTTCTCTAAGTTTGCATTTCAGTCTCCTGGAGCTTATAACAGTACATTATGTCTTGCTTCATCAGGGAAGCTGTGCAGATAAGGGCAGACAACACTACCGTTATTTTAAATCAACAAACGGAGAGGATGCAAATCTGGATGATTCTTTGTAAGACTACAAATATCTGGAACTTGGAAATGAGAAACGTCCAACAACCTTGCAGATGCAGTCATTGATTGTATAGCTCTAGATTATAGGTAGCATTTCAGAAGCAGCTCACAACAGACTGTTTCTAGTTTTGAGACTGGACAGAGCTAGAGCTCCTTACCATCGCTCTACACCAAAAGCTTTCAAAGTTCTTTCTGAAGGGACATCAGGGTGTTTTGTTTAAACAAATTCTCGCTCATGGAAATTGAGGTTTATCTATTTCTGTCCTCCCCTTTTATTGATTCATAATATTTTCAAAGTCCATCTGGAACCAACAGTTATGATTCTTAAAATTTCCTTTGTAGCAAAGGTGAATCTGGACTCCCCTTCTCTAGCAGTTGCCCTAGATCCTTTCACACAACTTTTGATTTTGTCAGTCCCTTTGCCCAAGCTGTACTTCAAATACCCCTTACCCCACAGCTTGATATATATGGCATTAGCCAGATGTAGGGCTTTACAGCAGGTACTAAAGTCCCTTTGGTAGCCATAAAGGATTCCACTACAGTTATTCTGCCAAGAAATGATTTGCATTATGGGGAGGAGCCAAGAATTAGGACCCCATTTTCTGTAACCTTATTCCAGGCTTTGACTACCTTTGGTCCCTTTCAGATGTTGGGTTCATGTCTTTATTTTTCAGTTTGTCTCCCTTGCAGCCATTTCAGCCTTTCACTCTCTTGTGGAGTAATATATCATTCAAATGTTATCAAAAGAATTTTAAGAGCTTCTGTTCACCTAAAAACCTTGATCATATCTACAGTATCATGTCAGGATCTGAATTTTCTATTAGAACATTTGACAAAAGCGGCTGTTTAAGCATGTGGATCTCGTGGACTCGAAATGTGTCCTGCAAGACAGTACAGTTTTGTACCTACCATAAATGTAGATGTTCGAGTGTTCACCCTGCTGCAGTCATCACACTTGGGTTATCCTGTCATCAGGCGGTCCCACAGTCGGCCGGAATTCCAAAGTCTTGGTCCGGCGTCGGTTGCTGTCGCTTCTTCCCTGACGTCAGTGCGCCAGGGGTATATATAATGCATCCGACGCCATTTTCTTCAGTTTTTCTTGCCCTAGATGTCAGGTGCCCCCAAATAGGTGGTCAGTAATTAGTACCAAATTAAGTAATTTTTTTGCACTAACACAAAATCCCTCCAGCTATAAGCAAATACATCAGGAAGGTATTGCAGAGATTTAGCCAGTTAGATCAGAGGGGATGGAGGGAGGGTAACCTGGACTGCAGCAGGGTGAACACTCGAACATCTACATTTATGGTAGGTACAAAACTGTACTATGTTCATCGTGTTACCCTGCTGCAGTCATCACACTTGGGTAGAATCCCACAGCTATGGATGGGTGGAGGAGTTATAGAGGGTTAGAGGAGGCTAGAAGGCCCTGCAAAACTGCAGTGGCGAAGCCAGCCCTAGGGTGGTAAGTGATAGTGTTTGGTAAAGGTGTGTACTGAACTCCAAGTTGCAGCTTCCAAAATCTCCTTGGTTGGAACCCCCCCCCCCCCTGAGGAAGGCTGTAGATGTAGCTGTTGCCCTGTTAGAGTGGGGCCTAATGGTAGCAGGAACTGGTTTTCCATGATGGGTATAGCAAAAACGAATGCAATGTCCTATCCATTTGGAAATGGTTTGTTTTGATATAGCCTTCCCTTGTGAAGCTGTAGCATAGGATACAAAGAGCTTGTCAGATTTTCTGAAAGCTTTAGTTTTATCCAAGTAATAACGAAGTTGCCTGTAAATGTCCAAGGACTGCAGGAGTCTTTCTCCTTTGTTCTGCGGGTTTGGGAAGAAGGTGGGTAAGTGAATGGTTTGATTTAAAGATGCACTGGAAACCACCTTAGGCATGAAGGAAGGATTAGTTCGTAGAGAAACTCTGTCTTGATGGAAAATGAGGAAAGGTTCCACTGCCATTAATGCCTGCAGCTCTGAGACTCTTCTAGCTGAAGTTATTGCTAGCAGCAGGGCAGTCTTCCATGATAGGAACTGTAGATCTGCAGAGAAAGCTGGTTCAAAGGGAGGTAGCGTAAGTTTTTCCAGAACAAAATTAAGGTCCCATGTTGGTGTAGGTGATCTCCTGGGGGGCCTAATGTTTTTTGCCCCTCTGAGGAACTGCCTTAGAAGTGGATGCGAAAATAAGGGTGGTTCCATGTTGTAGTGGGCTGAAATAGCTGATACATGGATTTTAATGGAAGAAAAAAAAGAAAGTCCTTTCTGCAACATCTCAGTTAAATACTGTAGAATCTGAGGCATGTGAGGCTGAAGTGTGTTTTGGTCTTTAGCTTGGTTCCAGGTACAAAACCTTTTCCATTTGTCCGAATAGGCCTTCCTGGTGCTGGGCCTCCTGGCTTCCAGAATAACATCCATAACTGCTTGAGAAAGAGGAGCTGGCTGGATGTTTAGGGGATTTGCCATGCAGCCAGATTTATGGTTTTTAGCTGGCTGTGAAGAATCTGATTGTTTTGCTGTGTGAGCAAATGGGCAATTTGTGGTAAAATCCAAGGTGGGCCCTGGGCCATATTCCTCAATAGTGGATACCAGTGCTGGCGTGGCCGGTCTGGGGCTATGAGTATCAGTCGTGGTCTCTCCTTTCTGACTTTCAGAAGCACCTTTGTGAGGAGAGGCAATGGAGGGAAGGCATATACTGTCAGGTTTTTCCAACTGAATGAGAGTGCGTCCACTTTCCAAGTTTGATGGTGAAGTGTCCTTGTACAAAATTTTGTTAGTTGATAGTTTTGAGGACTGGCAAACAGGTCTATGTCTGGAAGGCCCCATTTTTGAGTTATCATTGCAAATACTTGTGGATCCAGTTTCCACTCGTGGGGATCCATGACGTTTCTGCTGAGGTCGTCTGCCAATGTGTTCTTTTTTCCTGGCAGGAATTGAGCTTGTAACTGTACTTGGTAAGCCAGAGCTGTGTTCCACAAGGTCATTGCTTGCCTGCATAGAGGGTAGGAGTGTGTACCCCCTTGTTTGTTTATGTACCACATTACTGAGGTGTTGTCCGTCCTTATTGTAAGTTGTCCTGGATGTAATAGATTCTTGTAGGCTGTCAGAGCATTCTGTACAGCTAGCATCTCTTTTTGATTGATGTGCATATTCCTTTGATCTGCAGTCCATACGCCTTGAACGCACTGTCCTGCCATGTGTGCCCCCCAGGCACAGTCCGATGCATCTGTTGTCATAGTTTGCCTGGCTGGAGCCAAGGTGAAAGGCTGACCCTTGTTGAGGTGACATGCCAGTGACGACCATAGAAACTTGTGTTGTAGGCAGGGAATGACAGATATCATTGTGTCCAAGCTGTGGCTGTGTTGAGACCATAAGCTTTTTAGGTACCACTGTAATTTCCTCATATGCAGCTTTGCAAATGGTATTAGTAGTATGCAAGATGCCATGAAGACCAAGGCCTGCAGAATTTTTCTTGCAGGTAGTTGGGTCTTTGTTGCCATTGTTTTGAAATATTGAGTCAGTTGTAGTTGTTTGTCTGGCATCAGATAAGCCTTCTGGGCCGTTGTATTCAAGCTGGCACCCAGGAATGTCATATTTTGTGAGGGTACTAGTTTTGATTTCTTTTCATTTACTGTGTACCCCAGGCAACTTAGAAGATGTTTTACAAAAGCCAGATGTTGTAAGAGGATGTCCTTGCTTTCTGCTTGGATGAGGTAGTCGTCCAGGTATGGGTATATTTGAATTCCTCTTTGTCTGCAGTATGCAATTACTGGTGCCAGGCATTTTGTGAAGACCCTGGGTGCAGTAGATAAGCCAAAGGGCAGTGCAGAGAATTGGTAATGGGTTGAACCTGCAATGAAACGGAGGTATCTTCTGCAACTTTGTCTGAAAGGGACATGCAGGTATGCCTCCTTGAGGTCCAAGGTTACTAGCCATGCTTTCTTGCCCAACATGGGAAGAAGCTGCTGTAGTGTTAGCATCTTGAATTTGGGTACTTGTAAGAAGTTGTTTAGAATTGAAAGGTCCAGAATTGGTCTCCAGGCATTGTCCTTTCTGGGAACTAGTAAGAGTCTTGAGTAAAATCCTTGGCCTTGCTCTCGAGTAGGTACCAGTTGAATGGCTCTCACATCTGAGAGCTGTAATTTGTCTTTGTGCCTCTGCCCATTGATTTTGTGGCAGGTTTGGCATTCCTCTTTTCATTGGCAAGGTGTGAAAATGGAATCTGTATCCTTGTGAAGTTATGTCTAGGACCCATTTGTCCTTTGTGACAATGTGCCAGTTGCCTGAAAAAAGTGCAAGTTTTCCTCCCAAGGGGGGCTGCCAAGAGAGTGTTGCTTGGCCAGATGAGGTGCAAGTCATTGAGTTTGCCTTCTGGTAGTTTGGGACCTGTCTTATCCTCCCTTCTGTGCTGCAGTGCCCCATTGTCGAGGTTTGTACTGGGCTTGTGGTTGTCCTCTGCCTCTTGGATGTCTGTATTTACCCCTCTGTGGTCTGTCAGTAGCTGGAAAGGACCAATTTGTTGTTGGCCAATTTCTGCTGAAGCGAGGGGGCTGTACCTGTAGGAAATCTTTGACTGTCTGCATAGATTTTGCCTTATCCTCCATTTTCTTTAAATCTTCTTCTGCTTTATCTCCAAAAAGAGCATCCTGCTGTAAGGGAGCATCTAGAAGTTTTGCTTTAACATGATCAGGCAGAGTTTGTTCCTTTAACCAAGCATGCCTACGTATAACAGACCCAGTGACAGCTGCTCTGCAGGAAGCCTCCAAAGAATCAAACACACATTGTAAAGTATGTTTGCCCACCTGTTCAGTTGCATGCAACAGATCCTGCATTTCTTTCAATTCAGACTGTTGAGGGGAGTGTGCTCATTTTTTGTTTTAACTGAGACATTAGAAATTGCTATTTTAGCATGTGAAACTGGCAGTTTAGTGCCCTCACAGCTAGAGTGGCTGAGGTGTAAACCTTTTTCCCCCACCTGTCTAGTGCTCTGGAGTCCCTTTCAGAGGGTACAGGATTTTTTGCTATAGAAGCCTTAGCCCCTTTGGGACCCTGGGAGATAGTTTCTGGATCAGCAACAGGACTTTTATAAAGAAATTTGTAGGAATCAGGCACTCTATAGTATCTGTCAGGTTTGGCCAGAGCAGGAGGCAGAGAATCTGGGTTCAGACTGGATTCTAAGTAAACATCATCCACAATGTCTAAAACTGGGGGGATGGGCAAGTGGTCTGTGCTGGGGGATTAAAAGAAACTCTCTGAGCCTTTTCTTTGAGTCAGAGTAGCCCTGACCTTCCCAGTGAAAATGTTCCCTCATAGTGTGTAAAGTTTCCCCAAAAAAGTAGTCTTCAGGAGGAGAAGCTGAGGGAATAGAATCCTTAGCATCAGAATCTTCATAAGGGGAGAAGGAATAATCTTGGTCCTCAGAGGAGCCTGAGGAAATAGACACTTGTTCAGAGGAGGCATAATCTTCCTCTTGTCTAGGCCTTTTGTCGGGAGGGGGTTGGGAACCCCTGATTAAAGAGATCAAATCTTCAGCCATTTTGAGCATCTGTTTCTTAGGCATGGGCCCTTGAACAGGGGACTGAAGTGCAGTCTTTTTAGGTTTAATAGGAGTCTTAGTCTTAGGATATCATTGTCGGTCTGAAGACGCCTTCAGAAACCGAAGGTGTTTCTGCAGGACCGACATCTTTTTCAGCAGTGTCGTCGGTAGGGGCTAAACAAAATGGCTGCGTCGGCCTAGTACTTTCCACCAAAAGTTCCGAAGCGGTCTCGGGTTCCAGATCTGCAGTAGTCAGGGGCTGCGTCAGAGCCTCACTGAAGACCGGTTTACCGGAGACCGGACCAGCCGAGGCCTCGGAGTCTGCCTTGTGTCTAGGCTGCCTGTCCTTATCCTTGCGTTTTTTGTGCACGCCGGTAGTCGGTTGCTCCGACTGCATAGTGTAGTTAAATTTTCTACCGAAGTAGTGTCATGCGAAATCAAAGTGTTTTTTATAGTACGCTTATTAAACCTAGCACAAAAACGACAACTAGTGACATCGTGGTCTGGGCCTAAGCAAGGTATGTAGTAAGAATGAAAATCCTTATGAGGTATTTGCTTCCCACAAGAAATACAATTGTTAACTTTTTCTGACATCGGTCTGAGGCAAGAAAAGTTTCCCAAATTGGGGTACTTAGCTTTATTGAAGACTTCGGATCTGAAATTCGACTTCGAAAATCTCAGGAGTCGACTGACCGGCAATTGCGAACTGCTTCTGCTTCGGGCACCGCACGGCAAGAAAGACTGAAGAAAATGGCGTCAGATGCATTATATATACCCCTGGCGCACTGACGTCAGGGAAGAAGCGACAGCAACTGACGCCGGACCAAGACTTTAGAATTTCGGCCGACTGCAGGACCGCCTGACGACAGGATAACCCAAGTGTGATGACTGCAGCAGGGTAACACGATGAACATCTTGTTTTTAGTGGCCATTTCCTCAGCCAAACATCTCAGAACTGAATGTTCTTTGGCCTGAGAAGCCTTTTTCTTGACATTTTTAAAGACATGATATCCTTAAGCACTAACCAGAAGTTTTCATGAAGGGGGTATCAGAGATTACTTTGAATTGAATTATTCAACTTAGTGTATTTTCCAAGCAGGGCTAGCTGAGGAGAGATCTCACCAACAGATTGAATGTACTAAGTGTGATTTGCTGCTATTTCATACAGCTGCTGTACTTAAGACTACTACAAAGCAAATAATGTTAAGTTGATTAAGTAACTGTCATATGACGTATTATCTCAAGGGAGGAGTAAATCCTTACTAGGACTCAACAGGGTTTATGAGGTATCTCAAGGGAGGAGTAAATCCTTACTAGGACTCAACAGGGTTCATTAAGCAAGAGCAGTGGTTGCTTCTGTTGTCGATTCTTCCATTGAGAATACCTGTGCTGCTACCATCTGAATAATCTTTCCATACCTGTGCAAAGTATTACATTCTGGTATTGAGCAAGGTTTGGAAAACAAGTTGTTCATGGATTTTTATAAAGGAAGCCACATATCCCGCATAAAACAAAAATGGCTCGAGAACCACGAGAAACTAAAAACCAAATTGCAGGCAAAAATGTTTAGTCCAAAGTTAAAACCAGTAGTTCCAAAGGTTAATATCACAAATACATAAAAATTCCAAATAAAAACAGCATGAATCCAGTGTGATAAGTGTTTTCATCCCTTTTATTGGGAATGTCATCAGATAAAAAGCAAATAGGCCCACCTTAAGTAGCACTTGTGTGTCTGATTAACCAGTCAACTTTATGTATTTGGGTCGGGCCTCCAAAATGAATCTTTTTATCTGATGACATTCCTCATAGAAGGGATGAAAGCCCATTTTTGGTTTCTGCTGGTATTTGGATTTTTGTCTTTTTAAGCCACATATCCCTTCTACCACCTCAGTATTTGTCCTGCAAGAGGATGTTTTACTGAATGACAGACAGAAAGGCTGTTTTACACCTACAAATAACTGAGGGCTATTTATTTAGCAGGGTAGAATTCCTAGCCATCCACTCCAGAATGATGGCCCTCTTCAGCTTGTTTCCAGTATCAAGGGAAAGATTTCTAGCCTTGGTTCTTCTCTGTGGGCAGTCCCTCAGTGCAGTCAGTGAGAATGACGAGCCCTTCAAAGAAAGAAGAGCAGACCTGTAGGTGACTACCAATATGTTTTTCGGTGAGGGATTCCTCTGCAGGCTGGGGGGGTAATTCTGTACGATGGATACTTTACTGAATGAACATCTTTAAGATCTGGTGGTACTACAGGTGTTATCCAGGTATTACATAACTTTCCTTGAGCCGTTAATCTGCACTGGGTAGGAAATCCAGAAGGTACTATTTCCTACAGGTTAATGTAGATCAGAAGTGGAACCTGCATCCTCAAATCTTTCAGGATCTAATCTGTCCTTGGATTGTCCTGCATAAGGATCTTTTCGCCATCCACATATAATGCTTACCCAAATTGTAGAGTAGACCATGACTTTTGATGCCCTGTCAAGGCTGTGGGAAGACAAACTTATACTTTCCTACTAGTCTTTCTGGTTTAAAGAGTACTGTAAAAAAGTGTGTGTGTGTGTGTGTGTGGGGGGGGGGGGGGTCTAGGTGACTCTGACTACTTTTTTGGCCCAAGCAACTTTGTTTCTTCTCTCTCTAACAGATGGCATAACAATTCCAACATTGTGTACTTAGGGAGGTTCTTTTTCAACAAAAAGACAGAGAGAATTCCACTCAGTAGCTTGAATTTTGGAGTTTTGTTCCTAAAAAAAAGAAAACAAAAAACAAGTGTTATGAGTTCCTAAAGGTTGCCTCATGCTAGGCAGTCTTATTTGTACAAATGGAAGAAATTTTGCCTAAGATCTAAAGGATCCATGGTTATTTGCAATTCGGGTATTACTCCCACAAGGCCTAGAATGTTTTAATCAGTTGCTTCCCAAGGAGCTGTTTTACTCATCCATCCAAATACACTGTTATGCACTGTAAGCATGCCTTCATTTCAGGTCTTACATAAACTTCTAAACTTACACTTAAGATGCTTCTGAAGTGGGGAGTTACGTTTAAAACCTCTGAACAGAGCTGTGGTTCCTACTTGAATTTTTAAAAATGCTTTGATGTAGTCTGTGTTTGAGCTGGTTTGTATGGTGCAATGCTTTTCTGAAGACAAGAGCTGTGAATCTTGTGTGGTCTCCCATAAAGTTAGGTTTCCTCTTTCCTTCCTTCACTTATGCCTAAAGTCATGTCAGACATTACTTTAAAAGATTCACCTGCTTCCTGTGAGCCTCATTGAGAGAACACAAGGGTGCGGATCCTAGAAGGTAACTTCTGAAATACTTTGCTAGAAATAATATCAAAAAGCATGAACTTTGTTAGTTTTGCAGCTAACAAACTGTCTGCTGCAGTATAAAAGCAGACTATTTCCAACTAGATAATTGATCGTACAAGTTTCTGTTATGATTTAAGATGTATGCATATCTGTAAAGGGAGGCCTCAAGGCTCATTGTAAAGCACCTGCTTCCTTTTAAGAGGAATGTTGTCTTTTGCCATATGTGAGGCAGCTAAAATGGTTATCCATTATGGATTTTAGTATTCAAAGCTGGAGATGGTTTTGCTATGGCAGTTTTCTATGGGCTGCTTACTGGAATTTTTCTCACTTTTGAATAACTGGATTATTGTTCTTCCCAACCAGTGCTTCAGACTGTGACAGAGGAATCTAGTGCAGTCATGTGAGGTATTCACCTTAACAAAAGATCATTGAAATATCCATGTATTCATGGTGGATCATTCCCTCTTTCTCTGTAACTGATTATTTACATGTGTAAATGTGCTTTATGGCTTGTCTTGGTACTTTGTTAGACAGAATTCGATGAATGGTGATACTAAGCCCTGGTTGGCTTGTATTTGGCCACCATGACAGTACTGTGGATTAGCAGTTTTGTCAAGAGGTCCATACTGCAGGAGAAACTTGTGTGATGGATAAGCCTTTTCTAGCTGCATCTTAGCAGTGTTTGGCCAACATACTAGTATACTAGATTAGCTTTTTCCTTGAATATACCCTAATGACAGGAGCTATACAATGTACCTTAGTTTGCTCTCATTGCTGTCTGACTAAATATAGTTAGTGGAATCAAGCATCAGACTCCACAGCAGTATGATATTTTCTCCAGAGACTGGAGGAAGACATATTTATATACAATGTGGTAGACTGACCTACCATAACTTCTGACTGTGATTGATCATTCTTTTGTGTCTATGTGTGCAGGGGTGGTTCATATGATTTTTCTGTTTGCTTGCAAACTTTCATTTCTAGCAGTTCAACCACAGAAGGGCTTTAATGAGCTTGCATATCTTTTTATCTGTAGTCAATCACAGTAACTAGGGTAAATCTCAATGTGAGATGAAAAACAAAAGCTGAGCCAGTGGAGTGACCAAAGAGTGGGGTTTAATATAGGGTGACATTGTAAAAACGGGAAATTCAGTCATCTTCTGCTATAGCAAGTATATCATATAACTGCACTGTTCTGTTCAGCCTATTGGGAAAAAAAACTGAGAGGAAAATCATTTAAAGGTCAGCCTTACTGTTTTTTGTTTGTGAATATTGATTAGAAGGAAGCGCATCATCCTTTTAACATCTGCTATCATAATCAGCTAAAATAAAAAAAAAATGTTTTGACATGCGCTATCACGAGCAACATCAGGCAATTAGTTTACCTACAGTTTCTTCTGAATGAAACACACTCGGCTATAGTGTTGCTAATGAGTGCCATATATAGCTATCTTTTTAGAATTGGCATTTTATTAACATTGAAAAAATACTTTATTAGGATCACTTCTAGGCACAGACACTGAATACTACTTTTTCTTTTTCAGGTGAATTTGATGCAGTACATGAAACTAAGTACCTCCAGAGATTTTAGGATCAATGCAGCCACACTAGATGCATTACAGGAACAAGAAGTGGAAGAGAATGAAAACACAGAAAATGAACCTGACAATGAACAGATTATAGAGGTTAGTACCATTTAGAGTTACTAATGTAGTACAAACAATAAGTTTTTTTTACTCCTGGAACATTATTTTTGAGTGAATTATAAAAAATGCTGGAGTGCATGCATTTCCAGAAAAAGGGCATAAAATGTATGTGTTTTCTAATACATAATGTCTGTGGAGGGGGACTATTTAACAAGCCCGTTAATTGTACTAAATGGGGGCTACTCCACAACAAAAGTGCACTTTTATTCAGATACTGTTGTACGTATAAAATATGCTGTTATCTCCAAAATGTAACTGTGTCTGGAGTTTTTCATTGAAAGTGCGGAAGTACAGGGGTGTATAATTTGGCTTTAATGGTTTCCAAATACACTGGTCTTTTTTGAGGCACTATTAATCAGCAAAACCTTATCTGTCCTTTGTATATCCTACTAGCAAGCAAATATTCACCAGCAGTAGTGATTCCTCAGACACTACTTAATAGCTCTTCTCACTTCTTTGTTACTTTCACTGGATGACTTTCTGAATGACCCTATCATCCTTTGTTTTTTCAGTTGTGGAGAACATTAGAACAAGTGCCCTGTTCTAGCAATTATTTTCCTGTTAGAATAGCACTGCTTTAAAAAGTTTTTAACAGTTTTCATTATAAATAAATCTTCAGACTCACTCTTGGAGTGCAAGCATGGTGAGATAATTACTAGGTAAGATCAACCTTTTTACTTGAACAGGTCAGTTGTTTCACCTGTTTGCTCTGTATAGTGTGGCTAATTGTTGTGGTTAGATCAGGTTATCTGATGCAGATTAGTAAAAATGAATTAGTAATAAGGTCTTGATCCTCAAGCGATGGCAGATAAAACGGAAATACTAGCTGAAAACATGATTGAGTAATAAGGAATATGTAAAATGAGGCCTGAGATGAGCAGCAGCCACTGCAGCAGTGTTCTACAGGTATAGTTTTACTGCATATCAAAGAAAAAACAAGTCTGAAAGAAGTCCATTTTGATGATGTGTTCTGTGTCACTGTGAGTTAAAGAAGTCACCATGTTATAAGCAACAGGTGTCTGGACCATAAAGCAAAATGGAAGAATTAGGTGGCCAGGCAGAAAATGTGGATCAGCAGTTGGTTGCAGTAGAAGATGAAGCTCGTTGAAATAATTTGAGACTGTGAAGAGTGATGGGAGGCCTCAACTTATTTGAGTTTCTGAAAATGAAGGCGTTGCAGTGAGTGTGCTTCATGAAATCATCATCAGAGCTGAAATAAGTGGGTCAGTTACCACTAACTGTGTCAGAGAAAACTTATGACAAACCTACAGTAGTCCTGCTGCAATTTGTGGTGAATATGAAAAAGAGCAGTTGTGGTAACCAGGGAGAAAATTTACAGTAGCCAGTCAGATAGTGCATGTGGATCATGATTATTCAGCTGCAACTTTTCAGAAAGGACTGCAGCTTGTGGTTTAATGTGAGAGATATAAGCTGGATTGAAGGTTGACTTTCCCAACATTGTTCAAAGTATGTTATATGGATGGAGTGTTGAACTTTACTAGTGCTGAGAAAATAATGGATAAGTTGAAGGAATTGCTGGTATATTCTTTTTGTGAAGGAATTGCCAGTATATTCTTTTTGTGAAGTAATGGAGCCTGATTATGTAAGTACAAGTCTGGGTGACCCTGCAAGTTCGGTGGAGGTGGAAAAGGAATGGTATTTTGTTTGTTTTTTAATGCAGCAAGGGAGTGATAGCACAGAAACATATCTTAAATTTCAGTAAACTGTGAACAAGAAGTCTAATCATTGTAGAAATGGTATTCATCTGTGCTAAGGTAAAACTCTAAGACTGTTATTGAAGTGAGAAAACAAGCTGTCTACCAGAAGTATTGTAACTCAAGTAGTTAATCATAGGGCTTCAATTCATTTCTGTTCATTTTAAGTATCTAAAGTGGTGTCAGTGTCTTAGAATACCTAATTTTTGTGACAGCCTGTAGCCACTTTTGCAGTTGATTTGTCTTTGTCACTGCCGTGTATACATAGACACTCCTAGACATCAGTCTTAGGGCTTTTTTCTAAGTTCTGACGAGAGTTTTAATACTTCTTTTATGGGGGCCACATCACTGTGGAGAAGAGATTAAAGTTTTGCCGAAAGCTCAGCTCCTACAGAAGAGTACTAAAATCTAATATATGCATGATTTTCTTCATTTCATTATGGCTTGGACTGTGTTCTTAGAGGTTTTAGATGTACAATAAACTGTCCGTTAACCTGCACCAATGGGGACTGGTAGATGCTGGATAACTGTAGTTTCTGGTTGCTTGAGAGTTATTATTAAGAATAGGCCTGACTGATACTGACTTGTTCTCAGGTTGCTGAGATCAGGAATTTATTCCTCTCTTCCTTTTTAAACTTCTAAAAACATAAGGTATGTTTCTGCAGGGAGAAAACAGAAAATGCAACACATGAAAATTGTACTGTATTTCTTCGATTTTTTTTTTTTTGCGCCGGTTGGCCGGTTGCTTGAGAGTGCTGGTTGCTTGAGTTCTGGTTAACTGAGAGTTTACTGTACAAGCATTATAATAAACCCTGACCACTAGTAATGTTAGCTACTCTTCAGTTGTATGGCCTTGCCATGGAGTCCTGGCCTAAGCAGTTGTCAGTCCACTATCTGGATAGCCTTCTCTTTGTAGGTCTGCCAGACTACTTTCAACTGCTGCATTCAGAAGCTAAAGAGCATCAGCAAATGCTTGGACGTTCACCTGTTCAGCCTAAGACAAACATTGTATTTAGTCTCCATCCCACCAAGCTGCCTTTATAGGTTCCCCTCCTTTGGAAAGTAGATGTCTCACTAGAGGACAGGACGATGGAACACTCTTGCATACAGGTTTGATTCCTGGCAGTTCTTTGTCCCCACGGGACTGGGGTGATCAGGCTCATCCTGGATCCACATGATTTAAACCAGTCCATACCCTGTCAGACGTCTAAAATACTGACTGCTCAGTTTTTTTGCTTCTCTTGTTGAGCTGGTTAGATTGGCAATGCTTTATAGATCTACAGGGCATATCTTAAATCAAATTGCTCACAGTATTTCTCCTATTTGTGGTACAAAGTCAGTATTTTTGAGCTTTGATCATTGCACTATAGACTGTTCTTGGTGCCCTAAGTGTTTAATCACTCTGGTTGCTGCCATCTTCCTGATAGGTAAATTTCCATACCTTTGGATTAATTGATTACTTGCATGCTTACTCCTCCATGGAAGAGCTAGTGTGTCATCTTGGTTCGATTCCGGGATTTTTTATCAGTTGAAAGTCACCACTTGTCTATGAAGTTTCTCCTGTTTAATGCCCAAAGTACTAGGACAGGGTTTTCTTTTCCCCAAACAAACAAAAAGCCAGTTTGTATTTGCATGTGAGATATTCCCCTCTGATTCTAGCACAGGGTAGCCTGAAAGTTCTAGACTGCATAACTGCAACTTTTGTGGCAGTTCCTGTGGTCAAACCCCTCATAAGGGATTGATGTCCTTTCAGATTTCTATAGGAGCAATATATCATCGCTATGGACTGCTCTTTCAAGGTCTGTTATGATCATTCAGGAGAAGGATTCATATTATAAGGCAGGTCCCTGAATGTGGAGTTCCATTCCAGTTTGGATTTAGAAGACAGTGGAACCACTTGAGTTTTATGCATTCTTGCTTTCGTTCCCTTCTTCAGAGGGGAGCCATCTTCATTTGCATGGACAGCATGGTGAGAGGTGATTTACGCAGACAGTCAAGAAGGGCAGCCTGTTTGTTTTTGCTGTATTGGAAAGTGGAAGGATCATTGTAAATAGCTTAACAGTGATGCTTCATCAACTTCCATTTTCAAGAATTCTCTGACAGTTTCTTAGATATGTTGGCTTCAAGACATCAGAGAGGAATTTTTCTTCTCTTTTCTATCAGGCATACTTCTTGCTTTGTGAAAGTTAACTTGAACTGTACAGTTTCTTATACGAGGGTTCTGTTTTCTGATACTAGAGCCTGATATTGTCAGATGCTTTTTGCATTTGTGGAAAGGAGATCTTGTCTATGCCGTCTTTCTGATCTGACATCTTGATGATCTTTCCTTGATACATTAACAATTGCATTCATGCTCTCCAGTGCAGTGTTCACAGCTGCACACTTTCCTCTCTTAGGGGTGTTCGTGCTTTAGGCTGGTGTATGCAGTGTCATGCACCAACTACATACGATTTTCTAACTCCTGAGTTTCCAAGTGTTTCTGACATGTGGACAGTTTAGATCTTAGTCCTGAAAAATGTTGAAAACTTCCCCACATTTGATGCCAGGAAGCAAATCTGCAGAGTAGGCTTGTGGCTTTCAAATTATAAGTCAAAACCAGTTTTTTACTGCATTGAGGAGGAAAGTACAGTTGTGTAAAATCTTACCATAACAGTAGATGTCCTTTTCTTTACTGTTGCAGTATTCTTCACCTAAGGGATCTCCTGCCAAGGATAGTCACCATCCAGCCAGTATACGGAAACCTTCAGCTCTTAAGTACCATACATCACACGTATGCTCCCTGTGCAAAACATAGGGTGTAAAGGTGACGTCAGAACTGAAAAAGGCCCAGGAGGAACAAAATATCCCTGGGGACAAAGAAGGTGTACATCCAGAAGGAAGGGGAAAAAAAAAGAAGGGAGATAGGCCCTTTGGCCAGTAGAGAAACAGAAAGCAAGGCAAGAGTAAGGAGAGAGGGAAGGAGCGAGCACTGCAACAGTGAAGAGAAGGACATCTACTGTTATAGTAAGATTTTACACAACTACAGTGTACATCCTTCCATATCACTGTTGCAGAATTCTTCACCTAAGGGACAGTACAAGAAGTCAAGAGAAAGCCTGGGAGGAGGAAGGCACATATAGAATAGCGCTGGAAAAACCTGCTGTGGCCCTAGAAATAACATCCAACTTGTATTGTTTAGTGAAAGTATAAACAGAGGACCAAGTAGCAGCTTCAAAGATGGAATTGGTATCCAGACCCTTGAAAAAAGCACCAGTGAGGGAACTTCCCTAGTAGAATTTACCTTTACAGATGGAGGACATTTACCATGAATAAAATAACAGAAGAAAATGGCCTTACAAATATAGGAAGGGCTGGTTTGCTTAGAAACAACCAAACCCAAAGTCCTGGGATGAAAAGAAACAAAAAGCTACTCAGACTTGTGGAAAAAGTACAGTTGTGTACACTTACCATAAATGCAGATGTTCGAGTGTATTCACTGTTGCAGTCATCACACACGGGTTATCCTGCCAGGGGTAGCCCTCAGTCGGCCCGAATACCAGAGGCTTAGCATTTCTGCGTTGGTTGCTGTCACTCCAGGACTGACGTCAGGTCGTCAGTAGTATAAAAACAGGCAGCCGAAGCCATTACATCAGTTTTTCTTGCCCCAAATGTCAGGAGCCCCCAAATATGGAGCTAGGTTATGGTAAAAATAACACCACCAATAGCCCTGTAAAGAGTGAGGAAGCGAGAGAAACAAGGGGGCTGGAGGGTGGGAAACCAGGACTGCAACAGTGAATACACTCGAACATCTACATTTATGGTAAGTGTGCACAACTGTACTATGTTCTTCGTGTTTCACTGTTGCAGTCATCACACACGGGTTGATTCCCAAAGCCGAAGAACCGGTGGAGGCAGTCAAGAAGAGTTGGGGCTGGCTAGTACAACCTACAAGACTGCAGTTGCAAAGCCTGCCCTGGATTTGGAAAAGATAGTCAGGTGGTAATGCTTGGTGAAGGTATGAACAGAACTCCATGTTGCAGCTTCCAGGATGTCCCTGGTAGGGACCCCTCTAAGAAAGCCTGCGGAGGTTGAAGTTGCCCTAGTGGAATGTGTTCTGACCCCCTGTGGGGGTGGTTTCCCGTGGTATTTGTAACAGAAATGGATACAGTGTGCGATCCATTTGGAAATGGTTTGTTTTAACATGGCCTTGCCCTCTGCCCCTGGTGCAAAGCTGACTAGTAACTGGTCAGATTTCCTAAAGGGCTTAGTCCTGTCCAGGTAAAATCTGAGCTGTCTGTGCACATCTAAAGAGTGCAGGATTCTTCCCCCTTATTTTGAGGTTTAGGGAAAAAGGTGGGCAAATTAATATATTGGTTGAGAGCCACACTGGACACCACTTTAGGCATGAAAGTTGGGTTAGTCCTGAGGGAGACGCTGTCAACATGAAAAATGAAGGGTTCCACAGCCATAAGTGCTTGTAGCTCAGACACTCCTCTAGCTGAAGTGATGGCCAGAAGCAAGGCTGTTTTCCAAGAGAGGAATTTTAACTCTGCTGAAACTGCAGACTCAAGGGGGGGAGGGTAGCGTGAGCTTTTCCAACACAAAGTCAAGGTCCCAAGCAGGGGTAGGGGCTCTTATTGGTGGCCTTAAGTTGTTAGCCCCTCTAAGGAACTGCTTGATGAGAGGGTGTGAAAAGAGAGGTAGCTCAGTGCTGTATTGTACAGAGATGGCAGAGGCATGGATTTTAATGGAAGAGAAGGATAGGCCCCTGTGGAGTAGGTCTACTAGGTAATCCAGGCTGAGAGGTAAGGATGGCTGTGCTGCATCAGCTCCTTTAGTATGGATCCAGGAACAATACCTTTTCCACTTGTCAGCATAGGATTTTCAAGTTCTGGGTCATCTGGCTTCACATGTAACGTCCAGTATCTGCTTGCTTAGGGCTGGCCACTGGAGGAGAAGTCAAGGAATAAGCCAGGCTGACCGGTTCAGGGTCTGCAATTGCAAATGCAAGAACTCTTCCCTCCTGCTGAGTTAGGAGAGTTGGAATCTGAGGGAGGTGCCATGGAGGCAACGGTGACAGACTGCACAGTAGTGGGTACCAGTGTTGGCGTTGCCAGTCTTGGGCAATCAGGATTGCCCTGATCTTTCCTCCCTTATTTTTAGTAATACTCTTGTAAGAAGAGGTAGAGGGGGAAATGCATAGATTGAGAGGTTTACCCATTGAAAGGATAAGGCATCCACTTTCCAGGCCTTGCTGTGAGGTTCCCTGGTGCAGAATTTGCTGAGCTGGTGATTGTTGGGGGAGGCAAATAGGTCCACCTTCGGGGTACCCCATTTCTGGGTCACAAGGCTGAAGGTGTTGTGGTTTAATTGCCACTTCTGTGGGTCTAGGAAATTTCTGCTTAAGTTGTCTGCCAGAGAGTTTTGGTTGCCTGGCAGGAATTGTGCTAGCGGGTAAATATGCATGGCTTTGGCCATGTTCCAAAGGGTCATGGCTAGCCTGCAGAGTGGGTAAGAGTGGGTTCCCCTCTGCTTGTTGATGGTACCACATCACTGTGGTGTTGGTTTTGATTAGTAGAGTCCCAGGAGAGAGTAGGGATCTGAAAGCTGACAGAGCATGCTGAACAGCTAGCATCTCTTTCTGGTTGATGTGCAGATGAATTTGATTTGGGCTCTAGTGGCCCTGAATGCACCTGCCGTCCAGGTGTACACCCCAGGCATAGTCTGATGCATCTGTGGTTAGGGTCTGGGCAGCATGGTGTTCTGAAAAAGGAAATCCCTTATTGTGGTTGCATTCTGCTGCCCATTAAAGAGAATCTTTCCTTGGACAAGATATTATAGGTATAATAGTTTCCAGATCCTGAGAATGTTGACACCAAAGGCTTTTTAAGTACCACTGAAGTTTCCTTATATGCAGTCTGGAATATGGAATTAGTAGAATGCAGGAGGCCATAAACCCTAGAGCTTGCAGGATTTTCCTTGCGGATAACTGGGTTCTGGTGGCCAGTTGAGAGACGTAGCCTGTCAGATAGGCTTGTTTTTCTGGAGTAAGGAATGCCATCTGGGATGCTGTGTCCAGGCTTGGTCCCAGGAATACAATTTTTTGACTGGGGACTAGTTTGGATTTCTTTTCGTTTATAGTGTACCCCAGTGAGGTTAATAGGTCCTTCACAAATGTCAGGTGCTGCAACAGCTTTTCCTGACTGTCTGCCTGAATCAGGCAGTCGTCCAAGTGGGGTTAAATTTGAATATTTCTTTGTCTGTAAAAAGTAATGGCTGGAGCCAGGCGTTTTGTGAAAACTTTGCAAGCAGTGGATAAGCCAAAGGGAAGTGCAGAGAACTGATGATGCATAGATTCTGCCCTGAAGCATAGATATTTCCTGCAAGAATCTCTGATTGGGATGTGCAGATAGGCCTCTTAGGTCTAGGGTGGCTAACCAGGCATCTTTGGACAGCATAGGGAGAAGCTGCTGTAAGGTGAGCATTTTGAATTTTGGTACCACCAGGAAGGTGTTTAGAATGGATAGATCTAAGATTGGGTGCCAGGTGCCCTCTTTTCTGGGTACCAGGAAAAGTCTGGAATAGAAATCTTGGCCTATCTGTTCTGCAGGAACAGGCTGAAGTGCCCTCATGGAGAGCAGGGAATGAACTTGGTTTTGTGCCTCTGCCCACTGGTTTGGAGGAAGATGTGGGAACCCTTTTGGGACTGGCAGCGTGTGGAAATAAAATTTGTACCCCTGGTACACTATGTTGAGGATCCATCAATCATTGGTGAAGGAGACCCAGTTTTTTGCATGGGAGGCAAGTTTTCCTCCTAGGGGCACAAGCAGATGGACAGAGGTGAGAGGTGGAGTTGAGAAGTCATTGCAAATTCTTTCAATAAGGGGGTGGCTTAGCACTCCCTGTTTTAGAAGTGGAGGTACTCCATTACTTAGATCTTTGCATACCCTGAGACTGCTGTCTGGGGTGGTCTGCTTCCCCTAGGCCTAATCTGAAGTGGCCTTGATGGGGCTGGAAAGGACCAATGTTTTGAGGGCCAATGCCTTCTGAATCTTGGAGGCTGGACTTGCAAAAAGTCTTTAACTGTCTGCATAGACTTAGCTTTTTCTTCCATCTTTTTTAAGACCTCTTCTGCTTTGGTGCCAAACAGATTGTCTTTGTTCAGTGGTGTGTCCAATAATTTTGATTTGACATGGTCTGGCAAGGTCTGTTCCTTAAGCCAAGCATGCCTTCTAAGTACAGAACCTGTGACTGCTGCCCTGCAGGATGCTTCTAGGGCGTCAAACCCACATTGCAGGGTATGCTTACTAACTAGGCTTGCAGAATGCATAAGCTCCTGTAATTCTTTACTTTATGCACAGTCAGGAAAGGTAGATAATTTTTATTTAATAAGTTCCATAGTATGTTGCTGGTATTTGTGCATGTGGAACTGACAATTTAATGCTCTAATGGCAAGAGTTGCAGAGGTGTACATTTTTTATCCCATCTGTCTAAAGCTCAGGAATCCCTGTCCGAAGGGATGGTATTCTTAGCTGTGGTTGCTTTTATTCCTTTAGGTCCTTGGGAGATGACCTCTGGGTCAGCAGTAGGATTTTTTAAAAGAAATTTTTGTGAGCCGGGGATTCTGTAGTACCCATCAGGTTTCCTGGGAGCAGGAGGTAGAGTATCAGGAGTTAGACTGGATTCCATAAAAACATCATCCAGAACAGGAGGAATAGCAAAGGGTCTGTGCTGTGGTAAATGTAAAAATTCCCTGAGTCTCTTTTTAGACTGGGGATAATCCTGGCATTCCCAATGGAAATGCTCTCTCAAGGCATGCAGGGTTTCACCAAAAGAAAAATCTTCTGTGGGAGGGGCAGAAGGAGTGGATTCATCTGCATCTGAATCCTCATAAGCAGATAAGGGCATGTCTTCATAATCAGAAACCAGAGTCGTCGGACTCTTGGTCAGATAAAGCTGCTAAGGGACAAGTCTCTCTTCCTTTTAGCAGGGGTAGGCTAGCTTCCTCTAAACAGCATCATAAGGTCTTCCGCCATTTTAAGCATCTGAGATTGAGGCGTGGAAGCAAGAGCTTGATGTTGGGTCTTCGTTTTTTTTGGCGTAGTTCATACTCTGGGCCTTAGAAACTCAGTAGTTTTAGAAAGAACTGAAGACGTGAAAGAAGTTGTCGGTTTGGGTTGAATATCGGTAGTGCGAAGATCAGAAGCCGCTGCCTGCACAGTGGCTCCGGGCCCATCCAAGGTAGAGACATCCACAGGTTCCTTAGTCAAAGAAGAGTCTCTTGGCATACTGGACTCCAAATGGGTCTCTGTAGCGGCCTGCGAATCCATAGAAGCGAGCATCAGGGGCTGCGAAAGCGCCTCACTGAGTAATGGCAAACTGGCGACTAGCTTAACAGAAGCGTCATCGGCAGTTTTGGACCTGTGCGGTCTGTCTCTGTCTTTATCCTTACGTTTTTCTGGAAGATCGGTAGTCGGATGGCTTACCAAGACAATTTCGGAATACGGAGATCGAAAGCGAAAGTATTTAGTTATGATAAGAGCCCGACGATGTATAGTTCTGGCGTTGAACAAAGCACAAAACCGACAGCGAGAGACATCGTGGTCTGGGCCTACACGGGTGACACAGTAAGAATGGAAATCTCGGTGTGGTATTTGCTTTCCACAGGCAAGAGAATTGTTAACTTTTTCTGACATCGGTTAGAGCAAGAAAAAAGGATCCCCAATGGGGTATTTAGCTTTAGAAGACTTCATCTTCAATTTCGGAAATGAAAACTCAGGTAGCGGCCAACCAGCACTCGTGCAAACTGCTTCTGCTTCAGGCTCCTCTGCAAGAAAGACTGATGTAATGGCGTTGGCTGCCTGTTTTTATGCCATTGACGACCTGACATCAGTCCTGGAGTGATAGCAACCAATGCAGAAATACTAAGCATCTGGTATTCAGGCCGAGTGAGGGCTACCCCTGACAGGATAATCCAAGTGTGATGACTGCAGCAGTGAAACACGAAGGACATCTTTAGTTTAATATAAATAATATCTGAGTTATCTATGCAAATCCAAGGTGTGAAGAACATTCTGACTGGTATACTGCAGAGAATGTAAAAAGGAAGATGAATAGATTGATTAAGGGACAACTCACTGATTACCTTGGGCATAAAAGAAGGATTAGCATGAAGAGGCATCCTGTCTCAATAGAAAACTAAAAAAAGGAGGAATGGCCATGAGAGCCTACAATTCAGACACCGTCTTGGCTGAAGTAAGAGCCAAAGGCAGAACAGTCTTCCAGGTACAATGCTGTAAGGAAGCAGGTACAAAAGGAGTCTGGGTCAGTTTTTCAGGTACAAAATTGAGGTTCCATGAAGGGGGGGTTAGGCTTCCTGGGAGGCCTGATATGAAGGATGCCCTTAAGGAATTGCTTGAGATCAAACCTAGAGGCCAGAGTTGGATTCAAGAGCAGACAAGCAGAAATTACTGACAGGGGAACTCTCACTGAATACTATGCCAACTCAGCATGGAGCAAATCAAATAGGAAAGAACCAAAGGAACTTCCACTGATAGTGGATCCTATTGACAAGATAGGCATCAGACAGAAAATCTTTTCCATTTGGACATGTATGATTTCCTGGTAGTGGGTTTCCTGTCCTCCTGCAGAACCTGAAGCACATCCTTAGAAAAGAGGTGCCTGAAAGGGATCAAAACCCTATCACTCAGTGGCACTTGAAGAGTGGATGAGAATCCCCTTATCTTGTGTGAGAAGATCCACCCATTGAGTTAACTTGTGGTGATTGCCCCTGGCCAAATGAGAAAGAAGAGGAAACCAGTGCTGCCTGGGCAAAAAGGAGTCGCCAGCAAGATTTTGGGAGAGTCCTGTGCGATCTTCTACAGAACTTATGGTAACAGAGGACGGTTGTGGGGGGGGTGGGTCATAAAGAAACATCCCCCTCCAAGGAAAAGACTGGGTATTCACTTTCTAAGCCAGGGGACTTGGGACTCTGGAACAAAATAAAGGAAGTTGTCTGTTCAGAGGGGAGGTGAAAAGATCTACTTGAGGAATACCCACCCATGGACAGTGTCCAGGAACACATTTCTGTGAAGCATCCATCTTTGAGCTTGTGTGCTAGACCTGCTCAGAGAGTCCATCGCTAGATTGTACCCTGAGGGAATGTAAACTGACTGAATAGTCACTTGATACTGGATAGCTACATTCCAGACCCAAATAGCTAGTCTGCAGAGAAGATAGGACCTTGTACTCCCCTGCTGGTTGACATGCATCACAGTATTGTTAGTGAAAACTTTCAGGGACCCAGAATGAAAGGAGTGTGTGGCCCTCATCTCCTTTATGATGATGCAGTCTGACCTATGAGGAGGATACCAGTGACCCTTAACCTTTAGGGGGCCAGAGAACCACCCCATCCCCTGTCTGAGGTGTCTGTAAAGAGCTCCTGAGTGAGAAATGGAGCCTGAAAAGGAAGCTCCAGATTAAGAGAAAGTTGATGAATCCGCCACTGAAGTTTGAGCTAGGGACAGGGAAGAAAAGATACCGGGAACTTCAGGGGGTGGCAGTGTTGAAGCCATATCGATTTGGGGTACCACTGAAGTTTTTTCATACGGAGCCTAGCGAGAGGGAGCATGGGAATGGTGGAAGACATGAACCTGAGAACCCTGCGAAATTCACTAGCTGTGACAGACACCAGAGGAAGAAGGGATTGGAAAAAGGCAATTAGAGACAAAGTCTTGAGTGCAGGCAGCAATGCCAACATGGGAACTGTCTGACGCCTGCAACTGAGGAAAATGTGATCATGGGAAGGTGTCAGAACTGATTTCTGGAAGTCTGTGGTAAATCCCAGATTGTGCAACAGGAAAGTAGTAAACTTGAGATCCTGAAGCAGAGTGCTGGGGGGTAGAATCTTGACTAAGCAGATCGTCTAGATAGGGAAAAATCTGAACTAAATGAATCCTGCCAAAAGCAATGACAGGAGTGAGGCATTTGGTGAATACCGTGGGGGCAATGGAGAGGCCAAAAGACAAGGCAGAGAACTGAAAATGCAAGGAAGAGACAGAGAAACATAAACCTTTTCTGAAGAGGGGGTGGATGGAGATTTGAAAGTATGCATCCTTGAGATCAAGAGATACCAGAAAGGCCTGGGGAAGATAGAAAGAGGAGGAGGAAATAATGTCTGAAAGATAACATCTGAAAGGAAGAATCTTGAGAAAAATGTTCAGCAGGAAAAGATGTAGAATTGGTCTCCATATGCCCTGTTTTTGTTTAACCAAAAACATCTTGGAGGAAAAACCCTTCTCTGCCTGGGTGGGAGGCACAACTTGAATGGTGCCCTGAGCCAAAACAGCATGAGAGCTGTTCCCAAGGAGGTTGAGGAATACATGAAAAGGGAGAAAGAGATTTCCAAACTATGAAATATCCCTGATGAATAATAGGCAGAACCCAAGAATCTGAAGTGATTTGAAGCTGGTCTGGGAGAGACATGGAAAGACAAGAGGGATAAGGGAACCTAGCCAAGGGAAGGAGGAAGTAGATGGGCAAATAGAACCAGTCTTGTCCTGGAAAGAAGGTTTCTGGGCAACTGGAGTCTGAGTAGACTTAGCAGGAGGCACACTCCTAGAAACCTTTTTAGAGAGTGAGATTGCCTATGAACAAATGCAGATTTGGAAGGATAATTCCTCTGAAATTGGAACAGGAGAAACAAAAATACCTTTCAGTTCCTGTAAGGCTTTGCCCTTGTCCTGAAGGTACTTGAAAAGATCAGTAAACAGCAGATCCAAACAAGTTTTTATTATCCAAAAGAGCATCTAATATTTTGGTCTTAATGTCATTATGAAGACTAAGCCAAAAATAACGCTTCATAACCGAACCAAAGGCAGCAGCCCTGGAAGAGGCATCAGTTGCATCATAGCTGCATTTGATTGAATGGCAGGCAACTTGAGAAGTAGAGCCCAACACGGAAAAGGCAGAAGCCTTCCCCCAGAGTTAGAAAGGTCAGAAAACTTAGATGAGCCAAAACATACCTGGTCAAATCAGTCTGGTAGTTGATGGCCCTTATCAGAAAAAAAACACTTGATAACTAGCACAGTAGAAAGGTGTTCGGACCGATGTCAAAGAAGTTCTGAGCATCTGCATCCATATGTCACCTTTATGCCCTACGTCATGTGCAGACAGCAGTACGTATAACGTACTCCACCTATAAGAGCTGAAGGCTTTGATATACTGGCCTGACGGGCTATCCTTGGCAGGAGATCTCTTAGCTAAAGCATACTGCAACAGTGATATGGAAGGACATTACCTTAATAACTTGTAAGTACTTTTATGATCCTTTATTAAGTTATCTATCTAGCTGCTAGTCAAGCTAGTACCACTACCCATTCATTTCTTGTCACTGTGGCATGGGCAATCTGCAGCTCGGCTGTCATACAGGCAGCCATGAGAGGAGTCTTTTGTTAAAGTCCTAAGCCTGCCCCAATGACTGATGTGGGTTCATCAAAGGGGTGTCCTGATCCCTCCCCCCCAGAGATATGCTTGTTCCCACACACATGGTTCATGAGGGTTACCATACCCTGCTCAGGATTACCAAGAATATGACCCCCATTTCTGCAAGCACTGGTTACATGTAAGCTTGCATGAATGCAGGTTGGTGAACTGGGGCAACAAGTTCTCTTTCCTCATAAAAAGCATGCTAGCATAAGCTGCTCACTGTCATCTTCCCCTTATTGACACTTGTAGCACCTGAGCCACTACTAATTAAACGCAGGTCATCTGGGTCATAGTCCATACATTACCCTTCTGTGTCATAGAGCCTAGGTCCACCCCTATAATCTTCACATTGTGAGCCAGGACCCACACCAGCATTATTCCTTCTGCCTTGGAGAGGCACACACCAATACTAGTTCCTCACCCAACCTAGCTCCCTACAGGAAGAAAGTTGATAAGCTTGAGACAAGCAAAAAAAATAGTTATGTACACATCATAACACTCCACCTGTGTTTTCCATTTTCATTTCCTCACACATGCAATAACTCTTGGCAACCAAAAAGCTCTTGAGCTCCCTACCCTACCCATAATGCCTCTCTCACAATCACCTTAGATCTTGTTTGCTGGTAACAATAGAAAATAATAGGATAGAGAAACACCTTGGATAAGAGTAAGACCATTCCTTGGTTTTGAAATAGCCAATTATCAAATTTAGGTCAACTTGCTCATCTAAGAACCAAGGGAGAAGGGACAGGGAGATGGTGGATGGGTTGTTGAGGAAAAAATGAAAACGGACAACACAGATGGAATGTTGTGGTGAATATATAACTATTTTATCTGATGTATTCAGTTTTCATTTTATCCTCACATATATGGGATAGAGTCCCCAGATACCCTTTTCCTGGGTAACCTTATGGAAGAATATTTTTCAGAACCATTGAACCAAAGGAGGCCCTACCAAAAGAAATCAAATCCAGCTTGTAATGAAGGTCTGAGGGGTAGCCCAGGTTGCTGCTGCACAAATCTCATTTTGCTCTGGACTGAAATACTGGAGAGGTGGCCATGGCTCTAGTGGAATAAGCTTGAACAGTTTTCAGCAGCTCTAAACCTTGTTTCTTATAAGTAAAAGATGTACAGTCTGTAATCCTTTTAGCTAGAGTCACTTTGGTCACTGGAAGACCCAGTCTAGTCTGAAAAGGAGACAAATAATTGACTTTCTTTCCTTATGTCCTTTGTTCTATGAAGGTAAAAACATAATCGTCTACGAACATCTAACAAATGCAACAGATATTCACCTTTATTGGTGAAGTTTAGGAAGAAAACTAGTAGATTAATGGATTGTTTGATAGTATTCTCTAAAACTATCTTTGGTAAGAATAATGGATTAGTACGTAAAGTGACCGTGTTTTTGTGGAAAACCAAGTATGGTGGTTGGGATGATGAGGTCTGAATCTCAGTCTTCTTGCAGACATGATGGCTACCATGATTATGGTTTTCCAAAGGAGAAATTTGAGTTGACAGGTAGCCGCTGGTTCAAAACGAGGCTGTATAATTTTCCGTAATACCAAATTTAAGTCCCAGGGTGGTGAAGGATCTTTATAAGGGGGCTTGAGTTAGAGAGTTCCTCTAAAGAAGGCTTTGCATAGTTTATGTGAAGTGAGAGGAACCATTAATTCCAAAGTGAAAATTAGAAATTGCAGCTAGCTGCATATTTGTTGTAGAATAAGCTGCTCCTTCGTTAAACAGTTTTGCTAAAAACTCTAGAATAGTGTGGATAGGAGCCAAAAAAGTATCTACATCATTTTATTGAGTCCAGTGTACAAGTCTTCTCCATTTACTGTTATACAACTTTTGTGTAGATTGCTTTTGGGAGGATAATGGAATATGATGCACTGGTGAAGAGAGCATATGTTGTCTGGCTGTCAACAGAATTGGAGATACCAAGCTGTCAGCTTGAGACTGTAAATGTTCGGATGAGGTGTCCCTGTCTGGTACGACAGAAAGTCTGGAATTGGCTCTGGAATCCATGGTTTCTTCCGTAGGTGAGGCCAAAGAAAGGGAAAACAGATATAACAAGCCCAATACATGGCAATGAGGATTACTTCTCTCGTCAGCCTGTTCACTTTCTGAAGAAATTTGGGGATTAATGGGGTTGGGGAAAGGCATATAATAGACCGGGAAGACACTCATGAGTGAGAGAAACCCTCGGGGACTTCCCTCATGGGGGAATCAGAGCAAAGTAGCTGCTGCATTTGTTCACAGGGGATGCAAAAAGGTCACCGCAAGGGTGGCTGCACTTGCAGAATGTCTTCCGCCACTTTCTGACTGAAGGACCACTCTTGAGGCATAATAAAGGATCTGCTCAACTTGTCTGCTATCACGTTCGACTTTCCCAGAATGTGCGCTGCTACCAGAAAGCAATTGGACGAGATCACCCACTGCCACACTCTGTGTGCCTCTCAACATAAGGGGTATGATCTGGTTCCCCCTTCCTTGTTGATCTACTAGACTACCCCTGTCAAATTGAATCGCAGTTGTCCCCAGAAGAGCATTCTGAAATGCTTGCAATGCTAGCAGTAACACTGTCATGTCTAGGACATTTATGTGCAATTTGGCCTCTTGTGTAGACCATGTGCCTTGGACTGCTTTTCCCAGATAATGTCCCCACCTTATCTACGAAGCATCCATAGTCTCTGTGGCCTTGGGGAGAGGAGAAACTAAGGGGCAACCTTGTATAAGATCCAATTGAATCCACCATGAAAGATCCTTCCTGCAAGTGTTCATGATTTGTAGCGGGCTGATGTGGGTTGTTGAAGGATAGACCACTGAACTCTGAGCATACACTGTTAAGACTCTCAGGTGGAATCTCGCCAGTGGAACTAGTATTACTGCTGCTGCTGTAGAACCTAAGGCCTGAAGTACCATTTGAGCAGATATCTTTGAACTGTGTAGCAACGTTCTGACTTGATCTCTTATGGTCATCACTCTTGATGATGGGAGACATGCTGCCATCTCAATTGTATTTATGTTTGCTCCTATGAAGCCAGTTTTTGAGAGGGGTCTAAGTGTGACTTTTTGTAATTTACTGTAATATGTAACAAGGAACATATTCAAAGTACCATGTCTTTTGCTTCTAGAAGTAGATGCCTGGTTGGGGTGGTTATGAGCCAGTCGTCTAGATATGGAAATATGTGGAATCCCAGCTGTCTCAAGTGAGCTGCTACTACTGCCATATGTTTGGTGAACATTCTGGGGGCTGTAATGAGGCCAAATGGCAGTACTACGAACTGGCACCCAAATGGAAGCGTAAATGACTTCTGGATCACCTGTCCATCGTTAGTACGCATTCTGAAGGTTTATCAAGCACATCCAATCATCCTTTTCCAGGAATGGAAGAATGGACTTAACCGTGACCATCCAAAACTTGCCATGTTGAACTGATTTTCTCAATCTGCTGAGATCCAAAATTGGTCTCCCACCCCGTTTTTTTTTTTGGTACCAAAAAGAACCTTCAGTAAGTACCAGATCCTCTCTGGTCTGGGGGGATGTCTTGGATGGCTGTTTTGTCTAGCAGCCTTTGTATGTGGATGGCTGCTTACTCCCTTTGACTGGGTAGAACATCGGGGTATTTTTTGCTTTGGCGCAAAGAAAAAGGGTATATAGTATTTTCTGGTGATTATCCTCTGTGCCCACTTGTTATGGTTAGCCAGGCTCTCAGGTGCAGGAATAGTCAACTCACAATTGCCTCCAGAGAAGAGCAATCAGGCCTCCATTCAGGAGTGCTGGAAGGATTTCCCAAAGAATCTATCTCTGGACCCTTGATGATGCTGAGTTCCTCTGCCAACGGGGGTGGTGTGTTCCATCATTGTTCCCTCTTCTGCCACTGAGGGAATTTACTCCATGTGCTTAAGGAAAAGGCCCTTGTAATTTTCTGAACCACATCTTTCCACTGCTCTTGTGATTTTTTGAGTATGGTCACTGTGGAGTGGAAAAATGAGCACCCAAGGCAGAAAGGGTCTTCCCGACATTGCACCTCAACTGCATATCTGACTTTTGGGCCAAATAGGGAAGTGCTGTAAAATGGAGCATTGACGAACAAAGATTTAAAGGGCTCAGCAAAGTCGCATAAATGCATCCAGGCTTGCCTCATCAAAAAGATGCCTGAACCTGCATCTCTACTCGCCCCTTTGGCTGCATGTGAAATGAGCCTCATAGAGGAGTTTGCAATAGCAAGCGGGGGGTGGCCTTGTGAGAGGTAACCGAATCCTATACCTCTTCAGACACAGCTCCTGAATGGGTATCTGATAGCTGCTTGATCAGATCCCTCTGCAATCAACTCGAGCTCAGTGGCGGGGTCACCCAGGAGATAGTCGGAATCCAAAAGCCACCAGGTGCACTGACTCCTCTGATGAGGGATTGATGGGCTTCCAGCCACCTCTCTGTTTCAAGATCTGTAGGATGTCCCCAAAGTAAACATCATCTGGAGGTGACCTTGGGGATCCCTCACCTTTGTCAAGGTCACTGCCCTCTATAATGGACTCCTCCATGGAGTCTAGGTACTTTCTCTTTACACTTCCTCTTCTGAGGAACCTCCTCTTTGGGGATTTCTGGGGAGGTATTGGAAGAGGGGGAGGAACCCTCTTGAATAGCCAGGGGCTTCTGGACCCACTGCTTCTGCGGGAGGTCTGGTTGAGACACTGGGTGTGAGGTCTGCAAGGCAGAAGACTGTGGATCTGATGGGGTAAATACTGTCTATGTGGAAGAGGCAGACATGGCCCTCTCCAAAGCCTTGAAAGCTGACTGACCCCAGGAAGTTAAGGATCCCTGATCCAACAGGTTGTGCTTACATATCTGGGCACCCTGAAACCCAGATGATAGCTGTCCCAAGGCTGAAGCCAGGGCTGGACTGATCAGAGCCGAGGCTCCAAGACACACGGATGGCTCCAAAAAACTTCAGAGTTGAACCCAATGTTTCGAACCTGACTGGCCCACCATGACCCCGAGAACTCTTAGCTCCGACTGACCCATGGAACTCAGAGCAGAGCTGAGAAAGAAAAGGTCCTTGGCTCTGACTCCGTCAACTCTGGACGGATCAGATTCAAAGGCTCCAAAACTTCCAGGGAAGTCACAGGAGGAATCTGAAGAGGGGATGATGAGATTCGAAACTCCTGACCCTTAGGGGTAGGAGCCAAAGGGGCCTTGTGATACTTTGCACTCAGAGGATCTTGACCATCCTCTCCACTTCATTTTCCATGAAGCTTCTAGTTGAGAGTTGACAATGCCAATGGTGATTTCAGTCTCTCCAGGAAGGGAGAAGGAACTCTGGATGCCACTGGGTCATTGGAAGAAGAGTACCGAGTCCTAGGTAATGTCTGAATGGGCTTGAAAGGGCTCTCCATAGGATCCAACAACAACTGATCCGACCTTCAGAGGAGAGAGGCTCAGAGCCAAAGCAGTCGCATCAGATGATGGAGACCTGGAAGTTGTCAGATCCAAGAGAGTCTTAGGATCCAACAGTTTAGCCACTTGATCTGAGAGTCTTAGGATTCGACAGTTTAGCCACTTTAGGAGAATGCCCCGATGGCAACTTCAGAGCAGAAGGCGGCCTTTTTTCTTCCCTTGTCCGAACTTCTGAAGGACAGTGAGGAAGCTGAGCTTGACTGTTTAGATTTAGAAGCATCTTTATTTTTTTTTTTTTGTCTGAGTCAGAAATGGCCTCCCCAAAAGAGGAAGGCAACATACCCTTAAGGATAAGCATATTTCTGCATTCAGCAAGGACCCAGTGGTTGAACGCTTTGCAAATGTCACACTCCTCCTGCAAGTGAAGTGGACCCAGACACAAAACACACAAATTATGCGAGTCACTTAATGGTATATTGGACCACACTTAGAACACTGCTTGAAGCCAGCCAGCTTATCTGATTTATCTGCCATAACTGTTTTACCAAACTACAAAGAAAGAAAAAAAAAAGAACTTTTTTGGAAAGGCTAAATACAGATACACTTCAATAAAAAAGTATTTGCCCCTTCCTGATTTCTTATTTTTTTGCATGTTTGTCACAGTTAAATGTTTCAGATCAGACAAATTTCAATATTAGACAAAAATAACCCAAATAAACACAAAATGCAGTTTTTAAGTAGTGATTTTATTTATTAAGGGGGAAAAAACTATCAAACCTACATGACCCTATGTGAAAAAGTAATTGCCCCCCTTGTTAAATCATGAAGTAACTGTGGTTAATCACTTTTTTGGGAAAGCTGAGTTTAAATTTCACTAGCCACACCCTGGCCCGATTACTGTCACACCTGTTGAATCAAGAGATCACATAAATAGAACCTGTCAGACAAAGTGAAGTAGGCCAAAAGATCCCAAAAAGGAAGACATCATGCCGGGATCTAAAGAAATTCCGGAACAGATGAGAAACAAAGTAATTGACATCTATCCGTATGGAAAAGGTTACAAAGCCATTTCTAATGCTTTGGGACTCCAGCGAACCATGGTGAGAGACATTATCCACAAATGGAGAAAACATGGAACAGTGGTGAACCTTCCCACGAGTGGCCGGCCTACAAAAATTACCCCAAGAGCGCAGCAACAACTCATCCAAGAGGTCACCCAGAACATCATCTAAAGAATTGCAGGCCTCATGACTCAACCGTAAGAAAGAGACTGGACAAAAATGGCATGCATGGCAGAGTTCCAAGGCGAAAACTATTGCTGACCAAAAAGAACATAAAGGCTCATCTCAATTTTGTCTAAAAACATCTTGATGATCCCCAAGACGTTTGGGAAAATATTCTTTGGACTGACGAAACAAAAGTAGAACATTTTGGAAGGTGTGTGTCCCATTACATCTGGCATAAAAGTAACGCAGCATTTCAGAAAAAGAACATCATGCCAACAGTCAAACATGGTGGTGGTAGTATGATGGTCTGTGGCTGCTTTGCTGCTTCTGGACCTGGACGACTTGCTGTGATTGATGGAACCATGAATTCTGTTCTCTACCAAAAAATCCTGAAGGAGAATGTTCGTCCGTGACCTCAAGCTGAAGCACACTTGGGTTCTGCAGCAGGACAGTGATCCAAAACACACCAGCAAGTCCAACTCTGAATGGCTTTAAAAAAAAAAACAAAATGAAGGTTTTGGGGTGACCTAATCAAAGTCTGGACTTGAATCCAATTGGGATGCTGTGGCATGACCTTAAACAATTCTGCAAAGAAAAATGGGCCAAAATTCCTCAACAGCGATGTGAAAGACTCATTGACAGTTATCACAAATGCTTGATTGCAGTTGCTGCTGCTAAGGGTGGCACAACCAGTTATTAGGTTTAGGGGGCAATTACTTTTTCACGTAGGACCATGTAGGTTTGGATAGTTTTTTTTCCTTAATAAATAAAATCATCACTTAAAAAGTGTATTCTATGTTTACGTGGGTTATCTTTGTCTAATATTTACATTTCTTTGATGATCTGAAACATTTAAGTGTGACAAACATGCAAAAAAATAAGAAATCAGGAAGGGGGCAAATACTCTTTCATTGTACTGTATATAGGAAAACGGCTACTAACAAAATTAGTAAAGATGTACTGCAGTACAGGAAAAAGGAACGAGACAGGCAATCACAGAAAAGGTAGGGAGAAAGGACTACTAACAGTAGTAGTTAAGGACCTCAGTAAAATACGGAAAGGGTAAAGAAGATGTTTAATTACTTAGATTTTAGGTTTTGAGCTTAGTGAAGAAAGGTTTAGTAAAAAGAACGAAATCTCTACTTAACTGCCTGAGAGCTAAATGGAAGGATCACGTCTTCGCGAAGTGACAAACAAGATCTGAGGTGATTGGGAGAAAGGCATTATGGGTAGGGTAAGAAGCTTTTTGATTGCCACGAGCTATTGCAGTGGCCTCTGGTCTGAACCCATTTGTGAGGATTAAAGGGAAATTGACAAAAAAAATTGCAGTGCTTAAGTGCCAACCATCTTTTGAACACCTACCGGATTCGAAAGTACATAAATTAATTGGGTGGGAATTGCAGAAGGTTAAGAGAATAGTGTTTTATGTAAATACGCAAGATGAGAGCCAATACTGAAAATGAACTGTTCTGCTGATAGTTGTATAAATGTAATATTAGTCGAACTTTACATGATGGTCGGTGTGGAAATGTCACAGCTAGAAAGGGATGGTATGCTGCACTACAGAAGGAATTGCATATTTTAATTTATGACAGTTCAGTGTTAAGCACAGACTGATCAATAAATACAAGCAACTTGGGCTCATTCAGGATTAAAGATATTTGATGCTTAGAATGATTATATTGAGTAAATTGTTGCCCTTGATAAAAATACCCATATTGTGAGATTATTTGTTATTGTATCTAATGTCAGTTTTCATTCATCCTCAGCCTATGGGTCCAGATCTGACTCAGCAATTACACTAGCTCGTGGTCTCTAAAAAAAACTGTTGAGCTCCTTCCCTACCCACAATGCACCAATCATAGTATTCCTCAGATCTCGTTTGCCACTCTGGTGACTGGACGTGGTGTCTTCAGCTCTCAAGCTTTGTTTTGGGAGAAGAGGTAAAAGAGCAAAGAAATACTTCTCTTTACTAAGTTTACTTTTATCTCCTTCCTTTTATCTTTAACTGTTTTAGTTTAGTTCGTAACTAACTTAATTCCTTTCCCCCTCCTCCTTTCCATTCAATAAATGTACCCTTTATTTTTGGAAAATTCTCAATTTCCCAGTGCTGGATTTTCTTTGGTGTAACTCTTTTTTTCTTTTTTCTATCTCCATACTTTCCATACAGAAACAGATTAAAAAAGAAAGGGTTATCGGAATATGCAACATCATTGGGGCTTCAACAGCTCCCCAATTACTCACTGGGACCCTTCAAAAGGTCCACACCTTTACGTCTAGTCAAAGAGGGAGAGAGAAGATTAAGCTACAATTTACTGGTGAAGGTCTCTGATCTGTTGTATTCAGACTAGCTTCTGGTCATGCCTCACTGCTATTTGCAATATCTGTATGTTTACATCCTTGATTCTTTTTGATGGCTCTTTCTTCATTTTTGTGGTTTCTGGCTAATCACTGGCAGATTTTTGAGAAAGGTTTACGCTTGTGCAAAATGTGTTATTTGCCTTAAAATTCTAATTCTATCAGAACAATTTATAAAAAAAGAGAGAGTAAAGTCTTTGAAAGGATAATCTGAATGGTCTTGTGATCCAGCCATCTCCAGTACACTTGTGCATGCCTCGGACAAGCTAAATAAAACCACTTTTGTATCTGTTGACCTGTCTCCCTTCAGATCCGATGCAGGTTTTGTTGGATCCACAGCTGTCATGCATATCACTTGTTTGGTCGGACCCTACCTCTTTGGGTCTGACAAATGGATGTCATTAGCTCTGAGGTTTGAAACCACAGCATACTGACATATGTTTGGGTTTCAGACTGCAAATCCTTCAGACTCTGAATGTTAACACCAGTCCTGTTATTATACTTTTAGCCTGTAAGACTATTATCCTAAATCTGTTTCCTACTCTAACTGATGGAGAGTTACGGTGTCAGATCCGATGACTCTGCTGAATTGGCCGTCTTCGGATCCGATGCATGTTTTTTTTTTTTTCTCAGATCCATGCCTGATGGTTATGTCCGATACTTTTGGTCGATCCATACCTCTCATATGTACAGATTTTCACATAATGTCCAGACTTTTGCCTCATGTTTTTGGTCTATTCCTCATAAAAATTGGAGTTTCTGAAATTTTGTGGTAAGTCAGTGATGATCACATTTTCTAAATAATGACAAGCATTGAGCCTCAGCCTTCATATCCTTCAGAACATGTATGACAACATAATATCTTTTTACTCTTTAAGATTTTTTATTTGTGCTGAAAAGTTCAGAGCTATGGTTGGACCCACGTCTTTGGATCCAACATACCGGCGTAGTTATTTCCAGAGTATATCCCTCACCTGTACTGTCCAGTTTTGGCTATCTATTGGGAACATTGTGGCTTCTAGTAGATCATGGAGAACTGAAGTCAAGGAATAGTGATATATGTTTGGCTTCAAACTTGTATCCTTCAGTACATGCATGCTACCATAGATCCTGCTATTTAGCAGCTTTTACAGAATTTGTTATTGCATTCCGAGTTGCTTTCTCTTCATATTCGAGGTTTGGTTTACCTACATCCACTCTTTTTTTTGTGTTGGGTGAAAACTCCAGTTCGGTTTGGTTCTGGTCCTCTACTGAATGTGATGGATCTTGCTCCTTCTGGATCTGTTGTTTCCCTTCAGGTGTCGTCTGTCTGTTATTTTTGGTCAGATCTGAATTTTTGGATCTGACAAGCAATGTGGTTTGGTTCAGGAGCAAATCTCTTAACTATACAGATTTACACAGAATGTCCATACTTTTTGGGCTCAAATTCTAATCTATCATTCATTATATCTCTAGTTTTCAGGCAAATCACAGAGGACCGAGGTCACTAAATAATGACATGTATATCTTAAGATTCTTAGACTTCATATCCTTCAGAAAATGCATGCTAAAACAAATATTTTTTTCCTAATAGCATTCTAAGTTTATAAGAACATTGTTTAAATCTGTCCCTATGTTGGGCCTTTGTCAACCTATTATTTTTAGACTTTGTCCAGATTTCTTGTCTTAAGAGGTTGAGAGATATGTTACAAGACAAGCATTCCTCTCTGGTGTCCAGTTTTCTAGACATACTGGGATACTGCTAGATCTGAGAGATTCATCTGTCATTCTCCCATTGGATCATGTATCCTTTGACCTAAGTGAACGGAGTCCTTTGGATGGTATCTGACACATTAGACCATTGCAGGTCTTTGGTATTTTCACCTTGCCCTTCAATCTTCAAATCGTTCACATAGATTTGATAAAAGTTTAGAATTTGACAACTTTTCTGATCCTTGGATTTTTTCCTTCAGTTTGACAGCCCGGATTATAATGCGTTTTACTCCCTATCCTGGTAGTCTTCTCAGATCCTGAAATTTTGGATCCAATGAACTTCATTCATACAGCAAGTCAAGTTTTGAGAACTCTCTCCTACCCTCTTCTCTCACTTGACTTTTTTTGGGAGGATAAGGATGTGATGATATCAGTGCTGCACAGAAGTGGGATGTGGTTTTATAATGGGTGTGTTTCTTTTCAGATTGCTGAATTGTCTGACATACTTCAGTGCTGCAAGGAGGTCCACTTTTAATTTGCCTTGATCTCTGTCTGCTGTTGACCCCTGCTAGGGTTCTTCCATCAGTAGTTTTTCAATCCAACTATCCTTCAGACTAATATAAATATATAACTCCTTTTCTTAAAAAATCTTCTTGCCCTACCAGGTTAAATGGAACAAGCAACGCTAAAAATTACAGTGGATACCAAAAAATGAATTCTTACAAAATGTCTCACCAGACCATTGGTAATCCGGACATAAATCACAAAGACAATATCGCCTTTGGTATGTCACATTGTCTGACAGTCACATAATATACGTTTTCACTGTTCAATCCATATGTACCATATCAATATGTGATTAGTGTTCCTGCTACAACTGTCTTCCATTTACATGCCATCATCTGTTGTACATTACGATGTTTCACGTAGTCTTTCCCTGTGTTCATTTGCACAATTCATCTGTGTGCCTCTATTCAATACACACACTTCCTTTGACTGTTCATTTTAAGTGGCAGTCCATGTACCATTACAGATCATTTAAACAACTTTTGTTCAGAATGCCTCCAATGGACGTTCACAAAACTCTGCATTGTATAAACTGCCCTGCAATTTGTTGGACCATATACATAGCTATATTAATCCAGACTAAGGACCCCTTTGGATCTAGCTTGTCCTCTCAGTCTTTTTAGATTAATTTCCCAGGTATGCACAGGCTTCCTCCCCTAATGGATGTCGTCATAAGTAATTTTATGAGGTAGTACACCCATTTTTCCACAACCTAAAACCACAACTTGTCAGCAGCAAACTAACTGAGCAAGTTTCTTTTATCATCTCACTGGTTAAATATCTTTGATTATGTGAAGGAACTATTTAATCAGTCGACAGTACAAATTTGGCTATGACTTTTCTTGTATTACATTAGTACGTCAAGATCAGTAATTTCTTCACACTCTCTACTGGATGAATAACTGAGAAACTACTACTGCTCTTCAAAGCTAAACTATATAGCAGCCCATGGTAAAGGCAGCCTCGTACACTGAATCACCGCAACCTATAATGCAATAGATCGAGTGCATAGCTCATTGTAAAGGTAACACCTATACTGAGCCAGGAGATATAACTTAGCAACAGATTCGGCTGTATCTTTACCCCATGTCTCCCTCTCTCTGCTTCAGGATTTCCATAAGTAAATATCTATCTCTTTATTCCCATGTCATTTAGCAAACTGCTAATTGGAACCATACAGTAATCCTTTTTTTGATCTTGCTATCACAGTCAAACTGTTCTTCCTTTTCAGTCGATGGACAAAACTCATACTTATTACACATTTCTGACCGATCAGTTATGTTTTTCCTTTTCTCTGAATTTTATCTAAAATAACCTCCTTGGATTCTAGATCTAGATCCAGACCTTCTGTAATCTGACAGACATGGTTTTCCTGAACATTTCTAATCTAAAACTTACAGTCTGGTTTCTTCTATTTACTGGTTCTATTCATATCTTTAACTTTCTGTTGATTCTTCACTAGGACACTTTTCAGAAGTGATTGAAGAAGGCTGCATTATAGAGTAGTCCAGAACTGGGTACATTTGAAAACTTAAATCTTCTAAATCCTCATTTCATAAGCCATCTTCTCTTTTTCTTGCCTTTGTACTCTTCATAATAAAGTTTCATAAAGATCTGATTTTAACCTAAAAAAAAAAAACGCACTAGTTAATGATCCGACTACCTCTTCGAATCAGAGAAAGGCATAATTATCAGAACCAACTTGTCAGATCAGAAGCAATCCAAGCTAGACCCTTTTTTGACTGGACCCTACTACCTTGATAAACTTACCTAGGCTGCAGCTTTCACTTTTTATCTATCTGGTACCCTTCACCTTTCTAGAAAGGCATAGATCTCCATCAATATATTCCATTACTTCTTTCAGAAACTTCACAGAAAGAAGATGTGGAGAAAGTAGTGAGGAAGATTCTCTCGGCACAGTCAGTTTTTCAAACTGCAAGTCACTCCTATTTCTACTTTTCTGTAGAATTTCAGGGTTTTTCCCAAACTCTCACTATACTGTGAAAATTAATTTTCGTAGTTACCATTTGCTGACAGTTTTACTATACAGATGCCATTGTACAATTCAAATTTAATTTGAATATCAACCCTTCTCTTCTTCCTAACATGATGCATGATTTTATGAATAAGAAACAGTACACGTTCTGTTCTACTACTTGTTCATAGAAGATTATATTCCTAACTACTCAATATATGTATGTGTGGGGGAGGGCTACTTCTACTTACTGAAATAACAGTTTGAATCTGAAACTGCTGACTCCACTTGAACAAACTTCCATTCTGTCGAAAGCACGGACTACTAAACTTCATTCCCTGGAAAATAAACCACTTGGCTAGCAGGGTGAACGTTACCCTTTTCCCCAGTGTAGTATGATCTTGGAGTTGGTATATTTAGTTGGGAGTGGTGTGGGTTTGCCCCACCCCCCCGCATGGGGGGATTGGGGGCAAAGCACCCCACTTGGATGGGTTTAATTTGTTTCTGTTCTTTTTTTTCCCCTGGTAGCCAAGTGGCTCGTTTCCCAGGGAAAGGAGGTTGGTAGTTAATTTATTTTATTTATTTATTTTACATTTGTTGACCGGGCTAGTCTAACTGGATATATGTCCATTTTCAGTAGAGGCCCGGGGAGAAAAGCTCCAAGCATGAAAAGTGACAAAGTTAACAATATATAAAAAGACATGTAAAATCACAATGCAGAGGCCGCATTGGTCAAAAGAAAAAAATTATAATAATAAAATTATAAACTTTAAAAATTATACTAAACACAATAGTAGGTATGAGCAAGACCCAATAAAGAGAGAAAAGCCCTTATATTTTATCCTCTTACAATGAATAAAAGAGTAGTAACTAGATTTGGAGGAATAAGAGGAGTAGGGAAAGGGGGTAAGAGCAGGAAAGGGAAGAAGATATTAGTCTGGGTTAGCACATGGACAAAGCCAATGAGTTTTAAGGGGTTCATGTCAGAACATCGACAACTGAAAAGATCGACATCCACTTCACCGACACATGAAATAATCGAAGCTGCAAATCACGGAGATTTAACAGGTAACAGGTTTAAATTTTGCTAATCATGCCTACCACACATGCATAACACTGCCACACTTACTAAAACATGGTAGGCATGATTAGCGAAATTTAAACCTGTTACCTGTTAAATCTCCGTGATTTGCAGCTTCGATTATTTCATGTGTCGGTGAAGTGGATGTCGATCTTTTCAGTTGTCGATGTTCTGACATGAACCCGTTTTAAGATGTTCTTTCAGATGTTTTTTAAATAGAGAAGTAGAAGCAAGGGTTGATATATCAGAAGGAAATGATTCCAGTTTTTACCTGCTGTGTTTGAGAAAAGTGAGTCACCAGCTTTGTTGTTGGATTTAATCGAGGAGACTAGGAGCTTATTAGCAGAGCGTAGTGTAGCTAGATTTTTATATGGTGCTTTCAGTTGAATGGAAGTTCGCTGAAGTGGAGTCAACTGTTTGGAATTCGAACAAGTGTAATTTTGGTGAGTAAACGTAGAGCCAGATATAGCCAGAAATATATATATCTATATCGCTAGATATATCTGTATGTGTATATATATATATATTTATATATATGGTTTCACTTCATAATCTCAAATTACTGAAATCCCAAATTTCAGTAACTTGAGACTATAAAGTCGAACCATTCACAATCCCGAACATACATACACCTACACCATTCCACCCCCAGCACACAAACCACGCAACCAGAATCTATAGATAAGCAGGGGGCAAGCCCCCCTACTTATATATACCAACTCCGAGGTCGTACATAACATAAAAAAAAAAAAACCTCACACCATGCCATCCGCCACTCGCTCGCACACAAATACACATACACAAAACAAATCCAACACTCACACCTCACTACCATTACCCACACATACAACTTACAAAAAACACACAAACACTTACTCATTTGCAATTTCAGGCACCATAACACTACACGCAACGCACCAGAAATGCATAAGCACGGATTCGAGATATTCAAATTCGCTCTTATGCACTTAAGGCATTCTGGTTTTCTGCTTCATGGTCTCGAATTACTGAAATTCGGGATTTCAGTAATTCGAGATTCTGAAGTGTAGCCATACCTATATCTACATCTATAGATATATCTATAGATATGTATGGGTTCCTATTACATTATTGAACTTCCAGAAGGTCAAACACCAGATGATCAAACTTGGAAGATAGAAATGTGATAACATCAAAATAGTGAATTTCTTTCCCAGGTAAAAAATTTGCTGTTTCGAAAAATACACGCACAACACAAGCACACCAAAAGCCTTATAAACCTACACTAAACCTTACATACACAACTACCTATGCACTAACCTTAACCCAAACCCTAACCCTAAGGTCCATCACTATTGTACACTTACCTTACCCGCACCCTAACCCTAAAGTCCATCAGTATCACACACTTACCTTACCCGCACCCTAAACCCAATGTCCATCAAAATCGCACACTTGCTTTAACCCGTTCCGTAACTTTCGCACAACAGTGGAGAAAATGTCGAAGCCACAGAAACGTCCAAGCGAATTCTTTCCCTGGGAAAGAATTCAGACTTCCGTGGCTTTGACATTTTCACCGTTCAAACTTCCAGGTTCGAACTTCTGGAAGTTTGATTAGGTAATAGGAACCCTATATATCTATAGATCTCTATAGCTATCGAACTACAGCTATCTATAGCTATCAAGCTATGTATATATCTATAGCTATATACATCTATAGATGGATATAAATATATATATATGTAGATGTCTCTCCGTAGATATCTATCGGTAGATGGCGGTAGATATCTATCGGTAGATGGCGGTAGATATCTATCGCTAGATGGCGGTAGATATCGCTAGATATCGATATTGAAAGATATCGATATAGATATCGATATTGATAGATATCGAAATCGATAAATAGATATAGATAGATATCGATATTGATATCGATATCTATATCTGTCTCTATATATCTGTCTATATACATCTCTCTCTCTCTCTCTATATATATATATATATATATATATATATATAGAGAGAGAGAGAGAGATAGATGAGATATATAGATCTCTCTCTCTCTCTATATATATATATATATATATATATATATATATATATATATATATATATATAGATATGAAGCAGTTTACTTCATTTAGTCTTCAACCTGTGGGATACGGATCCAAGCCGGCAAAAATTACTAGCATCAGCTCCGAACTCCAGACTCCTCCCCTTACCCACAATACACCTCCACTGCCTTCCATCCCCAAATCTCGTTTGCCGCGATTTGTAAAATATCGTGTCTCTAGAGCTCTAGCTAGAAGGGTGATTCTGATTGTAAGTTTTTCTAATTTTTCTGTTACCTTTAGACGTTTCAGGGTAGTATAGGTACCCTTTCTCCCCTCCCATCACTTTTGCATAAGTGTAGGCTGTTTTTGTAGTTAGTTTAGAGTAGTTTGTCTGTGGTGCCCCTCCCCCCCTTTAGTCTAGTGTGGTGAGTGGGTGTGTGTTATTAGCCTAAAGAAAGGAAGTGTTCTTAAGGCTTTTTGCTTTATACTATGGCTGAAAAGCTTATTTTTAAGCGCTGCACAGAATTTGGCCACAAGCTCTCCCCAGCAGATGGCCACACTCTTGTGTGTGTTGTGTTTAGGTGTGGCGCACCTTAATGTGGAGTGCTCCATTTGTGCGAGGTTCAACCCCTGAGCTTTGAAGGATAGAAAGGCCAAATTGGCCCTCAAAGGTCTTCTGCCTGCCACTGAACTTCCTTCCTTGTATTCGGCTTCAGTCACAGTGGCTGCTGTGATTGCCTCTCTCACTTTTCTTACTCTGGCCTCCCCTCTCCTCCCCTCCCAGGCTGCATCTAAGCCTGTGGTAGCGGAGCAGAGGAGAGGTAGAGAGCAAGAGAGAGAGAGTCGAAGATGAAGGAAAAGAGGAAGAGGTTCCCGGGCCTGTCGTCACCAAGCAAGTCTGCATGGATCCGTATCTCCCCTCGGCTCTGGTCTCTGAGGTTCTCCCCAAAGCCGGAGGAAGCACGTTCAGTCTCCCGGGTCTCGGTTCCTCGACCAGCCAGGTCGAAGTACGTTGCCTCGTCTCGGTCGACCCATTCTTTATCAGACATGGCTCTGGATAAGATGATGAGGTGCTTTATCAGTACACAGATCCATATGGGGGTCTTACCAGCCCCTCCTCCAGAGGGGAGCTTGCTTCCTTTTTTTCGGCCCATTTCTCCTTCCTCTTTCCGACCTTCGGCTTCGGAGTTCTCAGATCCTAAGTTGGTCTTAGTCAGGGGGTTGGCGCCAACGCTCCTTGCGTACTCGACGCCGACAGCTGCCTGGAGCATCTCAGATCCAACCAGTTTGTATCAGAGCCACTCTCGGAGCCGGAGCCTGGATGTCGGATCCGAGAGAGTGGAACCTTTTCCAAAGGCTCCGGTGTTGTCGGGCCAAGTTCTCTCCCTCAGAGTTCTGTCTACTTCGGGTCTGGCTCTGATTCTCACGTCTGATCCAGGTAGACCGCCCTCCTTATTAGCTTCCCAGGAGGTCCATTCTCCTTCGGCATTTGATGTGGTAGAATGGGTTCTCTCCATCGGATCGAGGTCCCTGACCACCCCCTCGGACTCCTTCCAGACCCCTTAGCTCTGTCTATAGTCCCCATTGTCTTAGCAGAGGGGCAGCCTGTGCCAGAAGACACCCGATGGTTCCCGCAAAGGAATAGATGGCTTGCGAGCACTCCCTGGAGAGCCCCACGGGAGATGTACCTCGCAAGCATACGTGCAAGAGGAGACACTTGGACTCTCCCGAGTCCCAAACTGAGGACACAGATTTAGATGATGGGTAGGGTTCCCCAAGATCACTTCCCGACGAGGTCTCCTTTGGAGACGTCATGGAGATCCAGCACCAGTTGGGAGGTTGATCTGCTCCCAAGCCCTCCTCTGATGAGTGTGTGTTTCTGGAGGCTTTCGGCACGGGCCCGTCTACGTCTTGGATGTCCCCTCCCACGGATCCTTTAGTGGATTTGATCACCTCGTGGGCGTGGAAGGAACCAGATACCGTGGAGCCGATCCCAAGCACCCCAATAGTGTTATAAGTCCCCCTATTGACAGGCCTTCCTGGAACAAGGGCTTCCCAGTGGACGCCATGGTGGTAGCAGCAGCCATGAAGAGGGAACTATCTCAGGAAAGTTCCTCGGTCCATCCTCCTTACCGAGAGTCATGGATGATGGACCACCTAGGGAAGTGGGTGTATGTTTCAGCTACCTTTTCAGTAAGGGTGCTGAATTACTTGGCCCATGTCACGAGACTCCAGCGTGACCTAGTGAAGGAGCTGGAGGAGTCTCCACCCAAGTCCATGATGCAGGAGGACAAGGCTTCGTTCTCCGTGAAAATGGCCACTCTGAGAGCAGTATCAAATACGTCCTTGCAACTCCTCTCCCATATCACGGGAGCAGCGGCTAGGGCAGCTGGGTTCGACGTGTCCATGAGGCATAATGCCTGGCTCAGGTTGTGCCAATTCACCAAACCCTTTAAGGCATCCTATGCCAATGCCCCTTATGACGGCTCGACTCTTTTCGGTAAGACCATCAAAGAGACACTAGTCCAGAGTAAGAAGGATGGGAAGACACTGTCTGCCATCAGGATCCGCTTCTCTAACCCTCAAAAGTCCTTTTCCCGGAACCAGAGAGGGCAAAAGAAGATGTGGTTCCAGAAGTCTCAGTATTCCCGGGACACTCAGGACTCTTCCTCCACTAGAGACAGAGGAGGACAGAATGGATGCAGGCCCAGAAGCCGAGGGGGTCCGCAAAACTTCGGGTCTCGAGAACCATTCTTGGACAGACCCGTGCAGCAACCCTGAGGGGTTGCCCGGCTGCTCTACTCCTGAGGCAGTCGGGGGACGATTGTCCTTGCACCCAGTGGCGTGGGAGTCCATAACAACGGACTGCTGGTTGCTTCAAATCATATCCAGAGGATATTCTATCCCCTTCGTGGGGTCCCCCATATCGTCCAAACACTTCCCAGACATTCCACTCATGCAAAGGAAGGCAGCAGCACAGGAAATTCCCAAGCTACTAGGAAAACAGGCCATCAAAACCGTCCCACTAGATCAGTCTGGATCGGGCTTCTACTCCAGGTTTTTTTTTGTGTGTGAAAGAAGACGGGGGACTTGAAGCCCATCCTGGACCTTTCTACCCTGAACCTGTCAGTTGCCAAGGAAAGGTTTCAGATGGTCATGCTACGATCCTTCATACCGTACCTGCAAGAGAGTGACTGCATGTGCTCGTTACATCTCCAGGATGCTAACTATCACATAAAAATGCACAGAAGCTCCAGGAGGGTCCTTCGCTTCCGGCTAGGGGCCAATCATTATCAATTTTAAGCCCAATCTTTTGGTCTCACCACAGCCCCCAGGGTGTTTACCAAAGTGATGGTTGTAGCGGCTCACCTGAGGCTTCAGGGGATTCAAGTCTATCGGAACCTGGGCGATTGGCTCCTCACTACTCCCACTAGACGTCTACTTTCCCAAACCAGGAATTACTTTCTGACACTTGCCCAGAGTTTGGGTATCACAATCATCACAGCCAAGTCTCTACTACAGCCTGTACAGGTGATAGATTGCATTGGTGCCAATATAGACACACTACAGTGCAAAGTGCTCCTGACCTCGGAGAGAGTTCAAAACCTCAGGATGCATGTCTCACTAATTTACCGTTCTCACCTCCCAACAGCGGAATCAGTGTTGAGGGCACTAGGCTCGATGGTGGCGACCATAACTCTCCTTCCATGTGGTCGGCTACACATGCGGATTCTTCAATGGACTCTAGCGGTTCAGTGGTCCCGGTTGGATTTGTCACTAAACTATCCACCTAAGCCAAGTGTGTCGGTCATCCCTCATTTGGTGGATGAGCTCTCCGGACATTTTGGAGGGACGATCCTTTGTTCCAGCCCCGGCCCAAACCACAGTGACCACGGAAGCCTCCCAACTCAGGTAGTGGGGGCATTTTTCGGGCAGGATAGTCCAAGGCCTGTGATCCCCCATAAAGAGCTGCTTGCATATCGATGTCCTAGAGATAAGGGCGGTCCTTCTAGCGTTGCAGGCCCTTCATGCCTTTCTTCCTCGTGGAACAATTACCATTCAATCAGACATGTCAGTAGTCTGATATATCAACAAATAGGGAGGGACCAGACCGTATCCCCTTTGTCGCGAGGCCATGAGAGTGTGGGAATGGGTGATCTCCACCTGTCGCTTTTTCATTGCAATGCACATTCTGGAATGGTCCAACATTCTAGCGGACAGGCTAAGTTGGACCATTCTTATGCCTTACGGGTGGTCTCTGAATCTATCAGTAGCGGAAAAGATTTGCAGCGAGTGGGGTCAACCTTGTTGCGATCTCCTTCCAACGTGAAATGCAGCAAGTTTTTCACTCTGAACCCACTGCTGGGGGAGTCCCCCAGAGATGCTCTAGTTTATGCTTGGCCTCCTGGTCTTCTGTGTGCTTACCTGCCAGTTCCTCTCATCCCGAGGTTTCTGCAGAAAGCTTGTCGACTGGGTAACAAGGTGATCTTCATTGCCACATTCTGGCCTCGACAATTATGGTTGCCCCTTCTTTTGGTCTCGCCTTCTGGCTCCACCTTGGATCCTAGATCCCAATCAGGATCTAATTTCACACCCATCGGGGGGTGCCTCAGCAGAGTATGGACAGCCTGAAGCTCACAGCTTGGCTGCTCCAGTTCCCGTGATTGCTAGGACTCCCGGACTTTCCTCCTCGGTTAAGTCTATTTTGGTAGCTGCTCATAAGTCTTCTACCAGAAAGGTTTATCGCAGCAAATGGAAACGTTTTTCTTTCTGGGCCTCTCAGAGGAGTTTAGATTCTGTCACGGCTCCTATTTCTGCCCTTCTTGATTTTTTAGCTGATATTTTCCAGCATGGAGCTAGTTCTTCTATTGTCAAAGTTCAGTTGGTGGGAATTCTGCATCCTTGGCATCTCCTAGACTGTTTAAAGCCTTTATTAAAGGAGCTTTCTTGCTACGCTGCCCGGTCAAAGATCCTGTCCCCCTGTGGGACCTTAGTATGGTTCTCCAAGCTTTGGTCACTCCGCCTTTTGAGCCTGCCGCAACTGCAAAGCTAAAATTTCTATTGTGGAAAACAGCTTTTCTGGTGGCTATTACCTCTGCTAGAAGGGTTTTGGAATTACAGGCCTTGTCCATAACATTCCTATACATAACTTTTCATAAAGATAGGTTCTCCCTTCGAACCAACCCATCTTTTCTTCCTAAGGTGGCGTCACCAGTCAATATCAGACTATAAATTTGCCTGTGTTCTTTCCCAGTTTTACCAACAGGATGGAAATACAAACTACACATGTTGGATGTTCATCGACGGTTACGATTCTATTTACACAGGACAAAACATTTTTGTAAATCTGATCAGTTGCTTGTTTCGTTCTATAGACCCTTTTTGGGCAAACCTATTTCCAAGGTCACTAGCTAGATGGATTTCTTCATGCGCCCTGCAGGTCTATAAGGACAAAGGCATGTCTCCTCCAGCTCATTCCACTAGGTCCATGGCTACGTCTGCAGCTTTCTGGTCTAGGGTGCTTTGGATGCCATTTGCTCTGGAGCTACTTGGTCCTCATTTCATATGTTTATTTCCCATTAGAAATTGGATTTGACATCTAGAAGGAGAGCATCCTTTCGCCCCGTGGTGCTCCGGAATATCCTTCCATGAGGGCCTCCTAGGAGTTTAGTAGCTGGGGACTCTGTCCCACAGGTTGAAGACCAAATGAAGTCAACTACTTCAGATAAAGAAGTTAAGTACTCACCATATGGTTCCATCTGAGTAGTTGTACTTCATTTGTCTTCAACCGTCCCTCCCTCCTTCCCCCGGACCTTGGCACATGTTCAGCCTACGGGCTGTAGTATAGGTCACAAGTATGATATCAGGTCGGGTTCTAGGTATAAGTTCTGCAAACTCGATCTGGGGATGGAAAGCAGTGGAGGTGTATTATGGGTAAGGGGAGGAGTCTGGAGCTCGGAACTGATGCTAGTAATTTTTGCTGGCTAGGATCCCATACGGATCCATATCCCACAGGTTGAAGACAAATGAAGTACAAGTACTCGGAACATTATGGTGAGTACATAACTTCTTTATATATAGCTATAGATATTTATAGATATCTGTAGATATACCTACATCTATACCTATAGATATAACTATATCTATAGCTATAGATATACCTATATCTATATGTATAGATATATCTGTATACATCTATATGTATAAATATATCTGTATACAAATATATGTATAGATATCTAGATATATGTATAGCTATCTATATCTAGCTATATGTATAGATATCTATATGTGTAGATGGATATATATATATATGTGTGTGTGTGTGTGTGTATATATATATATATATATATATATATATATATAGATCTATATATATATATGTAGATGGATATATATATATTTATATGTATAGATGGATATATATATATATATATATATATATATATATATGTGTGTGTGTGTGTGTGTGTGTGTGTGTGTGTACAGGCATGGCACACTCATACAATACGCAGATGACTCAACCATCATCTGCTCAGCCCAGTCCCTACCCAAACTGCGAAAAGTCACACAGGAAGCCTTTTCCTCTGTTGAAACATGGTTATCCAATGCCCAATTAATACTCAACCCAAACAAAACTAAACTACTCATCTTCCAACTCACCAAACATACTCAAAACGACTCTCACTTTAACATCACAGCAAAAGACAACACCACTATATACCCAACTGAACACACCAAATTACTAGGAGTGGAAATAGACAATAAACTAAAGTTTGACATTCACATATCCATGACCATAAAAAAGTCCACAAAAAACTAGGAGTGTTATACAGAAATAAGCAACTTCTCACCAAAGCAGCAAAGATTTCAATAGCAAATTCCCACCTTATCTCTACCCTACTTTATGCCTCTCCAATATATACCAACCTAAGGCAATGCGATCTAAACAAGCTAGGGGCATCCTACCGTAGTCACCACTGTCTTTCACTTGCTGAACTGGGCTGGCTTGAACTCCCTCACCTCCTTCAATGGTATCAGCTCTCACTCACCCACAAACTAGTAAACCATCCACTAAATGTCCCATCCCTCCAGAATCTACTCCAACCCTATCGCACCACCAGACCACTAAGATCCAACAACAAAAATCACTTGCAGATCACTAAAGCCAATAACTCTGCTGGTGAAGCACTATTCTCTTGCACCATAGCCAAATTATGGAACTCCCTCCCACCCAGAATTACCTCCATACCATCATGCACCCACTTCAAAACTTTAGTAAAAGCGCACCTAAAAACATGCTGGCTATGCCCTTGCAACTCACATTATAATATCACCCACCCCATCCAACCACTACCTTTCTTTCCACTCCACTAACTACCTTGATTTATAGCAAGCTCAGATGCTCATAAGCCTAGTACTTATTATACAGCAGAAACTTCTTATTGTAACATTTGTTAATGTCTGTTATGTACTTCACAGATAAAGATTCTAGTTATCTACTGATGTGCTACGTTCTTCATCTGTAAGTATGTTGTAAGTAATTGCTATGTTAAATTGTTAATTGCTATGTAATCCAATGTAACTACTGTCTGTTTATTTTAACTGTGGAGCTTTTCTCCCCGGGCTACTGCTGAAAATGGACCTACGTCCAGTCGGACATTCCCGGTCAACAAATATAAATATATATATATATATATATATATATATACGTGTGTGTGTGTGTGTGCATATATATATATATATATATATATATATATATATATATATGTACAGATATGGATATATGTATAGATATATATATATATATATGGCTGTATATATGTATGTATAGGTCTATATAGATGGATATATGTATAGATATATATCTATAGGATGATATATGTGCAGCTACATTTTGCTAAATCCTCATATCCATATCATTCATTGTACAGCCTTTGACTCAGTAGTACCCAGAATATCAGACCTTGAAGTCCACCCAAAGGTTCAAATGGCTGGGGAATCTAATCCATAGATTCAGGAAGAATGAAAACTGACAACATCAGATAAAGAAGTTATGTACTTACCATAACTTTCCATCTGTATTATCCATAGGGTGTGCACTAGGCTAATAGCCCTGGAGCTTTTACAAGCCTAGCCCATGGGATTACCCTGGCATCATGACACCCGACCTTAGTTCCCCCATGCCTCTGTCAAGTAGAGCCACTGGAGTGATCCCCGAGGTGAATTTTAAATATTAGGTTAGCGGCTCTTGCAAGTCAGTTTTAGTGTAGCCAGTTTTCCTTCAAAGATGAGAATCAAACCCCATATCTTGTGTTTGTGAGGTAAACACCTTAACCACTATGCCAGACCCATCCATTTTCATTCATCCTCAACTCCCCACCCATCAGCCCCCTTCCTTTCTTACTTCTGAATTCGGGAGAAACAAAATGCTTCAACACACTGCTTTCCGTGGAGTTGAGCCACATTTATGTTGTTTCATCTACATATTTTCGATCTTCCTGTCAAGCTCCAAAGAAGATCTGAGGGATGTTGGGGTTGGTACACTGTGGGTAGGGAAGGAGTATGAGAGTTTGTTAGAGACCATGAGCTAGTGTAATGGCCAATTCGGATCAAAGGGTCAGATCCAGACGCAAAGTTTGAGGATGAATGAAAATACACAACACAGATGGAACATTATGGTAAGCACATAATTTCTTTTTTTTTTGTCCCTCAGATAGTATTCCAATGTTTGGGTCAGTGTGTTGGACCTGGAGGGAGAGAGCTTTCTGTAACTCTGTTTTAATAGTTCTGTAGGTAGATATAAATGTTCGTGTGTGGTCAAGTTAGCATGTTTGCTAATATTTAGTAGGATTATAAAGAAAATTTGCTTTGTGTGTGAAAATAATGAACAGCTTACTTATTAATGGAAGACAAACCTGAATAGTTGAAACGTGTAGTTTAATGTTACCAGAGCTGTTGAAATTGAGGTTTCAGTAGTTTAAATACAAAATGGGAGGTGATCAGGGTAACATAGATATGACTAGTTTTATTTTTCTTGTCCCGTGATGTATAGTACATTGAGAGTAGCTTATGAGTGTTCACAGCTGGGGGAGGTGCCCTCCAACTACTTTGGCAATGAAAAATGTTTTACTGAGGAATGAGCTGGAAAAATTATGAATTTATTGGAAAAATATTACTTGGCACCAGATGTGCTGAACTGCTTCTGAATTTTAAGAAATTCATGGTCAGGCTCTATAATGACTACAGTCTTTTGCTGGATACTACTCCCTTTTTGACACGGATGGAATACTTAAGCCAGTTTGTGATCAGAGGAAATGTGACAGTAAAGAGTTATGTACTTACCATAATTTGGAATCTGTGCTTTCCAGTGTCATTATTCATCACAGATGGGTCTTGGATCTGAGCCAGCAGAGTAAGCAACAGCTCCTGAGCTTGAGCTCCTCCCCACCCAGGAACCCCTGCTACCCATAATCCTCAGATCGAGTTTGCTAGATAAACATCAGGACATTGAAACTGTCCACAATAAGGAACAGCAGTACCAAACACAGCATTACTCCATGAATCCCTGGTCACCAGGAGGAGGAGGACAGAGGGTGGGAACATGATGAATAATGACACTGGACAGCACAGTTTCTAAGTTATGGTAAGTACATAACTGTTTATCTGATGCATTATTGATCACGGATGGGTCGAAGTCCCCAGCTATCCATAACCCTGGGAGGTCTCAAGGAAGGACATGCCAGAGCACAGAAGAAACAATCTAAGCTATCCAACTTGTAATGTGTTACAAAGGTATGGGGATTTCACCAAGTGGCAGCAGCACAAATGTCATCTAAGGAAGTCCTAGCCCAGTATGCCGAAGAGTAGCCACTGACCTAGTGGAAGCTTTACTAGACCTGGGGAGATGCATGTGATTTTTTCTCATAAATGTGAGCTATACAAGCAGCTATCCAATGTAAAATTGACACTTTGGAAATGGCTCTAACTTTCCTGGCTTGAGAGAAGGCTACATAAAGCTGATCTGATTTTCGAAAACTCTCAGTCCTCTTCAAATAGAAACGCAAGTGCCTATGTACATCCAGGCAGTGTAGTTTTGTACTCTCCTTTGTTCAAAAAAATTGGGGAAAAAAGACTGAAAGCTGAATTGACTGACTAAGGTTAGTTTCTGAGGCTACTTTAGAAATGAATGAAGGATTGGTCCTGAGAGAAACCCTATCCTTGTGGAAAATTATGAAGGGAGGCTTTATGCAGACAGCCTGCAATTCAGAAACCCTCTTGGCAGAGGTAATAGCCACCAAAAATGCCATCTTCCAAGACAGAAGCTTAATATCACATTTTTGCGGCGGGTTCAAAGGGAGATTGTATCAGGGACTGTAGTACCAAAGTAAGATCCCAAGGAGGAGACCTGATGCATTCAAAACTCAGACAAGGACTTTTACAACTTTTCCGCTTTAATGTTTCTGCTAAACATGCTGATGTGCTATGTAAGGGCCTGAGTTTTGTACCTGCTAAAAGATCTAATTTAGCGGAGGTCTTACTCGACCTCAAATTGTTTACATGTAAACTGAACTTGGCCCTCTGGTTCAAGTCTGAATCATTGAATTCAGTACCACATACCAACAACACTCCTAAAAATAGTTCAACTCCTCCCTTGGATAACTGGTTGACCCTATTTGAAAAGCTATGCAAAAAAGAAATTCAGAAGATATGTTTTGACAATGTTAAAAAAGGTTGAAGTCAAAACCTATCAAACTATGATGAGGAACTGTCTAAAGAATTGTTTAAAAATAAAACTGTCAGGGTGATGAATCCGGACAAGGGTGGGGGTATGGTTGTAATGGATGTGGAAGACTACAACCACTGAATGTTTGAACTACTTTTTACAGACACCTATGTTCAAATTTTGAAAAATTAGTTAAACATAGCATATTCCAAAATAGATGTTTGCCTTTATGAGATGTTAATGCAGAGACAAATTGATAATGATACATACGACTCTCTCTGCAACAAGCAAAACAACCAAGAAGTAACTGCAAACTCAAAGAGACCAATATTCACCTGAGTGAAGCAGTCCAAATAGTATAAAAAGAGAAAATGGTCTCTCCACGATGTAGTAGGTGAAAAACGTAATGAACCAAGAGTTCCAATCAGTCCAATAAATCCAGTGACAAACTTTAAAAGTTTTATTTAAAACAAGTGGGAAGATGAGCGCTTTCGCGTGGATACAACCACGCTTCTTCAGATAACATTTGCACCCACAAACATTCCTTAAATATCAAAGTTAGCAAGAGTGTCATCAATTAATTAACAAGCCCAATTAACAATTAAAAACATAAATACTAAAAAACTGAAGACAAACTGAAGTATGAGAAATGTGTATAGTGCATCAGTTTTGATGAAACTAAAAACATGAATATATTACCCACTATAAAATGACGTGTAATATATAATGAATGAAATTCATGTTTGAATCTAAGTTGTATTCTATATACATATAAATTGTAAAGTGTAGTAGGACAAAATATATAGTAACAAGGTATATAAACATATAATAAGTCTTAAAAACAGTGACTAAAGCACTAATAGCAAGAAGCTAAGTTTTTAAAATAAATCAAACAATCTATCCTATAGGCCTATCTAGCAATCTTAATATATGCGTAACATAATATAAAAATAATATAAAACTTTAATCAGTTACATATAATGAATGTATAAAGCAAATAAAAATTGTTAATTATTAGCAAGAATATTTAGGCTAAATTCCAAAGGACACTAACTACATAAAAGACCTGAATGTTATTAAAAACATCTAAAATCATCTAATAACCAGATATATCCGAATATCTATGGTATAGTTAAGAATAATGTGTTATACATTTCAAAATTAACGTTTCCTTCCATCTAAAATAGGTTTAATAGAGACAGAAGTATTTAGACCAGGGAAGGTCTGGGCATTAAATCTCAGAATCCATTTTAATTCAGCTGCAGCAAGGCGATTACCCATATCACCTCCCCTTAAGTTCAACTGGACTATCTCCAGAACTCTGAAGCGAAAACTATGGTCTGTCTGTTCTTTAATGTGTAATGCCAAAGCATTATTATCATTACTTCTTTTGATTTCATAGAGGTGATCATAGATTCTATCAGACAACCTTCTTTTAGTAAGGCCTATATAGAATGCGGTGCACTTTGTACAGGTTGCTAAGTATACCAGATTCTTTGAAGTGCATGTCGCAAAGAACCTCGGATAAAATGCAAAATTTAAAGTAGGATGAGTATAAGGTTGAGTAGTGCAAATATATGTGCATCTGTTGCAATTTCTGCAAGGAAAGGTTCCTAATCTTTGACTAACACTAACATTATAGTTATTCATCATAGTGTGTTCCTTGCATAGGATTTGTTTAAGGTTTGCACAATTTTTATACAAAAAACTTGGGCGTTCACCCACCAAACGTACCACTGATTCATCAGTAGTTAATATGTTCCAGTTTTTATGTATTACTTTCTCTAATATTTTCACATCACTGGTGTACTTAATGATATAGGAAAGCTTCCTGAATTTATTGGGTATGTTTGTGTACTTAATCCCTGTATGTGTTCCATAGTTATTAGTCTCTGCTGCACAAATATCTGTCATTGAAGTACCCAAAACACTTCGTTTGATGTCTTTAACAAGTTTACCATCATATCCCCTATCAATGAATAGAGTTTCTAGTTTATCTGCCTCCATTGTTAATGAGTTATTGGCCTGACATAACCTGGCAATTCTAATAAATTGGCTTTTAATAACACCTGGGAAAGTATGCCTTGGATGCATACTATCGAAGCTGAGCAGTGTATTTGCCCAAGTAGGTTTCCTATATAAGGATGAAACAACTGTTCCCTGATCAGTTAACGTAAGGGAAACATCAAGAAAACTAATACTATCCATAGAAGAGTCCATAGTAAATCTTAAATAGGAGGAAGTAGTTTCCAAAAATTCCAGAAACTGTTCAAAATCCAATTTTGTGCCCTCCCATATAATCAGGACATCATCAACAAAACGTTTATAGAATTTGACTCTTTTAAATGTAGGGTGATCAAATAAAAACTTTCTTTCCCAGTTAAGGACCACTAAATTTGCGTACGTGTTTGCACAGGGGGTGCCCATGGCTACCCCCCATGTCTGTAAGTAGTTCTTATCTTTGAACATGAACGCATTATTACTAAGTACCAGGTCTAGTAATTGACATATTAAGATTATTTTATCACCATTAAACAAAGGTTCACTAGTAAGCAACTCCCTGATGGCTTCTAGCCCAATATGGTTAGGAATAGACGTAAACAAATTTTTTACATCTAAGGTCACCAATAGGTAGTTATTAGTTCTCACATCAAACCTTAAGTCATTTAAATTCTCCAGTAACTGGTAGGTATCTTTCAAAATGGATGGAACAGCATCTACCACAGGTCTAAGGGAATATTCAATGAATGTAGAGATAGTAGCAGTAACCCAACCACTTCCTGATACTATGGGACGCATGGGTATGGGTACAACAATTTTATGAATTTTAGGCAGCCCTTTTATGACAGGGACAAGTGGATATTCAACATATAGATAATCGTACAAATCTGGACTGATTTGTCTGCACATAAGGAGATCATACAATACCTCATGTACACTGATGATAATCTTGTTAACTTCATGAAGAGAAATAATCCTATATGGAACAGAATCTGAGAGCATGTCTAACATGATGGAGGAATAGTCAGATGTATCTAGGATTACTATTCCACCACCTTTATCTGCAGGTTTAAATGTTACTTCATTTAATTTTTTGAGTTTATTTAAAGATTTAAATTCATCAGAAGATAAATTCACAAACGCTATTCTTTTGGTGTTACTTGAAAACAGAGAGTAAAAATCCCTTTCACATGCCTTTTGAAAGCAGTCTACACTAAACGGTAAATTAGGAGTGAAATTACTTCTGCGTTTGAAAGGAAACTAAGTATTCTCAACAGGAACTCTGACTTCAGTGTCCTTAAAGAACATCTTTAAAGAAATAGTTCTACAGAAAAGACGTAGATCACATAAAGTATCTGTGAGGTTACTACATTGTGCAGGGATAAAATTTAAACCTCTGTTAATCAAACTAATGTCAGATTTATCCAAAGAGTAAGTAGACATGTTAACAAACAAATCAGTCACATTTTTTGTTTCCTTGACTGGCCGTACCTCTCTCCGGAAAATTTCCGTTTCCTTGGCCCTCTGCTGTTCGAACGGCCCCTGTTGTGAAACTGTTGCTTTACGGGGTATGGTAAAAAACGATTTGGATCGTTAACAGTCTTTGGTCTGGCTCCTAGTGAAGCTTCACCAGGAGCATTAAGCAACGCCAACTGGTTAGGAGGAGGTGTGTCAGAGACACAAGTAGAATTAACAACGCCATTATCCAGCGGTGTGCTTACTGGAGTCTCTGTTAAATTTGAAGAAGGCATGGTGGAACTAGTAGTAGTCGGAAGTAAACGACTAGGGTCATCTGAAACAGGATCCGGTGATGCGAGTTCATGCTGACAAACTCCTGTGGTACTGCCTCTCGGCCAAACGAAGACTTGCCCTGATAAAAAGTCATTGTAGTCACGTTGTATTTTCCTTAGTTTGGTTTGTCTAAGTCTATCACTAAAGGTGTTCACTTGCATAAAAATATTTTGTATTCTGGTCTTACAATATACAGATTTAAAGCGTTCAACCAAACTTTTATGAGTGGAGTCAATCTTGGTACGCAGATCTGTTTCCAAAGGTGAGAAATACTCGATTAAAAGTCTCATGTAGTTAAACCCCAGTTCTATGTTGAGGTCTTGCCACTTTTTTAAGAGGGTGGGGTGACTGTCTCCGTATGAGGGCATGCAGAAAGCCCGCATGCCCCTAGGAACTATACGGAAATGTAGTGAGGCTTCGAGGTGCTGCCTTTGCCAGGCATATCTCTGTAGCGTGTATAAGTTATCTTCAAGTTTCTAAGTTATGGTAAGTACATAACTGTTTATCTGATGCATTATTGATCACGGATGGGTCGAAGTCCCCAGCTATCCATAACCCTGGGAGGTCTCAAGGAAGGACATGCCAGAGCACAGAAGAAACAATCTAAGCTATCCAACTTGTAATGTGTTACAAAGGTATGGGGATTTCACCAAGTGGCAGCAGCACAAATGTCATCTAAGGAAGTCCTAGCCCAGTATGCCGAAGAGTAGCCACTGACCTAGTGGAAGCTTTACTAGACCTGGGGAGATGCATGTGATTTTTTCTCATAAATGTGAGCTATACAAGCAGCTATCCAATGTAAAATTGACACTTTGGAAATGGCTGTAACTTTCCTGGCTTGAGAAAAGGCTACATAAAGCTGATCTGATTTTCGAAAACTCTCAGTCCTCTTCAAATAGAAACGCAAGTGCCTATGTACATCCAGGCAGTGTAGTTTTGTACTCTCCTTTGTTCAAAAAAATTGGGGAAAAAAGACTGAAAGCTGAATTGACTGACTAAGGTTAGTTTCTGAGGTTACTTTAGAAATGAATGAAGGATTGGTCCTGAGAGAAACCCTATCCTTGTGGAAAATTATGAAGGGAGGCTTTATGCAGACAGCCTGCAATTCAGAAACCCTCTTGGCAGAGGTAATAGCCACCAAAAATGCCATCTTCCAAGACAGAAGCTTAATATCACATTTTTGCGGCGGGTTCAAAGGGAGATTGTATCAGGGACTGCAGTACCAAAGTAAGATCCCAAGGAGGAGACCTGATGCATTCAAAACTCAGACAAGGACTTTTACAACTTTTCCGCTTTAATGTTTCTACTAAACATGCTGATGTGCTATGTAAGGGCCTGAGTTTTGTACCTGCTAAAAGATCTAATTTAGCGGAGGTCTTACTCGACCTCAAATTGTTTACATGTAAACTGAACTTGGCCCTCTGGTTCAAGTCTGAATCGTTGAATTCAGTACCACATACCAACAACACTCCTAAAAATAGTTTAACTCCTCCCTTGGATAACTGGTTGACCCTATTTGAAAAGCTATGCAAAAAAGAAATTCAGAAGATATGTTTTGACAATGTTAAAAAAAGGTTGAAGTCAAAACCTATCAAACTATGATGAGGAACTGTCTAAAGAATTGTGTAAAAATAAAACTGTCAGGGTGATGAATCCGGACAAGGGTGGGGGTATGGTTGTAATGGATGTGGAAGACTACAACAACTGAATGTTTGAACTACTTTTTACAGACACCTATGTTCAAACTTTGAAAAATTAGTTAAACATAGCATATTCCAAAATAGATGTTTGCCTTTATGAGATGTTAATGCAGAGACAAATTGATAATGATACATACGACTCTCTCTGCAACAAGCACCCAGTAGTTGCGGGTATCTTTGGAATGCCCAAAATTCACAAAGATATGTCCAATCCACCCTTGAGACATATTGTGGATGCTGGTAGGTGCAAGACCTTCTGTATAGCTCAGTTTGCTTAGTTCATCGGACAGTGTAGTTGAACACATTTGTAGGGATTCCTGGACTTTTTATCCAGGTTAGCTACACTCAGGTTTTCCAATGAAAGTATTCTGGTCACCATTGGTGTGCAAAATGTATATTCAGTCATCCCACACAAGGAACGACTTGACTGGTTGAAAAATATGCTTTATGATGTGGGTGTCTTGGATATGAATGACATCAATATGGCCATTACACTTATGGAGCTATTACTGGAAAATAACTTCCTTCACTTTGAAGGTCAGTTATTTAAACAAGCAAGTGGAGTGGCCATGGGGTCCTCTTGTGCCCTCAGTTTTGCCAATCTTGTCATGGCATTTTGGGAGAAACATTTTGTATTCAACAGCCCCTCTGCCAACTGTTGGACATTTTATACTAGATTCCTGGATGATATTTTTATCATTTGGGTTGATTCAGTGGCCAAACTGACTGAATTCCTGGATTATATTAATGGCAGTACTTCCTTTCTAAAATTCACTCATTCTTTTGATTAAGATAGAATGGCATATTTGGATGTTATGGTCATCAAGTATTACATTAAGGGTTGTTTCTATTCCATTTTTTGTAAAAAAATATTCTCCAACTCATATCTCCATTTTGACAGCTGGCACCCCAGTTTTCAAAAAAGAGCAGTGGTTAAAGGACAATTGGTCCGATTAGCTCATATGATTTCAGAAGATTCTACTTTCATTATGGAGACAGGCAAATTACAGGACATGTTCACTAAAAGGGTACCCATTGGACATGTTGGTGTCCATCAAGGACAAAGTATGTGAAAAAAGAAGAAGGGGGATCTATACTCCTTTGCTACCAATCAATCAGGACTCCAACCATGGGCCAGAAATAGACAGGAGGGTTGATATTAGTAAACTGATACCTAGTGGACCTTTTGAACGTTCATTAACAGTTACTTTTTCTATCAATAGTTATGACATTTTAGATGTAGTCAACAAATTTTGGCCAATCATCACAACTATTAATGAATGTAAAGATTTGTTTGGAGACAAACCAAGCATGGTTTTCAGGAAGGGTAAAACTTTCAAGAACGTCCTAGAAATGAGAAACTATCACGAGTGTGGCAGTTAGACCTAAAGGTATGTTCAAATGTAACCATTTCAATTACTGTCAGTATATATTGTTAGATGAGTCATTCTCCATCAAGCATAAGAAATTTTTGGTCAAAAAACATTTCAGTTGTTCAGCTAAGAAAGTTGTGTATGGGGCACTCTGCCAGTGTTGTATGGCATTTTATATAGGTAAGACGTGTCGTAAGTTAAAAGACAGAATTTATGAACATTTGAATAAAATTAAAAAAGGAAACACAACTAATGCCTTTTATATGCAGATTTCAGGGTTCCCTGACCATCATTTCAAGTTTGTAGTGACTGATTACATTGAATGTGACCCTAGGGGGTTTTATACAGATGAACATCTTAACAAAAAGGAATTGATTTGGATTTTGATGTGTGATGCAGTTAACCCCCCTGGAGTCAATGACTCTTGTTCAGTCACCCCCATTTTAAAGTTAAGTCTTGAGGGGTGATTACCAAGGGTAATACTTTTTATCACTCTGTTCATTTTCATTTTTTATTTTCATGTCAGTTGTGTTTTTAAAAACACAAACATTTTTTCCCATGTGTACAATTTTATTGGTTGGTTTTAATCACATGATGAATATGGTTTAGTATTTAAATGGTTGGTTCATTGTAATTATCAGTTCTGAATAAGTCTGGATGTAAGACGAAAGCGCTTGACTGCTTGTTTGGTTCAATAAATTGTTTTTGGAGCCAGGTATGTGGGTCCCTGTGCCTCTTTCTGGCTTGGATTTTGATTCCCAGTTCTTTTTTGTTTCATCAGGCTTTCTGTAAGACTTTGGGAATGAGAGGCATTGGAGGATAGGCATAGAGAAGTACCGGTATCACTTGGTGACTCCCCTAGTGGGGGGATCAGGGCAAAATATGTGCTGCATTTGTGATTGAAGAGGGATGCAAACAGATCACAGCATGGAAGACCCCATTTGTCATAAATCTGGCCTGCCACTGATTGGTTCAGGGGACCACTCATGGGAACTCAGAATAGACCTGCTGAGCTTGTCTGCCAGCATGTTGGAATAGTCTGGGATATGCATTGCAAGAAGAAAGCGTCTGGAGGACATCACCCATTCCTGCACTCTCATGGCCTCTCTGTACAGCGGATATGATCATGACCCATGGGATCATGATCGCGGAACATGGGCAAAATTCTTGGCTAGGCTTATAAGGGCCTCCGGGCCAATAGCCTTGTATCATCCTATGAACCCCCCTGCTTTTTGATGTACCAGACTGCCGCCATGTTGTCTGTCTGAATTGCTACAGTCCCAAGCGGGAGATAGTCCTGAAAGACTTGCAACAATAAGAGGACAGCACTCATCTCTAGGACATTGATGTGTAACTTGGCCTCCGAGGGGGACTGTCCTTCCCTGAAAATGCCCCTCCAACCTCAACAGGTAGGCATCCATGGTCACTGTGGCTTGGTGTTGCGTAAGACAATAGGTTCTCCCTAGCAGAAGATCTTTGGCCCATTGCCACCATGCTGAGTGACACCAGCAGACTTGAGATATCTGGATTGTTATGGACATAGGTTGAAAATGAGCCAACCACTGTACCGCAAGAGTCCACTGAAGCACCCGCATGTGGTACCTGGCGAGGGGAACCAGCTGAATAGCCGCTGCCATCAAACCAAGGGACTGAAGTACTAGGTGGACAGGGACACTGTCCCGATCCAGGAGGAGGAGTTGCTCCCAGATTGCGTCTACTCTGCGCGGAGCAAGAGTTGCACTCTCTGACACCATATCCAGCAGAATCCCTATGAATTTCAGCCTCTGACACAGGGCAAGGTGTGACTTGGGAAGGTTGACAGTAATGCCCAGATTTCAAAATAGGCTGAGAATGTAATCTGTGGCTAGAGTGAAAAGATGCCTTGTGGGAGCCATGAGGAGTCAATCATCCAGGTACAGGAAGACCTGAAATCCCTGCAGCCAGAGATGGGCTGTACCACTGCCATACATTTGGTGAACACTTGGGGGGGGGGGCTGAGGTGAGACCATAGGGCAGGGCTCTGAACTTATAATGATTGGCCCCCAGCCAGAAGCACAGGAATCTCTTGGAGCTCCTGTTGATTTTCATGTGATAGTACGCATCCTTGAAATCTATTGAGCACATCCAGTCCTTGCGCTTTTGCGGAAGAATGGACTTAACAGTGACCATTTGGAATTTCGTCTTGACCGATAAATTCAGCTTGCTGAGGTCCAGAGTGGGACGCAGGTCCCCTGTTTTTTGGGGCACTAAAAAGAAGAGAGAGTAAGTACCCAGTCTTTGTTGTCCTATTGGGACCTCCTGGATGGCTCATTTTTGGAGGAGGTCTTGAACCTCTGTGACGGCTAACTCCCTTTGGCAGGGTGGGATGTACAGGAGTGACTTTTGGATTGTAGGGATGATCGAAGGGTATAAAGTATCCCTGGACACAATGCTTAGCAGCCCAAGCCAGGAGGTGTAGGAGATACGGCCTCCAGGGCAGTTGGGCAGCACTTCAGGGTTGCTGTGGGGGCTTCTCTGTGATGGTTTCTCGGAAGCCCTGATTTTGTGGACCTCCTCTACCTCTGGGACAGTGTCTACACTCAAATCCCCTGCCCTGGCCAGAAGAAGAAGATGAGGATTCGTGAGGAGCATCTTGGAAGGAAGACTGAACTGTGTGGAACCATAGCTTCTTACTATCCCTCTGAGTCTTAAGAGAAGGAACATTGGGGAGTAGAAAACCTGATCCCTACTGTGGACAAGGTTGTTCCCTCCTGCTCCCTGCAGGTCCGTGTATCCTTGACCAAAGGGTCAAACAAAGTAGATCTGTCAAATGGGGCATTAGTAAAGAACGCCTTAAAGTTGTCTGCAAACCCGCAAAGGTGAAGCCAGGCATGACGCCTAATAGCAATGCTTGTGCCTGTTGCACATGAGGTGGCCTCGACTGCATTCGAGATCAACCTCATCAAGGCATTAGCAAGGGATGTGAGAGTGGAAAGCTTCGGAGAGACCAGTTTAAGGTTCTCCAAAGCCAACAACTCTGAAAGAGAACAGGAAAGCTCCAACGCCAAATCCCTTTGCAGCCATGTGAAATCTACCATATAATTATTCTTCAATCCGAAGGTAGCTGAGGCGTACACGTGCTTCCCAAAATGGTCAGTCGCTCCAGACTCTCTATTAGGGGGATGGATGGTAGAGCTCTGTTCCGCAAGCTCTTTCTTAGTGGCTGTAGTAACCAAAATAGGATCTACAGGGACACCGTTACTCCAAAAAGGTTTGTCTTTCAGTGGAATTGGAAACTTGTCTGCTCTCTTGGGTGTACTGGTTCTACTTTGTCTGGCTTCTTCCATGCCCTGCTGGCAATAAGCTGGACTAGCTCATCTGCAGGGCAAGACGCCCAGGAGGAAGATGGGCCTGCCCCGAATGCCTTCAGAAACACTGATTCCTCTGAGAATGGGGTTGGGGCAGACCAACCGCCCCACCCTTTCAAGCTCTCAAGTATTCCCTCAAGGGAAGGGAGCAGCCTGAAAACTCCAGACCATTTGGGCTTTGAGAAAGCTCCTCATCATCTGGTCCATGTCACATGGGAGCAAACTCCTGGTAGACTGGGAGGAAACCTTAGAATGGCTTGAATGTGTGTCTGCAGTCAATAGAAGAGGACCTGCTGGACTGCCTCGGATCCAAAACTCTGGAAGGGGCCAGAAGATGGACTATAACAATGGGCTCCAAGGAAGCCATCTGATCCGACGGCTTGTGAGGATCTGAGCATACTATGGACCCTGTGGATGGATCCAATGGACAGGGGTTTTGGACCCGATCGGATCAGAGGAACTCCAGGGATTCTGATCCGACAGGGGGAGCCACGGTTCTCTGAGCCGAAGCCCCTGAGGCTCGGTTCAGTTCCGGGGCACTTGGATCCGACAGCCTCTGCCTTTTTGCAAGAGAGTCCAGAGAAGAAAAGGGTTTCCTCTTGGGCTCTGACGGGGCTTTGGAGGGGGATCCAGAGACCAGGGTACCCACTTTAGCCAGCCCTTTTAACAAGAGCTTGTTCCTACAGTCAAGAAGAGCCCTAGGGTTGAATCCTGCACAAATGTCACATTCAACCTCTAAATAGGGCTCTCCTAGACAGTAGAGACACTCCTCATGCATATCGGTGGGAGCCAACTTCTGACTTCATGAGGAGCAGCATCTGAAACCTGTGGGTTTGTCAGATATATCCTTACTACAAATACAAACCCCAAATCCCCAGCACACTCACACAAACTCCCTAACTCAAGAAAAGGGAAAGGAACGTAAGGAAGCCTAACCAGAAAGAAAAGGGTGGGAAAACCTTAAGGGACTGGACCAATGACTAATAGAGGGGAGGGAAAAACTAAAACCAGCCTAACAACCAGAGAGAAAGATAGAAGAGGGAAGAGAAAAACCCAGTTTTAAACTACTTATCTGAAAGCTGAGCTCGAGCTTCAGAAGACGCATCTACTCACAATTCGCGGCAAACGAGATCTGAGGATTATGGGTAGCAAGGGTTCCTGGGAGAGGAGGAGCTCAAACTCAGGAGCTATCACTTACTCTCCTTGCTCGGATACAAGGTCCATCCATGATCAATAATGACACGGATAGCATCAGATCTGTTTGTTTACCAAGGTTCATTGGATAAATGAGTATTGAGGGAGGAATGGTATGTGATTACGTATAGGATTGAGGTAAGGCCTAACTGGAATAAAATAATATTCTCAAAGGTTGTGGGAGGTCTTAATGTCCCTAACCCCTGTTTAAACCATGAAGCTGAACAGCTGAAAATAATATAATCCCTGTTCATATGCAACTATGATGTCAAAATGGAAAAGACAAGTAGTTTGAACTGCTATAAAATTTGATATGTTTCAAATGGATTTGCCTGTGGATGTATTACACTGGAAGAGTAGTCACCTTGTCATAAAGCAGGCACAATATTTTAGCAAGGGTTCAAGATGATTCCCAGAGAATGTTACCATTGCTATTGATAATAGTAAACTGGGAATACAAGGGGTTAAAATACTGGAATAGTTAGAAAGCTCTGTTAACATAAAGGATAATGCCCTATGACCCAGGTGGCTGCAGTTGAGATAACTGTTCAAGTACCTGATAGGTTGAAAAATGAAGGGGCTTCATGTGTATAACTCTTTCTGGAGGGAGGGATGTGTTTTTGTGTCTCTGGGCACATATATTACATCGTCAGGTCAAAGTAAACTTTATTGTCATTCATAAATTATACAAGTGCAAAAACTGAAAGAAATTCCCTGTCTCTGGACTCAATGTGCAGACAGCATATAAACTACTTTCACAGACAATTACACCTATAGCACCTAGCTATTACATCATGGACATGCAGGTAGACAGACTAATATTGCACATAATTAGAAACACTTTTTGAAGTGAACACTTACTTGCATGAGACTTTAGTATTGCACAGGTACTTGGTTAAGATGTTGAATTGATCCTTGCACAGAAAGAGACGTTTGAGTATGCCATTGTGAACATTAGAGTATTCCACTCTGGTTAATTTATGAATTCGCAACATGAATTGCACTGAAAGAAGAGAGATTTTACTGCATTGCTACTGCCCTAGATGGCCTATAAGTCACAGTCATGGTGAATATTGCACTAAGTTGTAGATGAGACTGGTAACCAGGTTAATGCACAATTTGAGACGAGCTTCTATAGTTTCCACTGATCCTGGAGCGTAGTGGTTACTAGAATTCAGCAGCCTGATTACATTGGGGAAGAAAGCTGTTCCTGAATCTCGTAGTTCTGCAACATATACTTCGGGAGCACTTTTCAGATGATAGCTGCAGGAACAGTCTGTAAGCAGGGTGAGTCTGTTCTTTAATTATTCCTCTGACCCTGCTGAGACATTAAGTATAAGTCAGGGATAGGTGGTAAAGTGGTTTTAATGATCCTCTCTGCTGTCTTCACCACTCTCTGGAGGGATTTGCGCTCAGAGGTAGAGCAACTTCCATACCATACTATATGAGGTTTGTTGGGATGCTTTCTATAGGACCTCTGTAGAAGGTAGTGAGAACTGTCAATGGAAGATTTGCTCTCCCCAGCCTTCCTAAAAAAAATGCAATCTCTGGTGCACTTACTTGACTATAGCATTTGTATTGGGGTTCCAAGACAAATCCTCATCAATGTGCACTCCCAGAAACTTTGTGCTTCTCACTTTCCCCACTGCTGGTGAGGGCAGAAATGTTCCTTGTGATTTTTCCTGTAGTCCACAATTATCTCTTTTGTCTTGTTCACATTTAGTGCTAAGTTATTTCCACACCAGGTAATCAGTTGTTTCACCTCATCTCTATACAGTTTCATTGTCATTACCGATGAGGCCCACCACTGTTGTGTCATCAACAAACTTGATGATGTGGTTTTGTATTGTACTTGGCTGTACAATCATATGTTAACAGGGTGAACAACAAGGGACTTAGTACACATCCTTGTGGGATGCCAGTGTTAAAAGTGATGCTATCTGAGGAGTTATTTCCCTGCGCACACTTTCTGAGGTCTGTCTATGAGAAAGTCAAGAATCCAGTTACAAAGTTAAGTGTTGAGACCTAGCTGGAGTAGCTTCATTACCAGATGAAGAGGGATGACAGTGTTAAATGCAGAGTTGAAGTCAATAAATAGTACCCTCGCATGGATGTTTTTTTTTTCTCAAGGCATTCCACTGATAAATGGAGTGCTATAGAGATGGCATCTGCCGTACAGTGGTTTGCTCTGTAAGTAGACTGCAGAGGGTCAAGATCAGCAGGCAGCCCAGATGTTATGGCGTCCTTGATCAGCCCTTCAAAGCACTTCATCACTGTGGAGATGAAGGCTACAGGGCGGTAGTCATTTAGGCAAGATGGTGGAAACTTCTTTGGTAATGGAATGATTGTTGTATCCTTGAAGCATTTTGGAACTATTAGCTGACTCAGAGAATTATTGAAGATATCCACGAGGACATTTGTTAGTTGGACTGCACAGTCTCTGAGCACATGCCCTAGGATGTTGTCTGGCCCAGCTGCTTTTCTCAGGTTAACTCTGTGCAGTGTCCTCTGAACATCAGCTGGGTTGAGGGTGAGCATCTTCTCGTTGTGGCCGATGGACATTTTCTGTGCTGCTGTTCTATTTCCTTCCTCAAATCTGCTGAAGTAGACATTCAGCTTATTTAGGAATTCCGTGTTGTCATCATATTGCGAAGATAGGGGTCTGTAGTCAGTTATGGACTGGAGACCCTGCCATAGGTGCCTGTATTCTAGGGCTTCACATACAGTTACCTAATGGGGCAGGGAAGCTTGCAGGGCCATGTCCATTGGCAGTCCTTCATATGCATGCCTACTGGACATGTACGGGGAGTCAGGACTCAAACTAAGAAAGTCTCCTAAAGTACAGTTTTGTACCTACCATAAATGTAGATGTTCGAGTGCTAATACCGCTGCAGTCATAACAGATGGGTTTTCCTGCCATCAGGGGGGTCCTCGGTCGGCCGAATTCCAAAGTCTAGCTCCGGCGTAGGATGTCGTCGCCTCTTCCCTGACGTCAGTGCAACAGGGGTATAAAAGAACCAGCCGACGCCATTTTCTTCAGTTTTTCTTGCTCCAGATGTCAGGTGCCCCCAGAAGGAAGGCAATACATAAATTTATGTAATAATGCAATGCAATATAATCAAAAAACAGTAGTTGCAAGCAAATACACCATAAAAGAATACCCCAATCAAGTTGTATGAGGAGGTGTTAGCCATTAGGCCTGTCCCAAGAGGGGAAGGAGGGAGGGAAACCTGGACTGCAGCTGTATTAGCACTCGAACATCTACATTTATGGTAGGTACAAAACTGTACTATGTTCATCGTGCATACAGCTGCAGTCATAATAGATGGGTAGAATCCCAAAGCTAAAAAAGGGGTGGTAGGCACTAGGTGGAACTAGGAGGAGCCAGAATGCCCTGAAAGACTGCAGTGGCAAAGCCTGCTCTAGATTTGGAGTATAGTGGTAGGTGATAGTGCTTGGAGAAAGTATGTACAGAACTCCAAGTGGCAGCTTCCAAAATATCTTTGGTAGGAACCCCACTGAGGAAAGCTGCAGAGGTAGCTGTGGCCCTTGTGGAGTGAGATCTGATGCCTGCAGGTACAGTTTTACCATGAAAAGAGTAACAAAAGCGTATGCAGTGGGCTATCCATTTTGAGATTGTCTGTTTGGAGATGGGCTTCCCTTGAGCTCCTGTAGCATAGGACACAAAGAGTTGCTCTGATTTTCTGAAAGGCTTTGTTCTGTCCAAATAATAACGTAGCTGTCTGTGAATGTCCAAGGAATGTAGTAGTCTCTCCCCTTTGTTTTGAGGATTAGGGTAAAAGGTAGGTAAGTGGATGGCCTGATTCAAGGCTACCCTGGATACTACCTTTGGCATAAAGGAAGGATTGGCTCGTAAGGAAACTCTGTCCTGATGGAAAATGATGAAAGGCTGCACAGCCATGAGGGATTGTAGTTCCGAAACCCTGCGAGCTGAGGTGATAGCCAGCAGGAAGGCTGTTTTCCAGGACAAATATTGCAGTTCTGTTGAAGCAGCTGGCTCAAAAGGAGGTAAGGTCAGTTTTTCTAGAATGAAATTGAGGTCCCAATCAGGTACTGGTTGTTTCCTTGGGGGTGTTATATTCTTAGCCCCTCTGAGGAACTGTCTTAAGAGGGGGTGGGAGAATAAAGGAGGATCAGTGTTGTATTCTGCAGAAATGGCTGAGGCATGGATCTTGATGGAGGAGAATGAAAGTCCACTGCTTAGCATCTCAGCTAGGTATTGTAATATTTGAGGTAAATTCAGTATTCGATGGTTCTGACCCTTTTTCTCATTCCAGGCACAAAACCGTTTCCATTTTGCGGAGTAGGCTTTTCTAGTAGAAGGTCTTCTGGCCTCCAAAATGACATCCTGCACCTCCTTGGAGAGTAGGGTCTGTTGTGATTTTAAGGAATCTTCCATGCGGCTAGATTGAGTGTTTTCAACTGACTGTGAAGAGTTTTGAAGTTGTGCTGAGTCAGTAGAAGAGGCATTAGAGGCACGATCCATGGTGGGGAATGCGTCAGGCTCCTCAGGAGTGGGTACCAGTGTTGTCTTGGCCAGTCTGGAGCAATGAGAATCATGTTTGGTCTGTCTGCTCTGGTTTTTAATAGAACTTTGGGCAGCAGAGGAAGAGGTGGAAAGGCATAAACTGTCATTGTTGTCCAACTGAAAGAGAGTGCGTCCACTTTCCAGGCCTGTGGATGAAAGGTCCTTGAGCAGAATTTTGCCAATTGGTGATTTCTGTGGGAGGCAAAGAGATCTATGTCTGGCCTTCCCCATGCTTGAATTATCTTTGTAAAAACTTGAGGATGCAACTTCCATTCGTGTGGATCTGTCATATTTCTGCTTAGGTTGTCTGCAAGCATGTTTTCCTTGCCTGGCAGGTACTGTGCTTGAAGTTCGATTTGTAATTCCAGAGCCATGTTCCAAAGAGACATGGCTAGCCTGCATAGGGGGTATGAATGGGTTCCTCCCTGTTTGTTTATGTACCACATTACTGTGGTGTTGTCTGTCCTTATCAATAGCTGGCCTGGATGCAGTAGGTCTTTGAAAGCTATAATAGCATTTATTACTGCTAGCATTTCCTTTTGATTGATGTGTAGGTGCTTTTCTTTTTGGGGCCATTTGCCCTGAATGCACCGATCTGTCATGTGCGCCCCCCAGGCGTAGTCCGAGGCGTCTATTGTGATGACCTGATTTGCTTGAGGCTTGCAGAATGGGAGACCTGTGTTTCTTTGGCATGCTTGAGCCCACCACAGGAATTCCTTTTGAAGACATGGAATCAGTGGTATTATTGTTTCCAAACTGTGGCTGTGTTGAGAGCATAGGTTTTTTTAGGTACCATTGAAGTTTCCTCATATGCAGCTTTGCACATGGGATTAGTAGGATGCAAGATGCCATAAATCCCAGAGCCTGCAGGATCTTCCTTGCAGTCAGCCTGGTGAAAGTTGCCAGTTTTCTGAAGTATTGAGGTAGTTGCCCTTGTTTCTCTGGCGTGAGGTAGGCCATCTGGGTGTTTGTATCCAAGCTGACACCCAGGAAAATTATTGTTTGAGAGGTTATTAGTCTTGATTTCTTTTTGTTGACTGTGTATCCCAGAGAATTCAACAACATTATTACAAACACCAGATGTTTCAGAAGTATGTGCTTGCTGTCCGCTTGGATCAGGCAGTCGTCCAAATATGGGTATATTTGTATCCCTTGAAGTCTGCAGTAGGCAATTACTGATGCCAGGCATTTCGTGAACACTCTGGGCGCAGTAGATAAGCCAAAGGGCAATGCAGAGAATTGATAATGTGTTGAACCTGCAAGAAATCTGAGGTATCTTCTGCAATCTTGTCTGATTGGGACATGCAGGTATGCCTCCTTGAGGTCCAATGTTACCAGCCAAGACTCCTTGCCCAGCATGGGAAGAAGCTGCTGTAATGTGAGCATCTTGAATTTTGGCACGAGTAAAAATGTGTTCAGGATGGATAGGTCCAAAATAGGTCTCCAATCTTTGCCCTTCCTTGGTACCAGGAATAGTCTGGAATAAAAACCTTGACCCTGTTCTTGTGCAGGTACCTCTTGAATAGCTTTCATGTCCATGAGATCTGAAATTTGTTTTTGTTCCTCTGCCCTTTGATTGTGTGGCAGGTTTGGCATGCCTCTCATTTTTGGAAGGGTGTGAAAGTGGAATCTGTAGCCTCTGTCTATAATGTCCAGGATCCATTTGTCTTTTGTGACAATATGCCAATTTTTCGAAAATAATGCCAATTTTCCGCCTAAAGGTGCTGCCATTTGAGCCTTGCTTGGCATGCAAAGGGGAAAGTCATTGGTTCTGCTTTCTGAATGGCTGTGAACTATCCTCACCACCTCTTTGTGTAGGTGCTTGCCATTGTCTGCCTCTAAACGATCCTTGAGATTGCCCTCTACCTCTCGGGCGCCTGTATCTACCTCTTTGGGGTCTGTCCGTGGCTGGAAAGGACCAATTTTTTGAAGGCCAATTTCTACTGAAACGTGGAGGTTGTACCTGTAGGAAATCTTTTACTGTTTGCATTGATTTTGCCTTTTCCTCCATTTTCTTTAATACCTCCTCAGCTTTAACACCAAACAATACATCTTTTTGCAGAGGTGCATCTAGTAATTTAGCTTTGACATGATGTGGTAAGGTTTGCTCTTTGAGCCAAGCATGTCTACGTATGACTGATCCTGTAACAGCAGCTCTACATGAGGCCTCTAAAGCATCAAAACCACATTGCAAGGTATGTTTACCCACTTGTTCTGCAACTCCTTCAAGTCTGGTTGTTCAGGTTGTGACATTTTGTTTTTCAACTGTGATAACAGAAACTGTTGGTACTTTAACATATGGAACTGACAGTTTAATGCCCTCATGGTTAAGGTGGCTGAGGTGTATACCTTTTTCCCCTACCTTTCTAAAGCTCTGGAATCTCTCTCTGAAGGTAATGGATTTTTTTAGCAGTGGAGGCCTTAATTCCCTTGGGACCCTGTGAAATAGTTTCTGGGTCAGCCGCATGGCTTTTGTATAGGAATTGGTGTGAATCAGGAACCCGGTAATACCTGTCAGGCTTGACTGGAGCTGGAGGTAAAGAATCTGGGTTAAGGTAGGCCTCCAAATACACATCATCTAGTATGTCTAAGACAGGAGGTATAGCCAGAGGCCTGTGCAGAGGGAGCAAGAGGAAATCCCTAAGCCTTTTCTTGGAGTCTGAGTACTCTTGGCCTTCCCAGTGGAAGTGTTCCCTCAAGGTATGTAAGGTTTCCCCAAAAGAGTAATCCTCAGGGGGGGGGGGCAGAGGGAATGGACTCCTCTGCATCAGAATCTTCAAAAGGAGAGTATGAATGTTCCTGGTCTTCAGAATGTTCTGAAATAATGGAGGCCTGGTCCGAGGAAGGGGATTCTTCCTCCACTTTGGGCCTTTTGTCAGGGGGGGGTTGAGAACCCCTGATAAGAGTAATCAAATCCTCAGCCATTTTGAGCATCTGCTTTTTAGGCATGGGGCCTTGAGAGGGGCCCTGTGGAGCTTGTCTTTTAGTATGCATGGCTGCTTTAGACTTAGTGAAGGCCTTGATGGAAAAAGAAGAGTAAGGCCTGAAGACACCTTGAGAGGTGGCAGGCCTGTCTAGACTCTGAGTTTCACCGCCAAGAGTGGCTTCGGTATCTGTAGTCGGGGTGTGGGCTGTAGAGCCTGCGACCTCAGGCACAGAAGACACCGCCAATGAAGTGTCATCGGTAGTCAGGGGCTGCATAGGCGCCTCGCTGAGAACCGGACCACCTGTTGTCGGCTTTGGCGTGGTGTCGGAAGAAGTCGCAGACCTCGTATGTCGGTCCTTATCTTTGCGTCTTTTACTCAAAATTGGTGTCGGAGTATCCGACAACATAATGTAATTAAACTTTTTGCCAAAATAGTGTTGGGCGAACTCCGCCCAACGCTTAATAGTGCGTCTGTTGAATGTAGCACAAAAGCGACAGGCCGAAACGTCGTGGTCTGGGCCTAAGCAAGGAATGCAGAGGGAATGAAAATCCTTATGCGGTATTTGTTTCCCACATGAAATGCAATTATTAACTTTGTCTGACATCGGTCTGAGGCAAGAAAAGTTTCCCCAACGGGGTACTTAGCTTTCAAGAAGACTTCGGTGGAAAAATATTCGTAATCTCAGGAGCTGGCCGACCGGCACTTGCGAACTGCTTCTGCTTTGGGTACCGCGCGGCAAGAAAGGCTGAAGAAAATGGCGTCGGCTGGTTCTTTTATACCCCTGTCGCACTGACGTCAGGGAAGAGGCGACGACATCCGACGCCGGACCTAGACTTTGGAATTCGGCCGACCGAGGACCCGCCTGACGGCAGGAAAACCCATCTGTTATGACTGCAGCTGTATGCACGATGAACATCTGCAGTCAGTAGCAGTAGTGGCATTCAGGTTCACTCCTTCCCTGCAAAATTACATGCCAGTATGGGGAGGCTGATGACTTCAATTGACTAGGAGTAAGAAATATCCATTAATAAACTAAATATCCATGTGCCCGGGTCCCTAATAAACTGTCTGGTTTTTTTTTGGCGGGGGGGGGGGTGTATCTTTTGTGGTAGGTACTACGGTGCACATTTGCTAAAGGTTACATTTCACTTTAACTCTCTCAGCCCATGCTCTGGGCAGCATGTGTATTTATAGGATAGGCTGTCTTGTAGAATCCAGGAGTCCTCAGGTGATTAAATGATAACTCCCAAGTTTGCAGTCATCTGCAAACCCTGTTAGGTACAGACTCCTCCCATCTCAGAAACACCTAGTAAGAGAAGCACCTTTGCAGATTTAAAGTGGACATCCTTACTGTCCTTATTTTCATTCACAGTTAAGCCAAAATGATCTCACCACATTTCCACCAAAACATTGTACAGTTCTTAGCAATGTGCCCAATCTCTCCACACTGATATCATCTGCATTTACTACAGTCATTTATTAAATGATCCACTGCCCCACAATGAAGAGAGGTTTTGGGCGATTCCCACTGACTGCTGTAACATTTGGCAAATGTATTCTATTTCCATCTTTATTGTCAAAACATGTTAAATCCCAACTACCATTCCATAAAGTCCTCCAGTCAACACATTCTTTTATCATAAACTCCATTACATTTGTCAGTCCTCTTCTGAAGTTCAAAACAGGACCTTCAATATTGTTTTTTGCATTACATTTCTTTCTTTAATAATCAGAGAACTAGGCATAGCTCCTCGTGGTCCCCTGCAGAGTTCCTAAGCCAGCGGAGAGCAGAAAAAGCAACTTTCTTGATCATAAGTATTTTTTAAACTTTTTAGTTTGCATTTTTCGATCTTTTGAGCTTTTCAACTACTGTTTGTGCCTATATTACTGTTTTATTACCTTATTTTCCTGTTTTTGTGAGCTTATATTGTTGATTGCACTTGTGGGCTAAAGTATTGCTTAAAAGTAACAAACAGGCTAATACACTCAAGTGTACCAGCCTTTGATAGCAATTTAGTCGAAAACAAAGCATTTACTGCATTTTTTTCTGTCTGTTTGCAAAAAAAAAAAAATATTTCTCCTTTCCTAAACTTTCCTAGCTAGTTGTTCCAGTGATCAGATTTTGCTGCTCCCCTGGGCTTTATATTTGGTTTCTGTGTTCCTCCATTGTCTTGTGTGACCAGAGGTAGTTTCTTTACTCACCAGTGGGAGTGTGGAGTACTGAGCTGCTTGTTTGTCCTCAGAGGAGTGGTTAGAAGCAGCAACTAGTAATTCGTCGGCCATTTTGGGTCATTTCCTGTTTTTTCCAGCCCCCTGCTATAAAGCACGCTTTGGCAGGCTTTTCTGGCATTAGAGAACTAGGCATAGCTCCTCGTGGTCCCCTGCAGAGTTCCTAAGCCAGCGGAGAGCAGAAAAAGCAACTTTCTTGATCATAAGTATTTTTTAAACTTTTTAGTTTGCATTTTTCGATCTTTTGAGCTTTTCAACTACTGTTTGTGCCTATATTACTGTTTTATTACCTTATTTTCCTGTTTTTGTGAGCTTATATTGTTGATTGCACTTGTGGGCTAAAGTATTGCTTAAAAGTAACAAACAGGCTAATACACTCAAGTGTACCAGCCTTTGATAGCAATTTAGTCGAAAACAAAGCATTTACTGCATTTTTTTTGTCTGTTTGCAAAAAAACAAAAAATATTTCTCCTTTCCTAAACTTTCCTAGCTAGTTGTTCCAGTGATCAGATTTTGCTGATCCCTGGGCTTTGTATTTGGTTTCTGTGTTCCTCCATTTTCTTGTGTGGCCAGAGGTAGTTTCTTTACTCCCCAGTGGGAGTGGGGAGTACTGAGCTGCTTGTTTGTCCTCAGAGGAGTGGTTAGAAGCAGCAACTAGTAATTCGTCAGCCATTTTGGGTCATTTCCTGTTTTTTCCAGCCCCCTGCTATAAAGCACGCATTAGCGGGCTTTAGCGCGGAGCTGCTACCGTTGCACACTAGGGCAGCGCCGGTTAATCAGATTTAAACTATTAGGGCTACCTAAAGTCCACTCTTCAAATTTTCCCTTAAAACTACCTTCCTTAAAGTATACTACTGTCCTATTTAGTGTATCCTACAACTATAAATTATCTCTACTTGACTCCCAAGTAGACTATTCTCTATCTGTATAGCGAAGCACTTGCTCCTACAGTACTTATCACCTTGATACAGCACTCTTGTTATAGAAAGTACCACGAAAAAAGCAAACGCCATTTCTCGGTCACCCACATCCGCCAGAACCTTTTCTTAAGTTTTTCTGTCTATTCCTTCTAGCATGTCGAGGGATCAGTTGCTAATGTCCTCTCCTGCTCAGCTGGTGAACCTGGGAATATTGAGGCAATGTTACAATTGCCTCATGTACACAGACAACCCTCTCCTCCTCCCACAAAACACAAATACATTCGAGAGATGCAACTATACGGCCAAACTGGAGGCTGAGCTCTCTCAACATAGGACTGGCATGACCAGACAGGAGGAGAAGGTAACCACACGCACTATAGACCCAGTCTCACATAATACCATCACAACCTCAAATCATACACATAAACACACAAAGACATACTCGGAGGCTCTGATCAAAAATCTACCAAAACAGCAGAGGCCACCAAAGCAGACACCCAAACAACTACCACCTCAGAACACAACACCTGCAACACATAGACCACACAGTCAGAGTGTCAAGCAGTCACAGCCCTTAAGGCCAAACACAATGCCAGACACACTAGTCATTGGTGACTCCATAGTCAGACACACTGACGTCCCGCCACCAGACTGAGTAAGGAGAAGGTCACAGTAAGCTGCCTGTCGGGTGCTAGAATCCGCCACATAACGCATGCACTCAGGTCTCTCAACAGCAGGTACAAGTACGACTCAATCATTGTCCACGCTGGTGTTAACGACCTGAGACGTACCTCCTTGGACTATATGAAAAGAGACATAGAGGAGCTCTCTGATTATGTAGCCCAAGCAGGTATGACCCTGACCTTGAGCAGTATCCTACCTTCACCAAGAATGATGCCACAATACAGAGATAAGATGATCAGCTTTAACAATTGGCTTAAACTCTGGTGTCATTCAAAGGGGATCCAATGTCTGTCTGCCTGGGATGACATGCTGGACAAGCCACACTGTTTCGCAAGGGACGGCTTGCACTTGTCACCCCTGGGATTCCGGATTTTGGCAAAGGCTCTTGCCACCCCCATAGTGCCTTTTTAGGCAAGGCTCAAATTCTAAACCTACCACCCTAGAACAAAACAAAGAAAAAAAACTAAGGGTAATGCTGCTCAATGCCAGAAGTCTCAACCTCAAGATGCACGCACTCGAGGCCTTTCTCAGTATGGAGAACATTGATGTCTGTGCTGTGACAGAAACCTGGTTCAAGGCTCCTGAGAGCACCCCAGCACTATCAGGTTTTACCTCATATCATGCGTTCCGGCCCCAAAACCTGGACAATACCAAGAAAGGAGGAGGGGTATCCATATTCATCAAGGACACCCACACCTCAAGATTGGTGGCATCGCACGATGCATCGGAAACCATCCAGGTGCAATTAACCATAGGCAAGACTGCTCTGCAAGTTGTAGCATGTTACAGGCCACCCTCGCAAACTCAGGAACCTCATATGGCCTTCCTGAAAACACTGGAGGGGAAAAATGTATCTCCGAACACCATCATACTAGGTGACTTCAACTACCCTAATATAGACTGGGAACACTACTCAAGCCCAAACACTCTAGCCCAAAAGTTCCTGGAATTCATAAACTCAAATGCCATGGAACAACTAGTCACCATCCCCACAAGAGGAGAAAACATACTTGATCTCATCATCACGAACATGGGAGCACAATGTTCAACGCCGGAAGTATACCCCTCACTGGTGAGATCTGATCACAAACTAATCTCGCTGGAGGTCCTCATCCGCCCCACCTGAAATGAAAAAGACCACAGTAAAGAACTTCTCGAAAGCCGACTTCACACTTCTAAAGACTAGTGTGGTCTCCTTTAAGGCCCCTGAGCCGGCGGATAACATTACTCAAACCGCTGAATCACTTACAAATGCCTTCTACCAGCACCTGCAGGGCTGTATGGATCAGGCAATCCCAAGCAAAACAAAGACTCTTTGTACCAAAGGCAAGCGTCCAGTCTGGTGGACCCCAGCCATAAACAAACTCTACAACAAAAGGAGAAAGCTACTACAAGCTAGAGCAAAATCCTTAAAAGGTAAGACACCGCTGATCACTATAAGTAAAAAGCTAAGAGCTCTCATAAAATCATCCAAAGCTAATTTTGAGAAAAAAATAGCTAAGGACTCTAAAGACAACCATAAGGCATTCTTTAGCTGTCAGGAAACTCCCAGATATGCTCAGAATTAGTTCAAAATGATGTGAAGATTACTGATCCTACAGACATTGCCAACATACTGGCTGAAAGGTTCAGTGCAAACTTCTCCCCCCCCCTAAAGGAGAGATATCTATACCAAATGATTGTAGCCCCCCAAACATCTCTAACGCCCAGGTGAGAATTGCTCTCTCCAAGGCAAAGAACACAGCATCCATGGGACCTGATGGTGTCCCCGGCTGTGTGCTCCATGAACTCAACGAGGAATTAAACCCACAGTTAGGACAGCTGTTTAATCTTAGTCTCACCTCCGGATATGTACCCAGGGAGTGGCGCACAGCGACTGTGGTCCCACTCCACAAAGGCGGTGCCTCCACCGACCCTGGAAATTACCGTCCCATTAGCTTGACAAGCCTTATCTGCAAAGCCATGGAGAGGATCATAATGGATCTCATAAATAAAGACATAGGGAACTTGCAGACTTTGGATCCAACCCAGTTTGGCTTTGTCAAAGGCAGATCATGCCTTCTAAACTTGGTTGACTTTTTCGAAACAGTCACCAAGGCCATTGACGAGGGAAAGGCAAGTCCATACAGCCTACCTAGACCTGGCGAAGGCTTTTGATACAATACCTCACTCGGGTATCATTGAAAAACTCATCAACTTAAATGTAAACCCATACATTACAAGATGGGTTGCAAACTGGCTGAGTGACAGAACCCACAGGGTCAGAGTTGCTGGCGCCATGTCAGACTCAAAGCCTGTCACAAGTGGTGTCCCACAGGGCTCAGTCCTGGGCCCACTCTTGCTTGGCATCTACTTTTCTGAAGTACAAGCAAACACAGGAGGGTTATGGCTGACAAAGTTTGCAGATGACTGCAAACTGGGCGCCGTAGTTGAAAACACATCCGACACAGATATCCTTCAGAAGGGTCTCACAGAAACGGATAACTGGTGCCAGAGCCATGGCCTAAAGTTAAATGCCAAGAAATGCATAGTCTTACCCTTCGGGAAAAATAAGGTTACCCCTAGCTACCATATAGGTGGCAATCCCCTGAACACAGAAGAAGTTATTAGGGACCTGGGAACCCAGGTTGACAGTAGCCTTTCATTCGACACTCATATTGCTAAAGTAGTTAGGAAGACCTTCTACATTGCCCACCTTATCATGAAGGGATTCACATATAGATCAAGGGAAGTCATAGTCTCCCTATACTCATCACTCATCAGACCAATGATCGAGTACAATGCCCCATTCGGAATGTATCTGACCCGATACTTGCAGCAGCTGGAGAGGCCACAAAAGTTCCTCACCAAAAGGATAAAGGGTCTCAAAAATCTGTCTTATGCTGCCCGACTGAAAGAACTCCAGTTATATTCAGTTGCTTACCGCTTGCTCAGAGGTGACCTATGCCTGACATACAAGGCCATGTCAAACCCAGATTTGATGAACATGCTTCATCTCAAAAAGTCTAGATCCCTCAGAGCCACAAGGGCGGGAGACTTAAACCTCGACACGGTTATTAATAGGACGTGCTGGAGGGATAGATTCATCACCCAAAGACTCCCTATGCTGTGGAACAAAATCCCGGTTTATGTGAGGCAGAGCACCTCGCTGGCCTTGTTCAAGAGGAATCTTGACCAATGGATGGGAGATCGCAGATACACCCCAGGGGTTACCTCAGTGTCACTGCTCGACAGAGGCACAGCAAAATAATGGGCATAGTTTCTCCAAACTAAAGGGGTGGCGTAAGCCACAAAACTATGGGCTAGGCTTATAAATGCCCTCGGGCAGATAGTCTAGTATGAACCTATGAAATGATTATGTGACACACAGAAGGATTCTTTTTCACAGACAGGTGGTTTGCTTTGAAATAATTTGTAAATTAGATGTGTTTTGCTCGTAGAGAAACATTATTAAAAAAAAGTGTGTCCTTAATGAGTTGACTTACATGGAGACCCCTCTTGGTGAGCTATTTATTATTTTTCCACCATACTCCTATGCTTGAACAGCCCTATCTTTTTTTCTTCTCACATGTACTCTTAAGAACTTTTATTCACACGCAGACACAAAAATTTCTTTTTAATGGCTTTCTTGACTGCAGTCTATTGCCTGTACAGGAAGGAGATGGGTACAGTTTTTATTTCGTGTTAATGGTGTGAACTTGTAACGTGTATCTTATCATCATAACCAATCCTTTTAAGTTCGCAGGATAGCAAGACAGTCTACTTAGCAGCCTGAAAGCTACACTCTGAATCACTGTATGTGTTAATTCTATGTTAAACAACGTACAGAAAACACAGGGTGTAAATGTATACCATATTTTATTTTCACAGGCAGAAGAACCAAAAAAGAAGAAAAGGAAGAAGTGATAGGCTGGGCCTTATAAATGTACACCATATTTTATTTTCACAGGCAGAAGAACCAAAAAGGACGAAATGAAAGGGGTGGGCCTGCCAAGTCAATGCCCACTCTACATGTCCTCTGTTAATACAAACAATACCTGATTTAAACATGTACATTTTGTAAATAAATATTTGGCTCTTTTAAACTATTTACTGTGTTTTTGTGGTTGTTTGCATGGAGTTACATTGCAAAATAAACAAAGGAAGGTGGGGTGCTTTTTGCAGGCATTGTTCCGCTTAATGTTTTCTTGCAAGTGTGCCTTTTGTAATCGAAAGTATCTGATAAATATCCAATGCTTCACCTGTGGGAGAAAAAAAGTAGCATTACAACTATCACCAATTATTTAATACCTTTCACATGCTTTACCTATGGAAGAATCTTTTTCTAGGATTGCAGTGTTAACATTATCATCATTCCTTAAAAAGCAGAGTCATGTGCACTGACCCACAAGCTCCCACTAGAGACATTAAAAGAAAGGATTGCATACTTTTTATAGCTGAAAAACTGGTCTCAATAATGCCAAATGCCAACTACTTTTCAGAGCGAGATGCAACTCAGATCTAACAGATGAAGCTGATCCAACTGTCAAGCTGCTTCTGTTTGCTAATTTGGCAGAACTATTCAAAGCACTGTGGCAAATATAAAGGCTTGGAAGGTACTGTAGACATACAGGAAAATTATGTGCATAACAGATTTGGATAAGCAGGTCCTTCACTGCCGACAGCAGAACTTATAATGTCAGGCTATTATCCCCCTCCCCTTTTAGTTGCAATGCTCTAAAAATACACCTTCCAATCTAAATCTAAATCCTGCCACAGAAAATCAGCATAACATTCTACAAAACTAAAGGAAGACTAGGAAAAAGGTGGGCATTATTGAGGAAAGACAGTACAGTTGTGTACGTAAACTTACCTTAACAGTAGGTGTTCGAATTATCATTTGCTACAGTAGCTTTAGGTATATGGGATATATTGTGCAACATGGATATAACAGCCAGCTTCCAAAGCTTTAGGGCACTTTCCATATCCCCAAACTGTCATGCAGCTCAAGCTGAGCTGACTGAAAGACAAATTTGAGTGCCAAGCCCTTCAATGCTTTCCTGCAAAGACAGAGGGAGGCTGAGCCCTGAAAGGAAAATGCTAGGAAGAGAAATAAATGTCCACATCCTAGCATAAAAACACCAAAAACAAGGGAGGTGGAGGGGAGAGGCTACTGCAGCAGTGTCATTCGAGCATGTACTACTATGGTAAGTTTACTTAAAAAATGTATTATGTTCATCATATCACTGTTGCAGTAACCTTAGCTATATGGGTATATTACTCTAACTTACTATATTTAGGAGGTGGAAGGAGGAAAGTCCAGGAGCCCCTGGAAAAGAGGTCCTAGTATAACCTGACCTAGACATAGAGAAGGAATCGAGCTTATAGTGCTTTGTAAAAGTATGTACGGAGAACTAAGTAGCAGCTTCTAGAATACTTTTGACTACAACCCTTTTCAAAAAGCCACAGATGAAGCCAAAGCTCTGGTACAGTGGGCCTTGAGCTTGGCTGGAATAGTTTTGTTAAGGTGAGTATAACAAAAGGTAATAGCCTTAGACAACCGTTGGTAAATGGTCTGTTTTGATAAAGGCTGTCCCTCCTCCTTACCCTCAAAGGAAATAAATAACTGATCTAAATATCTGAAAAATTTAGTTTTGTCACCATAATATCTGAGTTGTCTGTGGACATCCAAGGTATGGAGTATCTATTCTCCCTCCTTTTTAGGTTCAGGAAAGAAAACTGTGAGACTGATAGTTTGGCTTAAACTAAACTCTGCTGTAGGCATAAAAGGAGGATTAGTTCTCAAAATAAACCCTGTCCCTGTGGAAAATGAAGTAGGGTTCACTCACCATTAGAACTTGCATTTGAGATACTCCTCTTACAGATGTCAGAGCAATCAGTAAAACCATTTTCCATGTTAAGAACCTCAACTCAGCCACATTAGCTGGTTCAAATGTAGCACACATTATCTTCACTAACACAAAATTAAGATCCCAAGTAGTTGACACCAATTTTCCGGGAGACCTCTTATGCAAAACCCCTTTCAAATACATTTTGATATGCGAGGGCTTTGAAAAAGGAAGATCTATGGGGCAGGCCTGCTGAAATGGCTGATAAATGAACTTTGTTTGAATGGTAAAAAAGACCACAGAATATTAACTTTTACAAATATTGTAAAACCAGGGAACAACTAACCCTGAAAGGGTAGTGGTTATGTTGCTGGCACCAACAAGAACCTTTTTCATCTGATAGCATATGATCTTTTAGTAGTAGGTTTTCTTAGTACCTGCTGCTTGTACTCAGTAAACATGTGCTTAAACAGAATTAAGACCCTCTCATTCAGGCAGTCATTTGAAGTTGATTGATGTCAGGGTGCATGAAACACCCCTTTTCTTGTGTGAGTAGATCCAGTCTGTGAGGAAGCTTGTGGTAATTGTCTTTAGCCATTTCTGAAAGAATGGAGAACCACGGTTACCTAAGCCAGAAGGGAGTCACCACAATAATCTTGGTGGAGTCTTTCTGAATCTTCAGAAGTGCCCTGGATGGTAATGGAAAAGTGTACAGAGGCACATTCCTGTCCAGGGAAATGAAAAGGCATCTGTTTTTCAGGCCTTCTTGCATGGAGTCCTGGTGCAGTCTCTTGCCAGCTGATTGTTCAAAGAGAAGGCAAAGAGGTCTACTTGAGGAACTCCCAACAGATTAATCAAATCTTGTAAGACCCCCTGATCTATTTTCCATTTTTGAGGGTCTGCCCTGGTCCAGTTCAGCTCATCTGACATGCATTTTTGCTCTGACAGAATGCAGGATGACTGTGGTATGAAGCTATATCCCAAACTAACACGGCTGATCTGCAAACGATGTATGACCTTGTTCTCCCTTGCTTGTTAATGTACCACATGACTGTGTTACCGTCTGTAACAACTTGAAGAGGTCCTGGGGAATCAAAGAAGATTCAGAGAGTTCAGTGCCTTGATCAGGGTAAGCATCTCTTTGATATGTATGTGCTTGCATCTGTCCTTGGTGTCCTACATACCTTGCACTTTCATCTCTCCTGAAACTGCTCCCCAACAAAGTCCAAGGAGTCTTTAGTGAATGACTGCTTTGAAACAGGGAGGGAGAAGGACAGACCTGGATTTAAGGATATCCTTGTCCCTATCAAATGATTTCTCTTCTGACAAACCCCAGTACTAGGATTTAAAAAGACAGAGAGTTGAAGCTTACAACTGTATTTTTCTCATGTGTGGTCTTGCCAGGGTTGCCAAGAGACCCAAATCCTGAGATATTCCCCTGCAGTGACCAAAGTTTGAGTGGAAAACCAAAGACTAGATCTGTTTTCCGATGAAAGAAAAGGTCTTTAAAATGAGGTGTCTTGTTGACATCCCAGGAATACAATCCTGTATGAAGGAGTCAAGAAAGACTTTTTGAATGTCCTCTTGGAATCCTAGCTTGTGTAAGATATCTCTCACTCAAGAGAAAGATTCCTGACACTTTTAAAAATATGGCAAAGATAAGCAAGTCATTTAAATATGTGGATATCCTGTAGCCTGCAATGAGCTATAACGGGAGCTATGCACTTTGTGAACACTCTTATTGCAGTGGCTGGTCCAAAGGATAAGGCAGAGAACTAATAAGGTTTTGTGCTTCTTGATCACATTAACAAACATCTGAAGTCTGGATGAATGGGGATATTGATGCTAAGCATAATTTAAGTCTACTGTTACAATGAAACTTGAAAAAGGAAGAAGCGGTAACAGGTTGTGAAGTGACATAATTTTGAATTTGGGCATTACCACAAACAGGTTTAAGAAAGAAAGATGCACAGCTGGTCTCCATGCAGGTTCTTTCTTTAGCACTAATGACATCCTCGAACAAAAAACATTCCCCACCTGGGAAGGAGGAACTCTCTCTAAAACTCTTTAGGAAAGCATATAAAGAAGCACCAGTGGATCTGCAGGATGAGGAATGATCCTCTGACAAGGAGGGATTTCCTCCCACTGCCATCTGTAACCTTGATGAATGATCTTTAGAACCCATTTGTCTGAAACTATCTGTTGGTAAAGAAAAAAATGGAGATTCAGACTTTCTGGAAGAAAAAAGGGACAGGAGTGGGTGGGCACAAGGTCTCCTGAATAGTCATTCAGACTTCTTGGACTGTCCTTAGTTTTGACGGTTCAAGGTTTCTTTTTGGAAGCCCTTGCCATTTCTTCATAAACATTTGTTTACCTGTACTTTAAGACAAAAATTGGATTTGGGGTTAAGGAATCCCTTAGAAAATCTGGAAAAAGAATGATGAAAATCTTAAGAGACTCCCTGCATCATCTTATCCCTTTCATCATATTTTTTCACTACTTCTGCAGCATTTTTAACATCATCTCGGAAGTTCTGAGAATACAGTCATGTAAACCGCCTTAAAACAGTACCAGTGAACACAGCCCTGGAAGAAGGATCAACGGAGTCATACACAGACCACAAACAATGATTACACACCTGGGCAGTAGAAGAAACTAAATTATTTAAAGCAATTTTTCCTCACAAAACATTTGTCATACTTTAACAGCTAGTCAGAACGAAATTTAAGATGAGCCTGACATCTGAAAATCTCAAAGTTGTGTAAGTATACACTTTTTCCAGTACTTATAAATAATTTTCCCACCTTAAAGTAAAAACAAATAACACCCAGCCAAGCTAGATTTTCCATTGTATGATTCCTTAAAACCTCTTGTATTACATGAGATATATGCAAATGAGCCCTTCAGGACATCAGGTGTTTCAACTACATGGCAGTTCTGAATGCCCACAACTTTTTTCCTAAGTCTGTTCTGGACAAATTCAGGCCAGTAAAGCCAAACTCCACTAGCTGCGGGCATGCATGTTTTAGCTTTCTTAATGCCCTCATCAGCACAGTATAAGTGGACTGTTTGGCTAACATTTGGAAAAAACAGGGTTGTCATACTCAGCTGATGGGTCATTTGCATACATCCCATCTTACCTCTAATATGAAGTTTTAAGGAATCATACAGTGGAAAAATCTAGCTTGGCTGGGTTTTTCTTTTACTTTTTACGGATTGTTTTAGTTAGTTGGGATCTTTTGCAGATACCTTAATTGGTTATGGACATCAGCTGGGTACAACAACCCTGTGTTTCCAAATATTAGCCAAACAGTCCACTTATGTCGAACTGACAAGGTCATAAGGCTGAAACATGCATGTCCACAGCTAGTGGACTTTGGCTTTTTAGGGTCAGCTCACTATTTTTCAGAAAAACACACATTCTGTAAAGCAGACAGAACTGGGGGAATGGGTGCAGGTTCTGGAAATTCCTTCTATAACAACACTTTAAAACAATGAGTAAAAAGGTCACATAGAAAAAAAATTCGATTAAAAATCAAAAAGAAAAAATGTAGTAAAGCTTTTCCTTCCACTATGTGATTCCTTAAACCTCTTGTATTAGAGGCAACATGGGATATATGCAAATTACTCTTTAAGGACATCAGATGTTTCACCTAAATGGTAATTGTGAACATGCATGACTATTTTTTTTGTAAGTCAATTCATGGACAAATTCAGGCCAATAAAGCCAACCCCCACTAGCTGTGGATATGCATGTTTCTGCCTTCTTATGACATTATCAGCACAGCGTAAGTGGAATGATTGGCTAGCATTTGGAAACACAGGGTTGTCGTACCAAACTGATATCCATAAACTTATCCCAACTAACAAACTAAAACAATGAGTAAAAAGGTCACATAGAAAATAATTAAGATAAAAAACAAATAGAAAAGTCTAGCAAAGCTAGGAAGTCCCATCTGCTAATGATTGGCAGTGGATTTTTATGGTGCTGAGTTGCGAGCCTGATGCCCAACCTTCAAGGAAGGCACACCCATTCACACATGCAGCTACCTGCATGTCTTTAGACATCACTCGACCGTGGGAAGGACGTGCAGACTCCACACAGAAGGCGCTCCAGCCAAGAATCAGAAAAATTTGAAACTGAGCTCTCCTTGGAGTCTGAATCTAAATAGAAAAACCTGTATTTGTCCCTTCATCTTTGTATTCCGATTCAGAAACTGTTTCTTTTACCATAAACTGCTTTACAGGAATGCATTGTTTGAGGTATAACAGAATGCCAACCCAGAGTCACCTACCTGCACCTGGGGCAAACTGCTAGCCTAATATAGTGGCAAAGGCTGGCTGCTTAACACTTTCTTTTTGTGACTGGAAGGGTTGACTGTGGGACCGGTAATTTGTTCTATGGTCTAGCAGAAAATGGTGCCTCTTTTCCGTGAAAGACAAGCAGATAAGTGCAGGTAAAAACGAAGTCTTTAAAAGCAACTTTTTCACAGTAAAAAACCTTTAAAACACTTTGCTAGCCGCAAGATGTAAAATAAACACAAGTTATCCACAGAAAAATGGTTTTAAGTTACTTGAAACAACTTTTAAACTGATAGGGGAAAAAAGAGAACTCCTGTTTTACAGTACAATACAGTCTAGCCAACAGTCCATTACTCCTTGCTTTCAAATAACTTTCCTGAAGAAAAAAGTAATACACAATTATATGAAAATGGAAGTTTTTTCCCCCCAAAGGAACAGCATAATCAGACAATTGATCCTCAAAAGCATTACAGGAGCACCCTCTTCAGCAGCAGTGAAGTTCTGAAGGGCTTTGCACCTAAACTTGCTTTTAGTCATCTCAGTTCAAGCTACGTAACAATTTGGGCAAGTGGAAGGTGCCCTGAAGCTTTGGAAGCTGTCTGGCTGTTGCATCCTTGGCAGGCTATAACCCATACAGCTAAGGCTACTGCACCAGTGATCAATGTGATAAAGATTTGCTCATCCCTATCAGTGTGATAAGTACAGGACTTTTTTTTTCTTTTTAGTCTGGTATGAGGCGGTCCAGCCTTAGGGACAGCAGGACAGAATGACAGGCAGAGCTTTGTGGGAGCATACTTCTACTGTGGCCCCCGAGGAAGATCTAAACTTAGACACCATCTTTGTGTTGTAGGATCTTGCAAAAGCAATCAGCATTGATCAATTGTCATTGCCCAAATATCATCCAAGTCTCCACTGAGAGTGATTGGTTGCAAGGCAGCCACTGTCCCTATTATCAGTAAGCTCTATGCTGACTGAATAAAGTCTTGCATTTCTCATAACAGACTGAATGGAATAAACCAACCATTTTGTTATTTTTATAAACTTTATTGAATATTTTTTTTTTAAATTGAAATAAGTTAACTAGGAATCCTTCCTCATCCATTTGTTCTGCCTCTGGACATCCATGCCCATTTCTTTTACAGCACTGATTTGTATGGTTTAGCCCTTGCTGTATTAATATAACAGATGTTGACCAAACATAACCACTCAGCTAGCAGTTACTGACGTATCTGATTTCACAGGCTGCAATATAAAAAATATATATATTGTTCTAGACCAACAGCTGTATGCTTTAATCATACAGTGGATATAAAAAGTGTTCACACCCCTGTTAAAATGCCAGGTTTTTGTGATATAAAAAAATGAGCCCACAAATTATTTCAAAACTTTTCCCCACCTTTAATGTGACCTATATTCTGTACAATTCAATTGAAAAACAAATCTGTTAGGAGAAAAATATCAAAAAATAAAAAAAGTAGAATAAGCTGGTTGCATAAGTGTGCACACCCTTAAACTAATACTTTGTTGAAGCACCTTTTGATTTAATTACAGCATTCAGTCTTTTTGGGTACACACCTGCCATCAATTAAAGAGACTCTGATTAACCCCAAATAAAGTTCGGCTGTACTAGTAGGATTTTCCTGACATTTATTCAGTTGCCTGCCACAGCAAAAGCCATGGTTCGTAGACAGCTTACAAAGCATCAAAGGGATCTCATTGTTGAAAGGTATCAGTCAGGAAAAGGGTACAAAAAAATTTCCACAGCATTGGATATACCATGGAACACAGGAAGACAGTCATCAAAAGGTGGAGAAAATATGGGACAACAGTGATGCTGCAAAGAACTGGACGTCCCTCCAAAATTGATGAAAAGACAAGATGAAAACTGGTTAGGGGGGCTGCCAAGAGACCTACAGCAACACTGAAGGAGCTGCAACTATTTCTGGCAAGTACGGGCTGTGTACTACATGTGACAACAATCTCCCATATTCTCCATATGTCTGGACTATGGGGTAGGGTTGCAAGATGGAAGCCTTTTCTTACACAGAAAAACATCCAGGTCCGGCTAAAATTTGCAGACCACTACATCAAGTCTCCCAAACGCATGTGGGAAAATGTGTTATTGTCTGATGACACCAAGGTTGAACTTTTTGGCCACAATTCCAAAAGGTACGTCTGGCGCAAAAGCAACACATCTGAAGTTGTTAATCTTCTTCCTATTTATCACTGATGGGTTCGGTTCTGAGCCCTCAGAACCAAGTTGGCCAAATACCAAGCTCGCTTACACCAAAAACTCTCGAGCGAAGCTGCTACCCACAATGCACTTCTCCCAGTTACCTCAGATCTCATTTGCCGCATAGCCACATAGCAACATTTCACCAAGCTCTCCAGCTAAGTATTGCGTTTTTCAAAATTTATAGTATTTTGTGAGTTTTTTCTCTAGAACTCTTCTGTTTCTTGATATCTTATTCAGCTCTTCCCACGGGTATCCCTTTTTTGTACCATCGTTGATAAATGCCCTTTTTACCCTTGTGGTATTCTGAATACCATTGTTGGTATTTCTTCTCTGTCTTTCCTTCCTTTCCTTACTCTAGTTAGTTGTGTTGTTTTATTGTGGTATGTCTGAAAAGAAAGGGATTTCTGGGTTTAAGCATTGCTCTTCCTGCAATGGTAAACTCCCAAATAGTGATCTACATGAGGAATGTGTATACTGTTTGGGGGTTCCACACTTATCTGTGAAACCTCCCTATGATATTTGTGCCAGTTTCAGCCAGCGGACGCTGAATGAAAGAATAAACAAATTCTCAAAGGCCTGCTTCCTTCTCCTTTTTCTGAGGCTATTTCTGTGTCAGAGGTCTCAGCCCCTCCATCTATGGACAAAAAAAAGTCCTTGTTCTGACCCCTCTTCACCAGCCGGTGATAGGGGTAAGCCTCATTACCACAAAGCCCATAAGGCTTCCATGGAGCACCGGATTGCCTCCTCTGTTCTAACCACCTCGGCTCCAGTGGCCTCTACAGAAATTGTCATGACTTCCTCATCAGCACCGCCGGTTACGGTTCCTACCATGGTTTTGGCTCCGACCATGTTGCCTGCCATTACCTCGGCACTGACGTCCCCCATCTCTGTTCCGAGATCGGTACCGACGACCTCTTCAAAGCCAATAATGACTTCCACTATGGCTATTGATTTGGCTCCGGGCCCGCTCTTGGCACCGAAAATCCCCCTCTTGCCTGTTTCAAAACTGGAATCCTCTGTGCCGACTTTTACTACACCATGGAGCCAGTACTCCCCGTCTTTGAATCCGTTTGCTGGACAAGCCTTTAGCCCATTTTTGGACAGACCTGACTCCCCCTCAAGTGCATCAGTAAGGCCCACCAGGAGCCTAACTGAGTTGGATGTGGTGCGCCTCTTTGATCAGCTGCTCACATCCAGGGGGATTACAAATTTTCCTAGAACCCACCCCACTCCAGGTTTTGGGTCCATTGCCCCTGCGACTCCCTCGTATTCTCCTCCCTTGGACCATTCGGTTCCGAGGCCCATAGCTCCATCTGCGGGAGGACTCCTTTCCTTTGCGCCAACAGTGACCTTGTCTGTGGCTCCGAGGCCCCTTTGGGTGTCAGTTCCTTCAGAACCAACCCTTCCTCAATCTCATGCTTGGGGGGGGGTGGAACCCTCCATTCCAGGAATAGCTCCGGTTGTTTCACCGGCTCCGTCTTCGGATCCGAAGGTGACTCTTGCCCCGGTTTTGCTTGGGGCTCTGTCCCTGGGAGCAGGCCGCGTGGAGCAGAATGTGACTCCGGTATAATCTTCCCCAGTTCCGGGCTCCAATTCCTCTTCAGGTGGGCCTGCCATCCAGGTGATGGAGAGGGTGCTTGCTTCGGAAAGCAATCCTCCTATGTCAGACCTTCCCCCCGCTCCTTCTGAGCTGTGGCTATCACAGGCCACCTCCCCCAGGACGAGCACGCAAACCTCAGGAAACCACTGTACTAGGTAACCCCCATTCTGAGTCTTCTTCGGATGCTCCCACTGAAGAACCCCCTCAGAAACGGATGTGTAAGAGGAAACGCATGGACTCCCCAGAGGAGTCCCTCACTGAAGATATAGACTACGATGATGGGGAAGGGTCCCCATGGTCATCACCTGACTATGTCTCCTTTGGAGACATCCGGGAAATTTTGAGGCAGAGGGGTGACTGGAAGCCCTCCAACCCTTCCTCGGAGGAATCTGAATTCCTGCAGGCCTTCCGCTCTCAGCCCTCTACTTCTTGGTTGACACCCCCCCGCCAATGAGTTAGTCAAGCTCGTGCAGCGGGCTTGGAAGAACCCTGATACCACTGAGGCCATTCCCCGGAGATCAGACAAAATACTGTCCCCTCCAGCAGATCAGCCCCATTGGTCTAGAGGCTTACCAGTAGATGCTATGGTGGTGGCGACTGCCATGAAAAAGGACCTTGCGGAGGAGGGTCGTGCTGTCCACCCACCCAACAGAGAGTCCTGAGCGGTGGACAGATTAGGGAAGCGAGTTTTTGCTTCAGCGACCTTCGCTGTCAGGTCTCTGAACTTTTTGGAGCATTTTACTAGGCTCCAAAGAGATCTCATCACTGAACTCTTTGGAACCCTCACGGGTCAAGTTTCGGATGGGGCACGTGACAAAGTTGCTTCCCAATTTGCCACCCTAGAGTCGATTTCCAACTCGTCCATGAGGTTGCTGTCCCACGCAACCGAAGGGGCGGCTAGAGCTGCGGGTGCAGGTATAGTTATGAGACGCCACGCATGGATGCGCATTTGTGACCTCGCGGACTCCTTCAAGTCTTCCTTTTTAAATGCCCCTATCGAACCGTCAGCTTTGTGCAGTTCTAAAGTGAAGGACACATTAGCCAGGTGTGAGCAGGGCGGAAAAACCTTGTCTGCCGTTGGCCTATGTTTTTCCAAACCTTAGCGCTCTTTTTCCAGGAACCACAGGAGTGGAAAGATGTGGCATAAAAAATCTCAAGGCCCTTTCCGTAGTGCACGTGGTGAGGACTCCCCCAGAGGCAGAGGGGGTTCCAATAATGGAAGATGCCCCTTTCGGGGTAGAGAGGGTCCCTGAAATCAGGACTGCAGGGTTTTTTTCTCCCGACAACCGTATCAGAGCTCCTGAAAACCTTGTCTGCCGTTGGCCTATGTTTTTCCAAACCTCAGCGCTCTTTTTCCAGGAACCAGAGGAGTGGAAAGATGTGGCATAAAAACTCTCAAGGCCCTTTCCGTAGTGCACATGGTGAGGACTCCCCCAGAGGCAGAGGGGGTTCCAATAATGGAAGATGCCCCTTTCGGGGTAGAGGGGGTCCCTGAAATCAGGACTCCAGGGTTTTTTTCTCCCAACCGTATCAGAGCTCCTGAAGTGTTGCCCGATTGCTTTCCTCTGGAAGCAGTCTGGACTCGTTTCTCTCTGCACCAAGCTGCCTGGCACTCTATTACAAATGATCAGTGGCTGCAGAGAATAATTTCCTGAGGTTACTACATCCCTCTAATCTCTTATCTAAGACCCCCAAAATCCCTTCCCGATGTTCCACCCAGTCAAAGGGAAGTGGCAGCTTCAGAAATAGCAAAGCTCTGTATAAAACTAGTCATCCAACAAGTCCCCACCAGACCACTACTGATCCGGGTTTTACTCAGGATTCTTTTTGGTGCCAAAAAAGACTGGGGACTGGAGGCCCATTCTGGATCTCAGCCAACTAAACAAGTCAGTAGTTCAGACCAAATTCCGCACTGTCATGATACAATCCATTTTCCCATTTCTTCGGGAGGGTGTTCGGATGTGCTCAATAGACCTCCGGGATGCGTATTACCACATCAAAATGGACAAGCACTCCAGGAGTCTCCTTCACTTCCAGCTGGGAGCCAATCATTACCAATTCAGAGCCCTGCCATTCGGTCTCTTGATGGCCCCCAGTGTGTTCACGAAATGCCTAGCAGTGGTGAGAGCTCATCTGAGACTTCAGGGATTACAGGTGTTTCCATATCTAGACGATTGGCTCCTCTCCGCCCCTACCAAGCAGCTACTGATCAGGGCCCTCCACTACACTCTAGCACTAGCGGAGTCCCTAGGTATCACCATACACTGGGAAAAATCCAACCTTCATCCCACCCAGCAGTTGGAATTTATAGGGGCAGTATTCAACACTCAAACAATCCAAGTCTCTCTCCCGCCTCACAGACTTCAGAGATTAAGGTTACAAGTACAAATGATACTCTGTCGAAGGAAGGTGTCTGCAAGGAAGTTCTATAGGCTCTGGGGTCCATGGCGGCAGCCATCCCAATTGTTCCCCTAGCCAGACTGCACATGAGGCTACTACAATGGCTCCTTTTGTCCCAGTGGGTATCCAATCTTCATCCCCTGAGCTCACAGATCCTCATCACCAACTCCTGTAAACAAAATCTCCTCTGGTGCATGAGAACAGACGAAAATCTTTGGTGTCGCCCCTTCCGGACTCCCCAACCCAATGCCACGGTGACCACGGATGCTTCCCTGATGGGGGGGGAGCACTTCCAGGGAAAAACAGTCCAAGGCCCGTGGTCCAGCCTAGAGGTCAACTTGCATATCAGTGTCCTGGAGTTAAGAGCGGTGCTGTTAGCATTGCAGGCACTTCATCTGCTCCTTCCATCGGGGACGACTGTAGTCCAGTCGAACAATATGTCCATCGTCTGGTACATAAACAGGGAGGGACCAAATCCTACCCCCTATGTCGCGAGGCCATGAGAATTTGGCATTGGGTGATAGATTCCAACCACTTTCTAATCGCAATGCATATCCTGGGGAGCTCCAATGTGATTGCGGACAGACTGAGCAGATGCATCCTCCGTCCACACGAGTGGTCCCTCAACCCGAACGTGACGGCAGAAATCTTCAGCCATTGGGACCAGCCTTGCTACGATCTTTTCGCTTCCCCATCAAACAAAAAATGCAGCAGCTACTTTGCCCTCTTTCCCCCAGATGGGGAGTCACAGAGAGACGCTTTAACTCACGAATGGCCCACAGGTCTCCTCTAAGCTTATCCTCCGATATCTCTGGTACCCCTATTTCTAAGGAAAGCTATTCGGTTGAGATGCAAAGTAATCCTCATTGTCCCTTTCCGGCCTCGTCAAGTGTGGTTTCCCTTCCTCTGTCCTCACCTGTTACAACCTCCTTAGATCCTGGACACTCGTCAGGACCTAATATCTCACCCACAAGGGCTGACTCCCCCAAATCTATCCACGCTCATGCTGACAGCTTGGCTTCTCCACTTCCGTTATTTGCCAGGCAGAAAACACTTTCCTCATCTGTCCGAGATATTATTCTGGCCTCCCATAAACCATCCACCAGAAAACTTTACAGAGACAAATGGAAAAGATTTGCTATCTGGTCACATAATCGGATGCTAAATCCCTTTTCAACTCCTACAGCTGCCATTCTTCACTATTTTGAGTTGTTTGACAATGGGGCATCAACTTCCACCATACGAGTCCATTTAGCAGCTATTTCCAATTTCCATAATGGTTCAGATGAAGACCCTCTTATTTCCACCTGACTTTGTAAGACTTTTCTCAAGGGAATTTTCCATAGCAGACCTCCTATCAGGCAGCCTGTGGAGGCATGGAATCTCTCCTGGGTTCTCCAGTCACTCTGTCTACCCCACTTTGAGCCGGCTGTGACTTGTGATCTAAAATTCCTGTCATGGAAATCTTTGTTTTTGGTGATGGTCACTTCAGCCAGACGGATTTTTGAGTTACAAGCCTTATGCATAGAGTCCGTATCTGATCTTCCATAAGGACAGAGTATCACTTTGTACTAATCCATCTTTTCTCCCCAAGGTGGTTCCGACTTCACTATTAACCAGTCCATTGAGCTCCCTGTATTTTTTCCTAATTATTCAAACAAGGGGGAATACTGCTTGCATTCATTGGACATTCATAAACAGCTACATTTCTACCTGGACAGAACTAAGTCCTTTCGCAAGTCGGACCAACTTTTCATTTCATTTTCTGGTCCTAGAATGGGGTGTGCTGTATCTAAATTACTTTGTCAAAATGGCTCAGAGATTGCATTACCTTCTCATATTCTCTTACGAATGAATCCAAGCCTGCTCAAATCAAAGCTCACTCAACTAGGGCTATCACAGCTTCTGTTGCCTTCCACTCCAGGGCTTCCATGGATGAAATCTGTGCATCAGCCATTTGGGCTAAACCCCATACCTTCATCAACCATTACAAATTGGATCTGGTCTCCAGGGGAAGAGCGGCCTTCGGCTCAATGGTTTTCAGGAATGTTCTTCCATAAGGGCCACACAGGTTCTCAAAGTAGCTTGGGATTCTGTCCTATCAATGATGAATAGGAAGAAGATTAACAACTTCAGATAAAGAAGTTATGCCTTAGCATAACATTCCATTTGAGTTGCTGATGATCTTCCAGTCATCACACCCTTCGCCACCAAAGACTCCAGGTGGATCTTCTGGGTCCTTGTGGTGTTTTAGGGTTTCTGCGCAGAGATGGCCTCTGTCTTGCTATTTTCTTCTATATGTTGCATGCAAACTCGATCTGAGGTAACTGGGAGAAGGGCATTGTGGGTAGCAGCTTAGCTCAAGGGGTTTTGGCGTACGCGAGCTTGATATTATCTGTTCCGAGGGCTGGGAACCGAACCCATCAATGATGACTGGAAGAAGATCAACAACGCAGATGGAACGTTATGGTAAGACATAACTTCTTTTTCACATTACCAAAAGAACACCATACCCAAGGTGAAGCATGGTGGTGGCAGTATCATGCTTTGGGATTGCTTTTCTTCAGCTGGAACTGAAGCTTTAGTCAAGGTGGAGAGAATTATGAACAATTCCAAATACCAGTCACTTTTGGCCCAAATCTTTCAGGCATCTGCTAGAAAGCTGAAGATGAAGAGGAATTTCCCCTTTCAACATGATAATGACCCCCCCAAGCATACATCCAAATCAACAAAAGAATGGCCTCACCAGATGAAAATTAAAGTTTTGGAATGGACCAGCCAGAGCCCAGACCTAAATCCAATAGAAAATCTGTGGTGGGACCTGAAGAGGGCTGTGCACAAGAGATGCCCTTACAATCTGACAGATTTGGAGTGCTTTTGCACTGAAGAGTGGGCAAATATTGCCAGGTCAAGATGTGCCATGCTGACAGACTCCTACCCAAGAAGACTGAATGCTGTAATTAAATCAAAAGGTGCTTCAACAATGTATTAGTTTAAGGGTGTGTACATTTATGCAACCAGCTTATTGTACATTTTTTATTTTTTCATATTTTCCCCCTAACAGATTTGTTTTTCAATTGAATTGTGCAGGAGGTTATAGGTCACATTAAAGGTGGAAAAGTTTTGAAATAATTTACTGTGGTCTCATTTTTTATATCACAAAGACCTAGCATTTTAAGGGTCTATGTTATAACAGCGAACGATCAAAAGCTCAAATGCGGTTATAACGAACCCAAAACAGCAAAAACGTAAATGAGCAAACTACCAGAACAGCGATTTTTTTTTCCCAGGAAAATAATCGCTGTTGCCAAAAAAAAAAAAAAAAAAAAAACCCACTATTTTAAGTGGGGGGCTTTGCCCCCACACCCGCCTACTCAAATATACCAACTCCGAGATCGCACTACAGTGCCGAAAACGGCCAAGCGATTTCTTTCCCAGGGAAAGAATTTGCTTAAAAGCCGCTTCATCATTTTGCGTTTTCAACATTTACAGTTCGACCAAGATGCATTCGACAGAATGCATCTTCAGTCTTCTGACAGGAACCCCATTTTAACAGGGGTGTGTAAACTTTTTATATCCACTGTAGGTAGTTTGTGTCTTAAGAGTTCTTCAAGAAAACCACCGAACATGAAGATTGCGGACAAATAATTCATAGTGTACTGGATCTGGCCAAGGCATTTTAGCAGTACTGACCATGCTACAATTGTACATAAATCTAAAGGCCATAGTAGCAACAAGCTCACAAATAGAGCCCACATACAAAAAAAGTAGCAGGTGCTGCCTCAGAAAGCAAAAAAGGTCCTCATGGAAGGATGTTCCAGAGCACGGGTGAGCCAAAAGATGCCCTGCCCCTGGAAAGAACATCCAGTTTATAATGGGAAATAAATGTGTGCGATGATGCCAGGTCGCTACAGAACAAATATCACCCAGAGAAACCCTAGACCAAAAAGCTGTAGAGGTAGCAACATATCTGGTGGAGATAAACCTTTGTCTAGATAGGTCAATAAAATGCATTCAGAAATCCATCGAGCAAGTGTAACTTTAGAAACAGGCTTTTCCAGGAAAGGTTTAGAAAAGGAAACAAACAGTTGATCCAACTTACGAAAGGGTTTTGTTCTATGCAAATAGAAACGCAGTTGCCTGTGCATATCAAGCAAGTGCAATTTGTACTCTCCCTTATTTTGGAAATTTGGAAAGAAAACTGGCAAATTAATAACCTGCTTAATATCAGATTCTACTGCTACTTTCAGTAAAAAAAGATGGATTGGTCCGCAGGGACACCCTGTCTTTATGAAAGACCAATAAGGGGGTTTGATAGATAAGGTTTGAATCTCAGAAACCCTCTTGGCAGAGGTAATTGCTACCAAAAAAGCCATCTTCCATGACAAAAACTGCAAGTCAACCATGGCCACTGGCTCAAATTGAGAAGAAAACAAAGCCTGCAGAACAAAAGTACGATGCCAAGGTGGCATGAGGTCCTTAACCAGAGGCCTAAGAAGAAAGGTATCCTTCAGAAATAACTTGCAAAGCTTAGAAGAAGTCAATGAAGCCGAATTCTCACCTATGTGAAAACTGGAAATCACTGCTAATTGTACCTTCCTTAACCGTAGAGAAACTAGCACCATGATTAAAAATGTCTGCCAAAAATTCCAAAATGGCCGAAACTGGCGCAGTGAAGGGATCCAGGTCATACTGAGAAGCCCAGATCAAAAAACTCTTCCATTTGCTTGAATAGACCTTCCTGGTAAAAGATTTGTGTACCGCTACCAAGATCTTCTTAACAAGAGAAGACAGCCCAGGAGTCCTTGCTATCACAGGAATTGGAACAGTCAAGCCGTGAGCTTCAGACTAAGTCCAGGTGAAGAACCATTAAGGGATGTGTAATTAGATCTGGAACTGAGTCTAGCATCCACTGAGGACACATTACATGAGACCACAGAGTGGGGAACCAACCTTGGCTAGGCCAGAAAGGGGCAATAAGGATCACTGAGCTCCCCAGCCGTTGAACTTTTAGAATGAACTTGGGAATTAGATGGGGCAGAGGATACGCATACAGTAGACCAGAGGGCCAAGCATGAACTACAGCATCTCTGGGGGACTCCACCAGAGGGGGGTTAAGAGTGAAATACTCGCTGCACTTCACTTTAGAAGGAGAGGCAAAGAGATCACAGCAAGGCTGATCCCACTTTAGAAAGATGTTCGCAACTGGAGGATTCAGATACCATTCGTAATGCATCAGAATAAAATGGTTGATCCTGTCCACCAAAATGTTGGACTTCTCCGGAATGTGCATTGCCACCAGAAAACGGCCAGTGGAGATCACCCACTCCAACCTCATGGCTTCACGGCAAAGAGGATTGGATCTGGTTCCCCCTGTTTGTTGATGTACCAGACTACCGACATACTGTCCGTCTGTACTGCAGTAGTCCCTGCAGGAAGAAAGGCATGGAGAGCTTGCAACACCAAAAGCACTGCCCTCATCTCCAGAACACTGATATGCAGACTGATCTCCAGAGAGGACCACATGCCTTGGACCGCCCTTCCCATGCAATACACCCCACCTAAGCAGGGAGGTGTCTGTTGTCACTGTGATCATGGGTGAGGGAAGAACAAAAGCACGACCCTGAATGAGGTCCAGGGATTGGAGCCACCAATGAAGGGAGTCCCTGCAGACAAGAACTAGTCGAACAGGACATGATAAGGGAAGATCCAGCAAAGACCACTGAATGGCTAAGGTCCATTGCAGAACCTTCATATGGAGACATGCAGTTGGGATGAGAGTGATCGTGGCTGCCATGGATCCCAACACTCGAAGAACTGAGCCTGCCGGGGAAGGTTGGCTTAAAGAATGTAAAGCACATGATTGCAGAGTGGTAACAGTCTGCCCAGTGGAAGAAACACCATGCCCTGAGTAGTGTCAAGCTGAGCACTTATGAAATCCAGTACCTGCATTGGTACCAGCTGAGACTTGTTGAGGTTTATAGTAATACCCAGGTACTGAGCAATCTGAAGGAGATGATCCCTGGCCTGAATCAGCCAATGCCTGGAGGGAGCAGAGAGGAGCCAATCATCCAGGTAGAAAAATGAAATCCCTGCACCCACAGGTGAGTTGCCACTACTGCCATCACGTTGGTGAACATCTGAGAGACTGTGGTGAGCCCAAAGGGGAGCACTCTAATCTGAAAGTGATTGACTACCTGCTGGAAGCAGAGGAACTTCCGAGAACACCTTTTCATCTTGATATGAGAGTACACGTCCTGGAAGTCCCTGAGCACATCCAGTTGTTTATCTGCAGGAAGGGTAGAATGAATTGAAGGGTGACCATCCAGAATTTTATCTAGGCAACAGACAGGTTCAGGTTTGAAAGATCCTGAATGGGTCTTAAGTACCTCATTTTCTTTGGCACTAAAAAGAACATGAAATAAATGCCTGATCCAGACTGGGTCTGGTGGAACAGACTCGATGACTGATTTTGCAACAGCCTGATAACTTCTGCAGCTGCCTACTCCACTGACTGGGTGGCAGGAATGTTTGGGAGGTGTCTGGGGGGAATGGGGGGGATGGAGAAAGGGAATCGAGTAACCTCTGGATATGATCTGCAGAACCCAACGATCATTTGTAATTGACTCCAGAGATAGTCGGCCCCCGAGTGCCTCCAGAGACGAGCAGTCGGGAACCCCTCAGGGTTGCTGGGTCTGTCTGGGAAGGTATCCCAAGACCCTTGGTTCTTTGGACCCCCTCTGCCACAAGGGTGGCGTCTATCTTATCCCCCTCTGTCTCTGGGGGAAGGCGAATCCTGAGCGTATTGGGAGACTTCCGAAACCAAATCTTCTTGACCCCACACCGAGTCCTACAAAAGGATTGTTGTGGGGTGGAGAAGCAGATCCCGATGGCAGAAAGTCTTCCCATCATTCTCGCTCTAGACTAAAATGTATCACGGACCGTTTTTCCAAATGGGGCGGAACCATCATAGGGAGCATTCATCAAAGATGCCTTAAAGGGCTCTGAAAAGGCACAATGCCAGAGCCAGGCATGCCGCCTAATGGCCACACCTATTCCCATAGCCCAAGAGGCGTCCTCGGTGGCACTTGAGAGAAGCCTCACGGACGTATTTGAGATGGAAGTTAGGGTGGCCATGCAGGAAGAAAAAACCTTCTTCTCCTCTACTAACATGGACCCTGGAAAAGACTTAGCGACCACTTTGACCAGGTCCCTCTGCAGTCTGATTATATGTGCCAAATAATTCAGCGCATGTAAGGCAAAGGTGGCTGCTGTGTAGGTCCGCTTCCCAAAATGATCCATCGCTTAAGACTCCCTGTCTGGAGGATGGACGAAGAGCTCTCCTGGGTGAGACCCTTTTTGGTGTTCACCTCAACCAAGATGGCATCGACCGGGGACCCCTTGGACCAGTGGGGCTTATCAAAAGGGGCGCTAATTACTTTATCCGGGTGCCTGGGGATAGGCTGAACTGTATCCATTTCCTTCCATGCCCTAGATGAAATAAGATCCACTAGGGGATCTGTGGGGGGGGGGGCACCCAGGAGGTAGAAGGTCCTGTGTCAAATGCCTCCAGAAATACTGACTCGTCCAGGTTGGTCTTGAGAGTAGATCACCCACCGCACTGACAAAGAATCTCTATGATGTCTTCTCCAAAGGAGACATCATTCGGGGGGAACCCTCCCCTTCCTCCAAGTCTGTATCGTCTGTGAGAGACTCCAACGGGGAGTCTAAGTGCCTCCTCTTACACATACACTTCCGAAGGGGCTTCTTGGGGGGAGGGGAATTCCGGGGAAGACTTTGAAGCCTTAGGAAGTTCCATGTGGGAATCTCCTGGGGAGAACTGGTAACAGGCTGTCCCTGAAGGAACAGGATTGGCAGACTCCAGCCCAGAAAGTGAGGGAGCCAGGACGAACACAGAGGAATAGACTGTTAACGGTCTCGAAGGAGCCGAGAGAATCCGCTGCACCATCTCAGAACACTGAGGGTGAGTGGATCCCCGAAGTCGGAATGGCCAGGGCCGGATCCACTGCTCCCTGTGCCAAGGGGGTAACTGGTGCTGAGCCTCATGGTGCCGAGGCTCTAAGAGGAAGTGATGACCCTGAAAAATCTTGAAGGTGACACTATTCCCTCTGATTTGACACCCTGGCAACAGCTCCGAGAGTCAGTCAGCTCAGAAAACAGAGCTGAACCACTCAGGGCAACGGTCAGAGTCAAGGTACCAGGGACCATCGGAGCCAACCCCACGACACCCGGGAACATCTGACCCAAGGACTCCGAAACCTGATCGGAGAAGGAGTGATGGGGAGAAAAGTGGACTGCATGCTCCAGGCCCCAGAGGGTAATGGAGCAGCCAAAACTCTTAGCTGAATCTGTGCACGAAGGAACTTCAGTGTCATCCTGTCCACCTCGGTTTCGGACAGGCTCGGAGAGAAGAGGCTACCAACCCAGGCCTGGAGTGGTGCCGGGAGGAAGTAGAGACTGGAAACCAAGCCTGGGAGGTCTCCATCTCCAGGGAAAAGTGAGGTGACTGGAGCCAAGGAGAACTCCAGCTCGGATCCGAGCGAGACTTGGCTGGTGGTTCGACTAGGGAAGAGTGTCTGGAGACTGCAGTTTAGAATGGGCCTCCTCTCCATCCTTGGACTTCTTGGCAGAAGGTTGAGTCCCAGAAGCCAGGGGCGAAGAAGAAAAGGTCTCTGCTGGAGGGGGGAGAAGGCCTTTCAGTATGAGTTTGCTCCTCCTGTTGATCAATGTGCGGGGTTGAAGCCTGCGCAGTTCGAACAGGAGGTATCTAAATGTGGGACGCCCAAGCAAGCAACGCACAGAGTGTAGGCAGCAGAGGGAGGAAGCTCACACTCTGCACACTTCCTGAATCAAGGTTTGGGTGTATCAGCCATGGCCAGGAAGGTAAGAAACACACACACTCAATAGAAAAGCTGTTTTTTTTTAATACATAAACCCGGCTTTGAGTGCAAAGGGATAGGGTATGGTTAGAAAGGTACAAAGATAGATGAGAGAAAGGGGAAATAAATATAGAAAAACACCAAAAAAAAAAAATTACAACTAGCGGAGCTTGGAGCTATGGGTAAATGCTGCTGTTCAAAAAGAGTGGCAAACAGAATCTGGAGGGGGAAGAATGAGCCATTATGGGTAGTGGAGGAGTTTGGACTTTGGATCTGATGATGGAGTATGCGGCCGAGTCAGGTCCATGCTGGATCCGAGTTCCTCAGGTTGAAGATCAAATGAAAACAACTTCAGATCAATTTTTTTTCTTAATGGTAATGTTTAAATGTTGCATGACTTTCATAGCAAGCTATGAAGTAAAGTTTTCCTAGTTTTTTTTTTTAATGTAATGGGGATACTAATATAAACGGGTGCTCTTTTTTTCCCCTCCTTTCTTTTTCCTTGTTCAGTTTTAAGAAATGTAGGTAGTACAATGTGGGGGAAAAGGGCGAAAGAGGAAAAATTTGGTTAAGAGAGCATGACAAAAGAAAAAATAGTGTGCTTTTTCTCAAGATTGCATAGGGAAATGATTGGGTTTAACCCTAGGATTTATTCAGTAACAAGTTCACTGCAAAGCATATAAATGGGAAAGAATATTGAATATTACAAGTTTTTTTTTCTGGTCAACAAGGTAGCCTTAGCAGTGTGTGTCTAGTTTGCATGTCACCAGAAGACAGTCTTCTTCTTCTTTCGGCTTTTCCCAGTTAGGGGTCGCCACAGTGAATCACCTGTCCGCTCATGATTGGCAGTGGAGTTTTACAGTGTCGAGTTGCCAGCCCAACCTTCCACAGAAGGCACGCACGCACACCCAGGGCCAATTTAGAGTGTCCAATCCACCTATTGCATGTCTTTGGGAGGAAACCCACGCAACCACAGGGAGGACATGCAGACTCCACACAGAAGGCACCCCAGCCGAGGATCGAACCAGAGAACCTTTTGCTATGAGGCAACAATGCTAACCACTGCAGCACCGTGGCCGCCCTATGTCACCAGAAGACAGTCTGATAATGAGAAATGGCTTGGAGAAAATGTTTACTGAAAGCATTCAAGTGTTTTCTTTGCTGGGAGAACTATAAAGACAACACAAAACCAGATAGCACTTACTGAAAGCACAGGCAGTATCATGCATCTTAGCATGAATGATCTTTCTCTTTGGTTGTCTCTAGCCTGTGGTTGTGTGGCTATCCATTTAGAACGTTTGTTCTTATTAAGTTAATAGGTTTTAGGGAGGTATTGCGTGTGTATTTTTGTGTGGGGGTTTTCAATAAAACAAAAAATTCTGCAAGATATGACATAGGCTCAAATGGAGATAACAAGAAACAATCGTATCAAAGATTAACCTGCCAAATGGTCCTTGCATGTAACACAAAAGGTGGAACCAGACATTTAACAAAAAAAAAAACTTTTATATATAAATTGTAGGAATAATAATCCCTCAAGAATATAATTCTTTCTATAATGTCTTTAAATGTTAATGGTCTTGCAGATAAATACAAAAAAGAAAGCATAGTGAACTACATTAAAACGTGAAGTGCAAATGGCTCCAGGAGACAAACTTGGAAAAAACTGAAGAGGTGAATTTGATAAAAGAAAGGTTTTCAAGATGGCTATTCAGCAGAATACCTGGGGCATAAAAAAAGAGAGGAGTACTTATATTACGTGCAAGGGGAGCTCCAATAATATAATAAAAGATAATGATAGATTTGTAATACTAAGGAGTTAATGGCAAGGGAGAAGGATTACTTTGGTAAGTATTTACATTCCACAGAAAACTGCCATAATGGAGCTTAAGGAAATTCTGGAATAAATAATTAGCTTTCAGCATGGAATATTACTTGTAGGTGAGGACTGGAATATGACTTCCAACAGTGAAGATGTGTCTGGAGGGCCCAGAAGGGAAAATATAACAAAGATTTTTTAAAGAAATTTATGAAAATGTTTGGCATGGAAAATGTAAATTCAATACTAGGAGTTCAGAGTGAATTTACATATTATTCCCCAAGATACAAAAACTGGGCTAGGCTAGAAATAATTTACATTTCACAGGAAGATGGGCACTTAATTGAAGATCTTGATATGCACCCAATAACTATTTCAAATCATGCGCACAATAACTAAAATAAAAAAAAAAGGGGTAATGAAATAAAAATGAGCCACTGGCGTTTTCCCCACCCATTTGTTGAAAAGAGAGGAATTTAAGGATTGGGCAGTGGAAATTATTCAGGAGATATTAGAGAAGATAGAAATTTCTTCTGAAAGTATAGCTAGGGAGTGGATTAAAATTAAAGTGGAATTTAAAAAAAATAGGGTAGAAATAAGAATTGTTTGGAGGGACTGAAATGTTAAAGTACTGCAAAATAGAGGGAGTCTCACAGAACAAGAAAAGGAGCAACTGCAGAATGCTAAACAGAAAATAAGGGATTACCTCAATAATATGCATGAATTTAAAAGACTGCTGTTAAACAGCTGTTTTTTTGATAATAACTCTATAGTGCAGAAACTTTTAGCACAAAAACTCAGGCAACAGAAAGCAGAAAAGTCTGTCGCCTAGCTTAGAGAGCCATTAACAACAGATCCTGTAGAAGTATTAGAAATATTTCAGAAAATTCTATGAAAGTCTGTATAACGCAGAGAAATATGGAAATCAAGAAAGGGTACAAATGGAAATGTTTATAGAAGAATTAAATATGCCAAGGTTAGATGTAGAGGAGACTCGATTACTAACAGAACAGGAGGAAATCAGATAAAAATTGTGATGTATAACCAATCTACAGGAAAGTCCCCAGGAACAGATGGTAATCCTGTGGAAGTTTGAAAGCTAGGAGGGGAAAAACTGATAAAGATCTGGAAGGTTTTGTTTAACAGTATTTTAAGAGAAGTACCAACATCCTGGAAGAAAGCGGTAGTAGCTGTAACACTTAAAATAGGGTAAGGACCCATCAGATCCAGCTTCATACATACCCATTTCAATACTAAATCATGATTACAAAGTGTTTGTGTATAATGGTAAAAGCAATCCTAAAATTGATAGATATGGATCAATGTGGTTTGGTGGAGGGGAGGCAGACATTTGACAACATTAACCAAACACTGATGAGCCACAGGGGGAAGCACACTGTACAAAAATACCACTGTTGTTTGCAAGTCTTGATGCAGAGAAAGCATTTCACAGAGTAAGGTGGGACTTTGAGTAGAGCAATGGAACCATTTGCATTCCCTGATAAGACTGATTACGAGGCTGTATGAGGGATCGGAGGCAAAAAATAAAGTGGGTAGGATCCTCTCTGATAATCTCCAAGCAGGGATGTCCTTTCTTCCCTTTGTTATTTGAATTACATTTAGAACCACTGGCAAAGAAAATAAGGGACTCAGAAATTCAAGGATATAAAAGGTACTGTAGTCAGGAAAAGCTGGCTGTATTTGCAGATGACATTATTTTATACCTGACAAAACCAGAAAGGGACATTACAGTGCTGTGGAACATACTGAAACAGTTTCAAACCTTTTTCTGGTAAACTGTGTACCCACATACAAATTATTTTAGCAATATCTATACTTATGGGGACATGGGAAAAATTAGGTATTTAGGAGTATGGATTAAAATGACACCACTGTGGCAGCTAAGGATATGTGGGAAGAGACTAAACAAAAGATAATACAAAACTGAGGAAATGGAAGGTCTGTTATATGGATATTGATAGTAAGATACAAGCAGTGAAAATGTTTTTAGGCCCTTTAGTTTTATACACAGGTCAGGCATATTTTTATCAACCAGGGGAGAACTTGTGGATAGTAATTAATAAAGAGCTGAAAGATTTTATATAGGAGGGGAAGATGCCAAGTGGGACAAGCTTATTCTTCCAGTAGAACAGGGCAGATTGGGATTACCCAAGTTGAAGGGGTATTTAAGAACAACACAGTTAAGGCTCCTATACATAGCACAACCAGAAAACTATATTTCAAAATGGAAAGAGATAATGAAACAGGGGGGACGTTCAAGTAACAGGGACATACTGGGAGTTTGGATGCAGACCTTTAAGGAGACAATGATAATCATACAGAATATTATATTCATTAGGTAGCAGAAGGTATTCTACCGATAGGGATGACTGCAATTAGGGATACAGACAAGAGGGGGGGGGGTGGGAATATATGGCAAAAATTGACAAAGGAACCAAGGTATTGGGAGCAAATGGTAATAGAACAGGAAGACACCAAGACCTTATTTGAACTGCAGGTTAGAGACTGCCTTCCATATCAAGCACTGATATCAGAGTATAGGCAAAGAGAAATAAATAGGGGAGTCCTAAATGAAAGACCAGCACTGGTAGAATTTTTGGTAGAACCTAGAACAGAAGTTGCCATTAAGAAAGGAATCATTAGTACAGCATATAAAATACTGCATCATATCTGTAAGAATCAGTCAGCGTAGGTTTGAAAGGATTGGGAAAGAGAGACTGGATAAGCAATTCAAGAAGAAACAATGGAGGGTATGTCTCCCAAATCTACAACAAAATCTAGAAGACTTAGGATCTTTGCCTGGAAATGTTTACATAGGTATTTTTATACCCCAAGCAGGTTCCAAAGAGTTTTTCCTCAGGCAGACAGCAAATGTAGGTGGTGTGATGGGAAGAAAGAGATAACTGGGAACAAGAAGTTATGTACTCACCATAACGGTCGATGTATGTAGTCCATCTCGCCTCACATTCTTACCCATGGGGTTCGGAGCCGAACCTCGGCTCAGACTCGGCCATACTCTAACTCAAAGTCTTCAATTGGCTCGTGGCTAAGAGGTATCCTATGCTGCAATGCGCCTATTCCCCAGATCTTGTTTGCAGTCAGCTCACATCCACACACACACAAACACGCTGAGAGGAAGAACCAACTCAACATATCAAGAAGGCGTGCTGAAACCACAGACTCGACCTCTAGGTCTTCCAGGAGGGGGTAGGTGGGTGGGTTAGTAAGAATGTGAGGCGAGATGGACTACATACATCGAACATTATGGTAAGTACATAACTTCTTGATGTTATGTAGTCCAATCTCGCCTACATTCTTACCCGTGGGACAGCGTCCCTAGCACCAAGACCTTGGATGGCTCACTGGAAAATACTCCTGAGCACTGTGGAACCAAATGAGGATCTGCCCCTTGATACCAGATCCAATTTGTAATGACTAATAAAGGTGTGAGGAGATGCCCAAGTAGCTGCAGCACAAATATCATCCATAGACATCCTAGCCTGAAACGCAGTAGAAGTAGACACCGAACGCGTAGAGTGAGCCTTTACCTTAAAAGGTAATTCCTTGCCATTTGAAGAATAGATGAAGGAAATGCAGCTAGAAATCCATGTGGACTGAGTTACTTTGGAAACTGAAGTCGCTAGTCTGTTGTCTGAAAACGAGACAAAAAGTTGATCAGATTTTCTAAAATCTTTTGTTCTATGTAAATAGAAACATAATTGTCTGTGGACATCCACCTGATGAAACTTAAATTCTGCCTTGTTAGAGAATTCAGGGAAAAACACAGACAACTCAATAGACTGGTTGAGAGTGACAACTGAAGCAACCTTAGGCATAAAGGAAGGATTAGGTCTTAGCAAAACCCTATCCTTGTGAAATATCAAGTAAGGGGGCCGGACTGATAAAGCTTAAGTTCAGAGACCCACCTAGCCGAAGTGATGGCTATCAAAAAGAGTGTCTTCCAAGACAAAAACTTTAGGTCACAGGTTGCCGTGGGCTCAAAAGGAGGTAAGGTAAGCTGCTGTAGCACAAAATTAAAGTCCCATGGCATAACGGGATCAAGATTGGAGGTCGAAGTAGCATAGTCCCTTTGAGAAAAGCCCTACAAAGTCTGTGCGCCATTAGATTTGGTTCATTAGCAACATGAAAAATAGAAATGGCTGCCAACTGTACTTTAATAGTTGCTAAACAGTTGAGATAAAAACTCTAAAACTGATGAGATGGGAGCTGCATAGGGATCTATCTGTCTTTCATGCGCCCAAATGGAGAATCTCTTCCACTTACTGGAATAAATCTACCTAGTAGAAGGCTTGTGGGAGGAAGACAGAATATGAACCACCTCCGGTGAAAAATCATGAAGCCTGACTAGGGATGGAATTGGAGCAGCCATGCTGTCAACCTGAGGGTTTGGATGGAGGGGTGGAACTGCCCTGACATGAGTCAACAGATCTGGCTCTGGGTCCAGAATCCACGGCTTGTCCATTAGATAAGGGTGAAGAAAAGGAAACCAGATCTGACGAGGCCAGTGTGGAGCAATCAGTATCATTTTGCTTCCCAAAGACTGTGCTTTCTGAATAACCTTCATTATCAGGGGGATTGGAGGGAAGGCATAGAGAAGACTGAAGGGCCAATCGTGAACTAGAGCATCCCTGGTTGTTTCCCCTTCCGGGGGAATAAGGGTGAACTAGCTGCTGCATTTGGCATTGAGGGGGGTGGCAAATAGATTGCAGCAAGGCTGACCCCACCTGCGGAAAATCCGTTCCGCCACCTGTTCGTTCAGGGACCACTCGTGAGGCATCAGAATGGTGCTGCTCAGCCTGTCGGCAATCACGTTGGACTTTCCCAGAATGTGTGTTACCACTAGAAAGCACTGGGAAGATGCTGCCCACTGCCACACTCAAAGAACCTCTCTGGAAAGGGGATACGACCTGGTTCCTCCCTGTTTGTTCAGATACCAGACCACAGACATATTGTGCGAGTGGACTGCAATTGTCCCAAGAGGAAGAAAGCTGTGAAGTGCTTGCAATGCTAATAGCACCGCTCTCATCTCTAAGACATTGATATGCAAATGGATCTCGTGTTCCTGCCACGTGCCTTGGACAGTCCTGCCGAGATAATGCCCCCCCACCCAATCTGGGAGGCATCCGTGGTCACAGTGGCAATCGGAGGAGGAAGAACGAAAGGCATACCCATGTTGAGATTGTTGGTCTGAAGCCAACAGCGCAGATCCTGCTTGCACCTGTCGGTTATTACAAAAAGGTGGGAGAGAGGAAGGTGCTGAAGAGACCACTGGGTAAAAAGTAGCCACTGAAGAATCCTCATGTGAAGTCGTGCAAGAGGGACTAGCATAATCTTGCCATGGTTCCTAACAGCTGGAGGACCACTTTTGCCTTGACCTTCTTCAGTGGTAGTACAGCGTAGACTTGTTGCTGTAAAACCTGAATTCTCTCTCTTCTGGCAGGAAAACCTTCATGAGCACTGTGTCTAATTTGGTGCCGATAAAGGTGGTATGCTGCGAGGGCAACAATGCAGACTTTTCCCAATTCAGCGTGATTCTCAGACTTTGGCACAGTGCAACAGTGGCATCCCTGGTCTGTAGTAGTAGATGCCTGGTGGTGGCAGACAGGAGCCGTAAAAAGAGAACAGGAAACCAAGCAAAATGAGGATGTTGAAAAAGACTCCAAGTAATAGCGTAATAAAACTTTTTAATAACCGCTTTCGTCCAAGGACTTCTTCAGAATACAAAATGATGAAAAAAAACACAGCCATTAAATACCCCTCCCTGTGAATAATTGAACAATTAATCAATCAGTTAAAATACTGATTCTTAACCAATGTAGCCCATCATTTAAAAAAAGAAGTAAAAAGGTCTTTGTCAATGCTTAATTTGTTGCCTTTTAAAAAACACTTGATATTAACAGATTCATTTAGGCCGGGATGTTTATCGGCTCTCAATATTTGAGAGCCGATAAACATCCCGGCCTAAATGAATCTGTTAATATCAAGTGTTTTTTAAAAGGCATTGAGAGCCGATAAACATCCCGGCCTAAATGAATCTGTTAATATCAAGTGTTTTTTAAAAGGCATTGAGAGCCGATAAACATCCCAGCCTAAATGAATCTGTTAATATCAAATGTTTTTTAAAAGGCATTGAGAGCCGATAAACATCCCGGCCTAAATGAATGGAGTCTTTTTCAACATCCTCATTTTGCTTGGTTTCCTGTTCTCTTTTTACGGTTTTGGTTTATTACGTGGTATTTTGACTGGCAGACAGGAGCCAGTCATCCAGGTACTGAAACACTTGAAATCCCATACGTCTTAAGTGAGCCGTTACCACTGCCATGCATTTGGTGAACACCCTGGGGGCTAAGGGCACGAAACTGAAAATGACTGGCTCCCAGCCGGAAGCATAGGTGACTTCTGGATGCCCTGTCCATTTTTATATGGTAGTACGCATCCTTGAGGTCGATGGAGCACATCCACACATCTTTCCCTAATAACGGGAGAATTGACTGTAACGTGACCATGCGGAACTTGGACTTCTCTACATGAAGGTTCAAACGGCTGAGATCCAAAATGGGTCTCATGTCCTCTGTTCTTTTCGGCACCAAAAAGAATATGGAGTAAGTGCCTAATCTTACTTGGTCTGAGTGGATGGGCTGGATGGCTCCTTTTAACAGCAACTTTTGAACTTCTAAGGTTGCGGAATCCCTTTGACTGGGTGGAACGTCTGGGATTCTTTTGTTTGGAGGAGGAGATGAAAGAAAGGGAATATGATAACCTCTGGAGATCATCTCTAATACCCACTCGTCTTGGGTGATGTCTCGCCAGGCTTCTGGGTATAGAGAAATGCGACCCCCGACTGGCTCCAGAGACGCGCAGTCAGGCCTCCTCTCAGGAGCGCTGGTAGGGAGAGACACAAAAGGAATCGCAGTCCCCCTGGTTACATGGGCCTCCTCTGCCTCTAGGGTGGTGTCTACCTGCATTTCCATCCCCTCCTCTGCCACTGGAGGGGGAATCACTTTGCGCGTCATGAAAAAACCTCTGTGATTTTCTGAACCACATTTTCCCACCCTTCTGGCCCTTGGTATAAGGTCTAGAAGGCATGGAAAAATGGACTCCCATGGCAGACAGGGTTTTTCCTTCCTGCTCGCACCTAGTGAGAGTATCCTTTACCTTGGTTCCAAATAAGGATGAACAGTCAAAGGGCGCGTTGGTGAAGGTAGACTTAAAGACCACAGCGAAGTTGCACAGGCGCATCCAGGAGTGTCTCCTAAGAGAAACTCCGGAACCCGCAGCCCTGCTCACTCCATCGGCTGCGTACGAGATCAGCCTCATGGAGGAGTTAGCAATAGAATTTAGGTAGACATCTGTGCAATGACTTTCTGAGCCACAGTATCAGAAACGTTACCCTGTAGATAATCTCCCAACTCCTTTAGATCTCTTTGATGCCATGTAAAATGCAATAAGTAATTCAGTGACTGCAGTGTAAAGGCCGCTGAAGAGAACACACGCTTCCCATACCTGTCCATAGCCCTGGACTCCTTGTTAGGGGGATGGACGGTAGATGAAGTTTCTGCATGTTCCTTCTTGGTGGCTGCTGCCACCACCATGGCATTTACTGGAATGCCTTTTGTAAGAAATTCTATATCAGGGGGAGCAGACAAAAACTTGTTGGGTCTCCTAGAGACCGGTTACACAGTGTCCGGAGTTTCCCACACCTTTCGTCAAACGAGGTCCAAGAGCTCGTCGAACGGGGGAGAAACCCAAGAGTCGGAGGGTTGGGAACCAAAGGCCTTCAGGAACACCGACTCCTCCTCAGAAGGGGCTTTATATGGCCAGTCACCTCTCTGTCTCAGTATTTCCAAGATATCTGAAAAAAAGATATCATCAGAAGACGAAGAAGACGACTTAGGGGACCCCGCTGACTCCTCGAGGTCAGTGTCACATGTGAGGGACTCATCTTGGGAGTCAATGTGCTTCCCCTTGCACACACTCTTTCTGGGTGGCTCCTCAGGTAAAAAACCCGGGGAGGCCTCAGAAAGCTGGGGACCACTCATGGAGGTATCCTGAGAACTTAGGTCTCCGCTGTCCCTAGATAGAGGGTGATCTGATACTGATATCGGTGCTGGAGGGGGAAGAGTGTCGGTACCGTAGGATGCAACTGACGACCTGGCCAGCACACTCCTCATGACCTCGAAAGTTGATCCCCCCGGCTCCAAAGGTCGACTAACCACAGAAGACAGCCTCGGAGTCGAGGAAACAATGTTCGAAGCCAATGTCGGTTCCACGATCACTTGAGCCGAAACGCCGAGTGGAAGGCTTGGAGCCGAAGAAGATCGACTTGATTGCTCCCTCTCAGCTCCAACCGATGAGCTGTAGATCCTGGACCCCGTGGACGGCGCCGACGGGGTCAGATCGGAGCAGAGATGCCAGAAGGGGCAACTGGAGCCGATCTTGAAACATCAGACGGAACCGACAGCTCTGGCTCCAAAGAAAGGTCTGGAGGAGGAAAAGCCAAAGATGAAGGGGGGACGGGCTCCGGAGCTGAAAGCAATTTAGCCAGCACCGATGACTGAAGCAGTTTCTTCACCACTCTATCAACATCGTCATCGGAAAGTGTCCTGGAGGATCTAGAGGACATGGTCGAGCATCTGGATCTTCCTATAGAGGGAGACCTACGAGTCGGGGAGACTGGTCGAAAAACTGGAGACCGGCTCCGAACTGACAAATCTGACCTCAGCTCCAATAAACCTGCAGCCGATGTAGACATCATCGAAGCACTGTCTTCTGTCGGCCCCGAAGCCAACGGAACCGAAGAAGCAATAGTAGTCTTAATAATTTTCTCCGGTGGCTCCGAGGAGACTGACAGAGCCAGAGAGCACTTCTTAGATGATTTTTTATCTGATTTGGAAGGACAGGACTTGGAACTGGAGGATCTATCCAAATCCTCTTCAAAAGAAGGCTTCAGCAATCCTCTCAGAATCAGCTTGTTCTTCCTCTCTTGCAGCATGCGGGGGCTGAAAGCGTGACAGAACAAGCAGGATTTCTGTAAATGAATAGCCCCTAAGCAATACACACACACACACAATGCCCATCTGTCAAAGACATTTTCTTGTTACACTTAACACACTTTTTGAAGCCCGAAAGCCTGTGCTCTTTAGACTCCTTGGACATGTTGAGACAAGAACACACACAAACACACACACACGGAAGAAACGGTAGGGGCACCTTCACTATAGAAATCAAAGAAGTGCGGGAAACTAGAGCCTCTAACTCAAACGGCCTAGAGACTGCGAGGTAACCACAGGAAGGACTAGGTCCTCTAAGTTAAATGGCCCTAGCCCAGGAAAAAACCAACAGGGGAACAACAAACAGTCACACCACAAAAAAGCGCTGCCAAGGGGAATTAACCTGGTAAACAATCAGAACAAGAACAACAGGAAAAAAAACAGGGAAGGACTAGGTCCTCTAAGTGAAATTGGCGTAGCCCGTAAACACCAGGTAAACGTGATACCAGAAAAGTTCACTAAACTGTTAAAAGTAAAAACACACACTAGCTATTAAAATAGCTTTTGGAGCTACTAAATTGAACAAATAGTAGAAAATTTGTACTTAGCCACTGCCAAGAGCGAGACCACGTCCGAACTGTATGAGCGGCAAATGAGATCTGGGGAAAAGGCGCATTGCAGCATGGGATACCTCTTAGCCACGAGCCAATTGAAGACTTCAAGCTAGAGTATGACCGACTCGGAGCCGAGGTTCGGCTCCGAACCCCACGGGTAAGAATGTAGGCGAGATTGGACTACATAACATCATATTTTCTGGGAGTGTAATGAGCTGGCGGACTTTAAAGATTCCCTGCAGTCTGCACTGTCAGAGATCCTGGGTGAGAAAATTGCAGTAATTATGGAAATTATTGTTTGAGTTATGATTCAGAATAGGAATTTCCTAGACAAAGCAAGGCCTTGCTGAGTCTAATTATGATGGCAGCCAAAAAAAGCAATTACTAAAAATGGAAATCAAAGTCTAAACTAATTTTACTAAAAGTAATGAAGATGTAACAGAGATAAAACTACTGGAACTGCAAATTAAATAGGAAAAAATGGGAAATGTGGAGTCAATACATGTAGAGGAGGAATGATGTTTAAAAGAAGGCTGGATTTGAATGAGCTATGTAATGGTTGACTAACAATGACAGGATATATTAAAAATGATGTATAATGTTTGCAGCTGCAGTTGTGTTGGCACGGTTTGTAAGTTATAATATTTGCAACTGAGATTGTGTCGTTATGGTTTATTTTTATTTATATAAATGTAAGATTGCCTATGTCATACATGAAAAGTTAATAAAGATGTTTTTGTTTAAAAAAAACAATGTCATTTGGTTCCAAGATTTCATAATTCATTCAAACTTGTAACACCTTTTTTTGTTTGCTTCCAGTTCACATCCATAGCTCCTTATGGTGTCCAGACCTTTTCCTGGACTGACTTCTTTAACTAAGTGACTTACCAGCTAATAATAGGCGGTGCTAGAAAGTGCAAGGAGTTTTTAACAAAAATGACACAGTGTGTTAATCTAGGATGTCCTACAGAAGAGAAATCAGTCACTTATTTTCATATTTTCATAACTAAGAGCCCTACATGTTATTGATGGAGATGGTGTGATATGCTATTTTGGAGACAGGAAGATTTACTGTCAGTGTCCATTTATATTACACTATAACTAAGAAATTTCTAGTTGTTTGTTAGTAATTATAAAAATAAACAATATTTTCAAAACCAAGTGACTTACAAATTTTTGCATATCTAGTAAAATCTTTGATGCTATAGAAAAAAATCTGCCTTTTGACATTTGCACTGGAAGTTGCACATCCTGAGATATTCAGTGTTTATTTTTCTAATTATATTTCTGTACATATCTCTGTAAACATACTTACAGAATAATAGCTTATTTCTAGTTAACAAAAATATTCTAATAATATATGCCAGGTTGTGCAGTTTGCAAGATATAGCAATTTGTTTATGAAGGTTTAGCAAAAAATATAATTTGGGGAATGCCTGCATAATAAAATATAATATGACTATGAAAAGTCAATGCATTCACTGACTTTTATCTCTGTAAGGAATACTGCTTACTGATAACACTATTTGTAAAGCTGTGATAGTTTTTTGTTTTTCACAGAATATTTACAATTGTTTATCTTATGTTTTGTAAGACAATTTTTCAAACTCTGGAATGTAAGATCTGTGTAGGCCACTGAGGTGTGACATTCAACACCACATAGGTGTTCACTAGTTAATGGATAGGGGAAATACCTATCATCTCCATCAGCCTTTACAAAAGGAGTGCCCCATGGTTCCATACTCAATCCACTGTTCTTTTTGATATGCATTAACAAACTACCATCCAACCTCCGTAACCATGGTTATCCTTCAAACAAATCACTCACATTCAATTATCTGACCTCCACTACCTTAATTTTTGGCTAAACAATCGTAAGCTACCCCTAAATACCTCCAAAACAAAAAGGAAGAATACATGAATCCTCACCAAAGTTGAAAAAAAAACTCTAAAAAATCTCAACATTGCAGATCTCAATGATACCTCAACAGAAACAACCACATCCGTTAAATATCTAGGTTTATGGCTAGACCAGTCACTTGTCTGTAACATTTCTGGTCCTGGAAAATTAAGTATCCTCCTTGCTCAGCTTGTTTACTGCCACAGCCTCTTAAAAGATAATAATACAGTAAACTCTCAGTTAACCGGCACCCATGGGGATTTGTAGATGCCAGATAACTGTAGTTTCTGGTTGCTTGAGAATTGCTATTAAAAAAAGGCCTGACTAATACTGTGCCCTATACTGTTTTCTTGGTTTGACTTGTTCTTAGGTTGGGGAGAAAGGGAATTTATTCCTATTTTCCTTTTTAAAAAACTAAAGATATAAGGTATGTTTTTGCGGGGGGGGGGGCAGAAAGTGCAACACTTGAAAATTGTACTGTATTTCATTTTTTTTTTCTGGTTGCTTGAGTTCCAGATAACTGAGAGTTTACTGTAATAACAAACTCATTCACTCTCCAGTTCAGTGGAAATAAAATGTGCTTGTTTCATTTCCAAACCCCACCACTGTACCACCCTCAACAAAGCCAGATGGCTTTCACTCACCTGCAGTACTTCAACCAGGTGCTCTCCTGTCAAACTCCTTAATAAAATCACCCTACATCCTCTCCCAATTGATTTCCTCACTCCAGACCCTCCCTCCCATATAAAACCAAACTGCACTGCACTGACCACTTATCCATTCTTGCATCCAAACTCTGGCAACCACCCTCATCTAAAAGAAGTCTCCTCTTTCTCCACTTTCAAAAGGCGCCGTCATAAAAAATCTGACTGCATGTGCAAACTCCTTCCTAACCTACATCACTTCTACCTCCATCCGCTGTTCTCATCTGCTGCTTACCAGCCACATTTGCAACTTTAATAAATCCACATTTGTTTTTCTCTAGTTTGCTGGACTCTGTACCTTCTGTAATTACACCATATTTCTGAACTAGTTCTTTTTTTTTTTTTTTTTGGTGAAATTGTTCACCTGGGCTGTATCCACAAATGAGTCATTGTGATCAATGTATTTAGTACACAAACTAAATAACATAAAAATCTTCTTAATGATGAGCTGGCCATTACTTGTCACATCAGTCCTGTTTTCAGGGATTTATGTTGGCTACCTGTTGCCGTGTACTGCAGCTTTAAAACTTTGATGTTCACTTTCACTCCCTATATCATTTGGGTCCTGTCTGTCTTAAAGAGGACTTGCACCCCTGTGTCCCTGCCCAACAGCTGTAGTCATCTGGTATGGAGCTGTCAGCTATTCCACAGGCATGACTTGAAAGGTAAAGAACAGTTTCGTTTTTTTTTTTTTATCTTGCTCTTTTAGGATTAGGCTACCTTCCCAAATGTGGACTTGGGAGGTGGAATCTACCTGTCATAGGTCATTCTATTTTTTTTCTGTATAGTACAAACTTCTTATGAACCTGACAGAGAAATTGCAAACAATTTTCAATTTTTGAATTTTCTGAAATGTCTGAAGCTGATGTACAAGCTTGAATGATTTGTATTTTATGCTGACCCAGAAGTACATTGGTTTAAGTATCACTCTATTAAGAATTACTTATGTTATTGCATACGTTTAGTAATAAGAATTCAAATTGTAAAAAAAGAAAAGAAGTAAGAGTTCAAAATGGCCGCTGTTCTGTGAGCACTGCTATCACCTAGGTCTCTGATATACCCTGGATTAAAACAAACCCAGAAGGCAATGCAGAATTAATAATACAGAAATAACTGTAGATATTTACTGCTAATATCATCCAGCAAATAAAAGAGGAAGAAAAAGTGACAGATTCAGCTTAGAAACAGCAGGATTAACTAAGATTTCTGAATAACAGCTTAAGCCATGTGCTACTAAGGCCCTGCATCTGACTGCAAGATTGGTAAAACACTATACAGCAAGATGTCAAAAGAGGAAAATAATATGGAAACAACAACAAAGAAGGCCAAATTCTCAGTACTAGCCTCACCTGAGAAAGACACAACTTCAAAAAGACAACTAAACAAACTGACAACTCTAAAACTACAAATAAATCCAAGACAGACCGGCCAGCTAATCTGGAAGACATAAAATCTGCCTTATTACCTATCCAGCAAGCAATAAAGGACTTATCATTACAATTTCAAACCTTTGGTGACTCATTCAGCCAAATAATATCCAGAATGGAAAAATCTGAGTCCAAAATAATAGAAAATGAAATAAAAATAGACTCTATTTCTCAAAGAACTGATGCCCATGACAAAGAAATACAAAACTTACAAGCAAAAATAACAGACCTGGAAGCAAGATCTCGAAGGAACAATATCATCATCAGAGGAATACCTGAAACTGTACTTCATAACAATCTAATACCAGCAATCAAGCAAATAATAAATTCCCTGCTAGAGGAACCTGAAGAAATGCAGCAAACAACAGAGAGAGCCCACAGAGCCCTGAGGAAAATGCAAACATCACTGAAACCAAGACCTGTCTATATTCAAATATTAAACTATCAAGATGTAAATAAAATCATACTGTCAGGAAAGAAAAAAAGGCACATTCACCTGGAATAATAATTAAATCTCCTTTGCTCAAGACCTTAAATAAGACAAGCAAGACAACTACTCTCTCCATACTGCAGGTTCCTAATAGAAAAAAAAATCAAATTCCAGATGAAATATCCAAATCAGTTACTCTTCTACATCAAAGAGGTTAAATACATGGTCGCTAACCCCAAAGAGGCAAAAGAGACATTCCTGGCCGTTTTCAAGCAAATTCCACCTTCAGAAGTGAAATAAATCCACAAAAAATGATAAAGGACCCTTGGGTGAAGAAACGACCCCATTCGCAAGCACTCTAGCTAGTATCCAACTCTGAAAGCTTCCCCTTGCTGTCAGCCATGAGTAACACAGGAAAAGGAGGTACAGCCTGGGTAGGAACCAAAAATCAACTGCCGTTTCCAATGCGCGAATATAGGAAGGAACCTCCTCCCGGGACATTGGTCTGCAAAATCAGTCCCCCTACGATTTTGAGGGGTCTATTAAGAACAGTCAGACAAAATGGATTTCAGCAAGCTCCAAAAGATTTTACTGCCTGAAAAATGAAAATTGATCTGCACCAGCTAAAAGAAGAAAGCTGCACCATATATGTCAACCAACCTGCAAGCAAAACCTTGAATAAATAAGGTACTGTTGAACTGAACCATTCACTAAAACAGTACACCCAGTGCTGTGTAGGTGAATGAAAATCCAGCCTTAAATAATAGGAAAGAAATAAACTGTCAGAAACAGGCTAGCTCATAGATTAATATCGGAAAAAAAGGAAACAATTGTTAAATGTTTTATGTAAATACTAGAAATGTGTTAAAAGATCCTGGAGAGAAGTAATCTCAGGAAAATAGTAAAATAACCTAACAATCTTGGGATAATGTAAATATAGCCTTAATAAGCTAACTATAGCAGAAGGACTGTTTGGCTAAGCCATTTTTTTTCTTCTTTCTATACTTCCTACCCCTGATAAATAGGTGCCAAGTATATATTTTATAACCCACACAGATTGATGTGGAAAAACATTACAGGCACCAAAGAAGGCCGAAATCTGAATAAATAAAGGGGAGGAAAAAGAAGTCAAATGAAAGAAAAATGTAAAAATGACAAGACTGATTGTTTAACAATATTACTATGCTACATATATTGCTATAATTTACTGAGGAATGTATATTAATATGCTGTTTTAAAAATACTATTAGAAAGAATTAGTCACAAGACAAAAACAATACATGCTGTACCTTAAATGCAATACCATAATTGTATAAATAATATGTTGGAAGAGGCTAGGGATATTAAGTAGCAGTCTTTGTTGAGGGAACTAGTTTGTTCAGCTTTGTCCACATTGTTTATAGTAACACAGGGGGGATACTATGGGTTAAATCTATATCTAAAAAGAAAACACATTCCAAGATTAGACGTAAAGGTAAACCATATAACGAACCTTCATCCTCCCCCCCTGATTATTCCTGGTCCAGGGATATAGTGGTTAAGCCCAGAATAGGGACGGGAATAAATAGATGCTTTCCTAAACCATCACACAGTAACACATACGAAGATAACAAAACAAAACTAATATACATGGCATATCTAAGGAATACACCTAATAAATAAATGTGGGAAATAGAATCATGGAATGTTAAAGGGCTCCAAAATAAGAAGAAAAGAAAACTATTCTTATACCTTACATTAAAAAACACAGCCAACCTCATACTAATACAAGAAACACACTTGACTGCAGAGCAATGGGCAGAAATTAGCAGAAAGAAATGGATAAGTCAAATTATAGCTTCAGAGGGGAAAACAAGCAGTGCTGGGGCTGCCATAATAATTCAAAACCAATTTAAGGAAAAAAATACTAAAAACCAAAGCTGACAAGAAGGGAAGATGGTGTTACGTAACATTTAGTAGTCCTACAATACCAAAACCTATACTGTCTTTTGGCTTTTCCCAGTTAGGGGTCACCACAGCGGAACTCCGGTCCGCTAATGATTGGCAGTAGATTTTTACATGCTGGCTTACCGGGCCTAACGCACAACCTTCAACGAAGGAACGCCCATTCACGCATGTCGACACACAGAAGACGCTCTAACTGAGAATCGAATGTGCAACTTCTAATTGTGAGGCGACAACGCTACCACAGCACCACCACTGCAGTATAGACAATACCAAAACCTATAATGGTACTTAATGTTTACGCACCCTATAATAACCAACAACACTTTTTTATGTCATTATACCAAACCTTAAACCAATTTAAAGATCACTACCTAGTGACTGGAGGTGGCTGGAACACATATCAAAAGCCAGAAAAGGATAAATCTAATCTCACCAAATCACATAATAAACAAGCCACATTAGCCCTTAATGAACTCAAACAAGATTTCAAACTATATGACCCTTTTAAATATGGGAACAGTGCATATAAAACATGGAAATTCACATTCTATTCGCAATGCCATAAAATGTGGTCAAGGATAGACTTCTTAATCTCTGACTTATTCATTAACATGGACCCAACAATAACTATACATACCAGGTTCTTTTCAGATCACTCCAAAATCACACTGAACATTAACTGGGACAAAAAAAAGATATATTTAGAGAATAGGGGTCATATAATTGGTCATTAAACCCTAATTTACTTTCCAGAATGGATGTAATAAAAGAAACAGAAGCAATACTAAAAATAGCTCTTACAAATATCACTAACTCCCAAGTACCAGCTGACATAGAATGGGCTGCAACCAAAGCACAAATTAGAGGATTGTTTATCAAAAAAGCAGCACACTATAAAAAAATACAACTGAAAGTGGAGCATATACTAAAAGGGAAAATAGAGCATCTTGAAAAAGAACTAATAAATAACCCTAAGAACCAAACAGAAGCAGAACTTTTAAAACTGCAAAGGGATCTATGTATGTTAGAAACCAGGAACCTATCTTTTTATGAAGCCAGAATGTTAGCCAGAAGAAGCTCAAATACCATCTAGAGCTCTGGCCAGAATTATCACCCAACACAAAAATGCCTCCAATATATCAGAAATAAACTACAGAGACAAAAAATACACAAAAAAATGAAGACATTATTAAAACATTTGAACAAATATACTCTCAAATATATGGAGCACAAATACTACAAAGCTCAAAGGAAGATAGAACTCTTTACCTTCAAAAACTGAAATTCCCTAAACTAAATTTAGACCAACAAAAAAAAACTAACATATTAATCAGTGAAATTATTACAACAATAAAACACTTAAAAGCGCATAAGGCTCCGGATGGACTCTCCTCAGAATTTTACAAAGCGTTTCCCCCCTTGATAGCCAAACTACTATACTATACACTGAATTACATAATAAACTATAAAATAAATGATATCCACTTTAATGCCTCTAAAACCATCTTTATATTAAAGGAACACACAGACCCCAAAAACTCCGACAGCTACAGACCCGTCTCCCTCTTAAATATAGATACTATAATATTTACCTCTATACTTGCAAACAGAATGAAAAATCTGATAGAGAAAATAATCTCCCCAGAACAATCCGGTTTTACACCACATAGACAGACTAGTGACAATACATTAACATTAGATGCACTAATATCCTACGCTAACCGATACAATATCAACATCTACACAATGGTAGTGGATGCCCACAAGGCATTTGATAGGGTTAATCTAGAATTCTTACTCCAAACACTACCCTACTTTACCCAATAACTTCATTCAGATTATTCATACTCTCTATAAAAACCCATACACATCTCTATATATAAATAAAACTTGGTCAAACAGGATCCTAATAAAAAATGGAACAAGACAAGAATGCCCATTAACACCCTTCCTGTTTAACCTATACCTAGAACCACTCTTTCTATACATTAAACAAAACATATAATACCACAATCCTCCATCAACGCTCAACTTCAAAATATACCTCACTGCATTTGCGGATGATCTGAACATATACTGCACTACACCAAATTCAGATATAAACAAAAAAATAGGTGCAATTGAACATTTTTTGACTATGTCTAACTACAAACTAAACCTTAATAAAACTAATATTTTTCCCCTTAAAAACACCCAAACTCATCTCACTAATACCATTGTTAAACACAATAAAAATAAAAGAAAAAACTAAATACCTGGGAATCACCTTTTTCCAGAACAACAAAGACTTCTACCACCACAATGCAAACCTTAAATGGCAAAATATAATACAAGACTGTAAAAGATGGAACAACCTAAAACTACCATTCTTGGCCAAAGTATCAATAATCAAAATGAACATTTTACCTAGACTAATGTATATATTCATGACATCACAGACAACAATACATAATACATTCTTCAAACAAATTCATACCTTCCCAGCAAAATTTATATGGGAACCCAAAAAAAAAAAAAAAGAATCTCCTATCCAAAATTAATACTCCCCAAAAGCAAAGTATGACTAAATCTACCAGGTTTTAAAATGTACTATTCGATCATTAACACTAACAATATTAAGAATAGCTGAACAAAACCTGTCATTGGAAAATTGGTCTCCTCTTTGGGTGACAATCAATCCCAAAGCACTTCCATTCCTGAAGCAGAAAAATACAAACTTATAACATTATAGAGCCCTTAAAACAGTTTATCAACTTAGCGCAAAAATTCTTACAATTCTTAAACCTTAGACAAGCCATGACAATACTGCAACTGCTTCATAAAAACCCAAATTTAAAAATAAACAATAAGATGCTAGACTTGGTCCCTTTTCCCAGACTGAAAGATAAAACAATCAAAGATATTTATCCTTAACTTAACTGTTCAATACAAGAAATGAGGACCAACTTAAACCTCCCTAAATCACACATAATAATCCTAAGACATCAAAGAACTGTGTTCCAGTTACCTCCAAAATGTTACTATGACCAACAGTGACATAGAAACTTGTAGCAGGTTTTGGAAAACTATTATCACAACAAAGAAAACTATTACTAATTCATATAAAATGATAAATTAAATCAAATACCAGAAAGACCTCCTCTTCTCTTAACTACTGGAGAAAAATTAAACCATCCATAGATGATCAGCAAATAACACAGGTAATCTATCTAACACTGAATATTATACCCCTCCAAAAGTTATCATACACTCAGCTCATGATCAATAATAATGCTTATTTTACACCTGCAATCCTACACACATTTAACACATCAAAATTACCTTTCTGCTCACACTGTAAGGACCAGATAGCTGACTTAATCCATGTATTTTGGAGTTGTAAATGTGTCTATAAACTCTGGAACTCTCTCAAGGTACAATTACTAAAAACGGGTTATCAAACATCAACATTAACTTGGGAATTCACTCTATTACACATTCTTCCGCCCAACATACCAAGAAAACAAGCAAATACACTTTTGACAATGTTCCTACTAATGAAACTGTATATATCTTTTAAATGGCTAGATACGATAAATAACTTTTGGGAGAGTTTTAAACAAGTAGCTATGCAACACCTTTTAGCTCATAAAATAGTAATAGATAAAAGAAAGAAAAACGTGAAATCCAGAGAAATTTGGGAACAAACCTTTAATATCATATTAGCATAAGTCATCACACAGCAACTTAGAAATATACTATAATGGAACCAAACACCACATACAAGTTCAGATATTAAATAATAACTTGTATATACTGTCTGTATAACTGTGGAATTAACAGTGAAAGCATCTATGTACATAGTGTAAATAGATACGTTGTACCACCTATATCCTGTGGCATTTGACATCAATGTATAACATATATATATGGTCATGCTGTAAGATGGTTTTTATTTGTGACATTTATTAATGTAAAAATAAAAATTATTGAAAAAAAAAAATAAGTAGACAACTACCTATTTTTTGACAACCATGTAACAACAGTGGTTAGGAAATCCTTCTGTTTAGCCCAACTAACAACTTTTGACATGGAATTAGGTACCATTATCATTCCTATGTACTCTGCCCTACTTAGGCTAATTATAGAATATAAGGACTGATGTTCTGTAGTCCTATCTCACCTTCATTCTTACATATGGGTTCGGAGCCCATCCTCGGCTCCAACTCGGCCTATTACAAAGCTCAAAGTCTCTTAGTTGGCTCATGGCTAGGTAGGTATCCCATAATGCACAAGTACAAACCCCAGATCTCGTTTGCCGCATCTACGAGTTCAGATGTGCTTCTTGCTTGGCCGTGGCTAAGTTTAAAACCTTTTCTATTATTATCACCTTACTGTTTACCTATAGCGATTTATCTTGTTCCAGGATAGAGTTTAGTAGTGTTAGGAGTGTTTTTTGACATTTAAATTAGTTTGTTGAAAACTGGTTGACTGTTGGCCCTTGTTCTCCGTTTTGGTATCCTGTATGCTAGTTTTCTAATTAACATTGAGTGTTTGCTCTTCTATTTGCTATTATATTGGGTGCAGTGTTTTCTTGATTATTACAGAGTTTTTCTCTGTGAGTCCACCTTTTGAGCCTTAGAGTTCTAATTTAGAAAGTTAGAAATTTAGCTGGTGTGCAGTGTCATTTGATAGTTTCTGACCTTTTCTTTCTATGACTTAACCTATCTAGCTAGGTCCGTTTAAGTTAGAGGACCTAGTCCTCTCTACTTCTTTCCTTGTGTGTGCGTGTGTTGTTAGGGCTAGGCCCGTTTAAGTTAGAGGACCTAGTCCTCGTTGTGCTTGTCTGTTCCTGCTTAGTTAGTTATTATGTCTAAAGACCACAAACCTTCGGGTTTCAAAAAATGTGTAAAGTGCTCCCAGAAGATGTCAATTACAGATGGCCATAGTAATTGTGTATATTGTCTCGGAGCAGGAAACTTGTTTTTTCTGCCATTCCTTCAGCTCCAGAGTTCTCCAGGAGTGGAATAACAAGTTAATTTTGAAAGGTCTCCTCAAGCCTTCCTTCAAGGAAGACTTAGCCAGTACTTCTTCCTCTTCAAAATCATATTCTTCTAAGAAAGAGAAGGTTAAGGCGACCAAGAGGCATTCTCCGGCACTGTCTAGCATATCAGAACCTCCTCAAAAACAATCTAAATCAGATAAGACTTCTACCTCCTCGGCTCCACTGTCCGCGGAGCCAGTCGAGGTTGTTGATATTGGCACTTCAGTTTTGGCCCCAAGCATTTCAGAGCCGACTACTGAGAGACTACATCAGAGCCGGTCCAGTAATCCCTTGCCATCTCCCCAACCTTAAGATCTCCAATTCTGCAGAGATCCAGATCGCCTACACTGTCATCCAGGAGCCTGTCAGAGGAAGATGTGGAGAGAGTAGTGCTTAGACTCCTGAAGTCGCCTGCCTTGCCAAAAATGGTGTTGGCTCCAACCTAGTCAGTTCCGGAGCCACCTGAGTCCAGCCCCCCTGTTGTGGTTCCACCTCCGAGCCGTGTCGGGCCTTCACAGCCAGAGTGTTCAGTACTACTTGTTGTTGAACCCTCAGTTCCAGCTCCCCTCGAGGCTGTGTCTGAACTGATTTCCACTCTGACACCTTCGGTGCCATCCGTGTCTAGGAGCCGAAGCTCACTGGTTAGCCCCAACAGGGACACTTAGACCCAAACCTCCTTGGTTCCAAGTCTTCCTCTCGGTGCGTTGGCTAGGGTGAGCTCAGACCCTACATCTATCTCGGAGCCGATAGCTCTGGGGCCGATGACTTCCTCAGTTTCCTCGGAGCCAAGGCAGTCTTCGGTGCCAGAGAGATCTGCCTTCGAGATGATGATGAGTGGGCTCATCAGCTCCACCACAAGGGTACCAACACTCTTCCCCTTCGGGCACTGACCTCTGTCTCAGCACCTACTCTCTCTCGACAGCAGAGACCCACAGCCTCAGGAGCCCCCAGTTGGTGGCCCCCGGTCTTCCTAGATGTCCCCAGAATACCCTTCTGAGGAGCCCCCTCAGAAGAGGACATGCAAGAGGAAGCATGTAGACTCCCAGGATGAGTCCATCACCTCCGACACTGACCTTGAGGAGTCAAAAGGGTCCCCCAAGACGTCCTCTGATGATGTCTCCTTTGTAGACATCTTAGAGATCCTTAAGCAGAGAAGTGGCTGGTCTACTGTTACCCCTTCTGATGAGGAGTCAGTGTACCTGAAGGCTTTCAGGTCTCAACATTCAGCCTCTTTGGTGTCTTCACCTTTTGATGAACTTTTAGACCTTGTTAGTTGCAAGTTGTGGGGGACTCCTGATGCCATGGAGCCAGTTCCCAGAAGACCCAATAAATTTTTGTCTGCCCCAAAACAGAAAGAATTTTTGTCCAAGGGTGTGTCTGTAGATGCCATGGTGGTGGCGGCCACTAAGAAGGAGCTATCGGAGACTTGTTCATCTGTCCATCCACCAAATAAGGAGTCTCGAACGATGGACAGATACAGGAAGTGTATCTTTTCTTCAGCGGCTTTCACACTCAGATCGCTGAAATATCTAACACATTTTACAAGGCTTCAAAGAGATCTCTTTAAGGAGTTGGGAGATACTCTACAAGGTACATCTACTGAAGGAGTCCCTGAGTAGGTGTCTGCTGAGTTGTCCACCTTAAATTCCATCGTTATCTCCTCCATGAGACTGATTTCTTATGCAGCTGACGGAGCGAGCAGGGCAGCAGGTTCAGGAGTTTCCCTTAGGAGACACTCCTGGGTGCGCTTATGTAATTTTGTGGAGCCATTCAAGTCTACCTTTACCAACACCCCCTTTGACGGTTCTTCACTGTTTGGACCTAAGGTAAAAGATACACTCACCAGGTGCGAGCAAGAAGGGAAAACGCTCGCTGCCGTGGGAGTATGTTTTACTGTCCCCTCTAGACCATATCCTAAGGATCTGAGAGGTGGTAAGATGTGGTTTAAGAAGTCCCAGAGATTTTTCCCAGATGCGCAGGGTGACTCCTTCAGAGGAGGAGGAGAAAATGGTAGACGTTGACCTAGAGGCAGGGGCAGCCTGCAAAACCAGGGTGGCTGAGATTTGTTTTGAGGCCGTCCCTATCAGCACTCCTGATGTGGGGCCCGGCTGTGCTTCTCTGGTGCCAGTCGGGGGTCGCATATCTTTGTATCCAGAAGCCTGGTTAAACATCACCCAAGACAAATGGGTACAAAGAACAATCACCAGAGATTACTCCATACCCTTTTCTCTTCCACCCCATGCTCCCAAAAAGATCCTGGATGTCCCACCCAATCACAGGGATCAAGCAACTGCAGAAGTGAAAAAGTTGTTCACAAACAGTCATCCAAACCGTCCCCGCAGACCAGGTAGAATTCGGAACTTACTCCAGATTCTTTTTAGTGCCAAAACATACAGGGACTGGAGGCCCATATTGGACCTCAGCAGACTAAACAAATCCGTAAAGAAGAACAAGTTCCAGATGGTGACACTGCAGTCTATACTCCCTCTGTTAGGGAAAGACAACTGGATGTGCTCCATAGAACTCCAAGATGCGTACTACCATATAAAAATGGACAGAACATCAAGAAGACACCTACGCTTCTGGCTGGGAGTCAGTCAATACCAGTTTTGTGCTCTGCCCTTTGGTCTCACCACAGCCCCCAGGGTGTTCACCAAATGTATGGCAGTAGTGACAGCTCACCTGAGACGTCTAGGATTCCAAGTGTTTCCATACCTGGACGACTCCTGACCGCCTCCACCAGGCATCTACTCCTTCAAACCAGAGATGCCACTATCCAACTTTGTTCCCAGTTGGGAATTACAATAAACTGGGAAAAGTCTGCCTTATCATCCTCTCAATTTGTGACTTTTATAGGCACAGAAATAGACACATTCGCCATGTTAGCTCGTCTACCTGCAGAAAGAGCACAGGACCTCAGACAAGTTCTCTGTCTACTTCCTCTACAAAAAGTCAAGGCAAAGACAGTGCTAAAACTCTTAGGGACCATGACCTCCACCATAATGTTAGTCCCTCTCGCCAGATTACATATGCAAGTTCTTCAATGGCTTCTATCATCTGTTATAACTAATGTAAATCTAATTGACTTAGTGTTGGAGTTAGAAACAGTACTTACTGATTTAGTAACAAACTGGAATAACGAAACTGATAAATTTAAAAAACAACACGTCACGAATGCTAGAACAGGTTTAATGGCCATCCAGAAAAAACAAACTTAGCGCTTTCACCCGCTAACATACGGGTTTCTTCAGAGTTGAATAAATTGTATAAACAGCTGATTTATATACCCTAAACAATCAAGTAATTTGTATACTCCATTAAATAAACAATTAATTAATAAAATTGGTTTTGTAAATATTCAATTAAAACAACCGGACATCTGAAAAAGACAAGACTTTAAAATGTACACATAAATCTAGTTATATAAAAAACACACATACAATAACAGTCAGTTATAAACTACTTACAAAAACTCTTATACAAAAAATAAAAACTAGTGAAACACTAGTGAATAATAATAATAAATTACTATCTATAACTACTTAACCTATATTATAAAAACCTGTTGTGCTTTGAAAATTTTAATGTAAATTTGTCTAATATAATATAATATATAATGTATTTGTATTTATAAATAAATATTAGTATAAATATTAATACTAAATAACTTATATAAATAAATAAATAAATACTTTATAAAATTATAATTAGTAACACATTGAATTTTAATGTGTTAAAAATGTTTGTTAAATACTACCTCCTATTAAATATTATATGAATTTAATTTTAAATGACTAACTATAGAGATATTTTCGTTAATACCTGGCTTACTACATGCGTTTAACCTTAGTTGCCAAAGGCATTCTTTGTACTCTAATAAAGCATTGATATCACCCTCTTTCTCCATGTTTTGAGGGATCCTATCAATGACAAAGAATAAAAATTTTTTGAAATCCTTACAATTTAAACTGTGCGTATACAAAGAATTAGTTTCTTTTTTGTTTTTGATGTCCCTAATATGCTCTCCTATCCTGTCTTTTAATTTTCTTATCGTCTTACCAATATAAAAAGCTTGGCAGGATAAACATGTCGCGACGTAAATTACTAACTTCGTATTACAATTTACATGTCCTGGACATCTAATACTTCTTTTGTAACCCTTTATGCTTAAATTTGTACCATCCATGATGTATCTACACCACCTGCAGAATCCACACTTCCTCATTTTTGACTCCCTATACAGAGTTTCTTGTTCAAAGTAATTTTTTAAGTTTTTACCTCTACTATACACTACAGTTGGAAAACTTCCCAAAACCTGTGTAGTTTCGGTCTCAGTCAAAAACACCTTGTCCCATACCTCCCTCATAATACTTATAAAAGTGGGAGTGTAGTCACTGTATGGTAATATCATTGATTTAAATTTATTAGTATTTAAAATTTTTGTTTTGTTTTTATTACCCATTCCGTATTTTAAGATGGGCTTGTAATCCAAATATCTTCTTGTAGTTATTTCCTTTCTAATGTTTAGCAATAATTCGTGTGGATAATCTCTTTCTACAAACATCTGGTGCAAATTATCTATTTCACTATTAAACTTGTCATCGTCAGTAATCATCCTAGACAGTCTAATCATTTGTCCCTTGACCAAATTTCTTTTCTGAAAAGTAGGGTGACAACTTTTATAATGCAAATATGAGTTCGAAAAAGTAGATTTTCTATGAATGTTTGACTCTAAATAATCTCCGTTTTTATAAAGCTTAATATCCAGGTATTCACATGAGTCCTTTTTAATTTGAAAAGTAAATTTAAGAAAAGGTGTTGTGTTGTTTAAATATGTCATAAATTCTTTAAATTCATCAATTTCACCTTTCCAAAAAAGCAGGATGTCGTCCAAAAATCTTAAATAAAGATCAATACTTGAACTGTGTTTACTTTCTAACACATGTTCTTTTTCCCACATTGCTAGTACTAAGTTAGCATATATGGGGGCACATCTTGCCCCCATAGCCACACCCGAGCTTTGTTTGTAATGTTCACCACCATGTTTAAAAAAATTGTTTTCCAATACCATTTCCATTAGTCTAACTATGGTCTTAACCTTGGACGTACTCATCCCACCAAAAAATACTAAACTTCTTTCAAATAATTCAAGTCCTTCTTTTAAAGGAATTATCGAAAATAAATTAATAACATCTATAGTTATCAAATACAATTCATTTATATTGTTTGTTTTATGCTCTTTGAGGGTAGACAAACAATGCCAGGAGTCTTTAAGAATTTGTTTTATGTTGTTAGTTACATTTTTACACATTGTGTCAATATAATGTGCAATTGCCTCTAGTTTTGAATGTTTTGCTGCCACAATCGGTCTAAAGGGAGGATTAGTTACACTCTTGTGTATTTTTGGTATTCCAAATATGCTGGGTGTAACTGGAAAATCAACTGACATGTATTCATATTCTGTTTGTGAAATATCTCCATCCATTAATAATTCGTATAACAGCCAGTCTACCTTAGAATAGGCTTTAATAATGTCATATTTAGAGACTGCTTTATATGTACTTACATCACCCAGCATATCACAAATTTTGTTTGTGTAATCCACTGTTTTCATAATAACTACGCCTCCCCCTTTGTCAGGTTTCATCACCCTATAATCATTACTTGTTGCTAGTTCTCTTAGACAAAACCTTTCTGCCTCAGTTAAATTGTCTTCTAAAAAATGCGTTTCCTTCCATGCTTTTCTAAATTGCCATTCACAAAACATTTCAAAAAGGTAAATAATCTGGTTGTTTGGTGGAATAAAGGTGCTACTTCTCTTCAAAGTAAGCCCTCTATCAAAATTAGAATTTTCAGATTTACCCTTAAAATACATTTGTAAATTTAGTAGTCTCACGTAAGCTTTTAGATTCAATAAAATAAGTCCCAAATCTGGTTTGAAAGTTGGAACAAACTTGAATCCTTTTTTTAAAAAGTAAAATCAAATTATTATCCAGCTTTTTTTCGGTGAAATTATAAACTGAGAAATTTCCTTCTCTAATAATATCACACTCTAAGGATTCTAAGCTATCTGTGTTTATTTCAAAACTGTTTCTGAAAAATATTGGTGAAGTAACACTTGAATTTGGTGTATTCGTACTTACATCGTGTATATTACTAAATTCAGCAAATGACAATCTATCAAAAATTATCGTTTGAGTTATAAAATTGTCTTGTGTCTGAACACCATATTCAAAAGTCGTTTGATCAACATTTGTTAATTTCTGTGTTAAAGAACTAGCATTTAATACATTATCAGGTATGCATCCATTATTTGTAATTGTTGGTGCTATGTTTGCCTGAACCTGTTGTTCCTGTAATGTGTTTGATAGTAATAATTCTGGTGTTGACCCTGATAACGCCCTTTGAGGCGTTCCGATCTGCGTAGTGTTTGTTCTTCTAAAAAAGGTTCTTCAAAACTGTTAAATTCACCATTATCTATATGTTGCATTTCTTCATTATCATTAACTATAATATTGTTTCTAAAGCCTGTTTTATAGTTAGAGCCTTGCACAGCATTGTTCCCAACATTGTTAACAGCATTCAAACATCTCTTGTAATCATTAAAATGTGCATATGCCCGGTTGCTCGAATAGTCCTTTGTATCTCTTAATAACTTTTCATTTTTATTATCCAAACCTTTACTAACATATTCATTAATGTCAAATAAAATATTATCTAACTTAAACTTGTTACTTTCATACAATAAGTCATTCCTTATACTGTTATCTAGTACAGTTAGAGTTTCACTCAGTTGTGTTAACTTGACATTGTTATTTTTTATAATAAGCCGTATCAGGTTTTTACCTGTGTCGTCAAAAAGTTTAATAAGTTCGTCAAAGATGTCAGTATTCTTTTCAAAACCAAACGGGACTTTGAAAATCCTAAGCCCCTTTGGTACATGGTTCAGTTCCAAAGACCGTTCCAAAAATACATTATCCATTTGTAGGGTTTTGAATTTTCGTAAAGTCCTTTCGAATTGTTTCAACTGCTGGTTTAAAGTACCTCTGTCGTTACCGTAATTAGTTTGTCCAAAAGTCGGTGCTGTAAGCACTTCGTTAATACCAGGAATCACTGTTACATTTCTCCGTCCACCATGAGAGCCCTCACCAGCGTACGAACGTTGATTCGGCCTACCGAATACGTGCCCATCACTTCCGCTTGTAGCGCGCACCGTATCCACGCCAATAAAATCTTTCGGACCATTGCTGGCTGTTGGGTTAACCCTCGAAGTACCGGGGGTGGAATGTAAAGTAAATAAGCGTTCCTCACTTTCCGAAAGTGAGATATTTGTATTGACATCAGTGATGATTTCGTTGTCTCCTACTACAGCAGTACGTTTTTCTCTGACACAGGTTAACAGTTTTTGTGTAATAATCAGCTGTTGCTGGAGTAACTGCTCCATAGTTCAAAAACAATAAGTTTTAATCCACGTAAACACAGTAGGTATGACCACTATCCACTCTCCTGCACACGAAAAACGGGTTGTCAAATACGAACAGTAACAAACTGGAATAACGAAACTGATACATTTAAAAAACAACACGTCACAAATGCTAGAACAGGTTTAATGGCCAGCCAGAAAAAACAAACTTAGCGCTTTCACCCGCAAACAACCAGATTATTTACCTTTTTGAAATGTTTTGTGAATGGCAATTTAGAAAAGCATGGAAGGAAATGCATTTTTTAGAAGACAATTTAACTGAGGCAGAAAGGTTTTGTCTAAGAGAACTAGCAACAAGTAATGATTATAGGGTGATGAAACCTGACAAAGGGGGAGGCGTAGTTATTATGAAAACAGTGGATTACACAAACAAAATTTGTGATATGCTGGGTGATGTAAGTACATATAAAGCAGTCTCTAAATATGACATTATTAAAGCCTATTCTAAGGTAGACTGGCTGTTATACGAATTATTAATGGATGGAGATATTTCACAAACGGAATATGAATACATGTCAGTTGATTTTCCAGTTACACCCAGCATATTTGGAATACCAAAAATACACAAGAGTGTAACTAATCCTCCCTTTAGACCGATTGTGGCAGCAAAACATTCAAAACTAGAGGCAATTGCACATTATATTGACACAATGTGTAAAAATGTAACTAACAACATAAAACAAATTCTTAAGGACTCCTGGCATTGTTTGTCTACCCTCAAAGAGCATAAAACAAACAATATAAATGAATTGTATTTGATAACTATAGATGTTATTAATTTATTTTCGATAATTCCTTTAAAAGAAGGACTTGAATTATTTGAAAGAAGTTTAGTATTTTTTGGTGGGATGAGTACGTCCAAGGTTAAGACCATAGTTAGACTAATGGAAATGGTATTGGAAAACAATTTTTTTAAATATGGTGGTGAACATTACAAACAAAGCTCGGGTGTGGCTATGGGGGCAAGATGTGCCCCCATATATGCTAACTTAGTACTAGCAATGTGGGAAAAAGAACATGTGTTAGAAAGTAAACACAGTTCAAGTATTGATCTTTATTTAAGATTTTTGGACGACATCCTGCTTTTTTGGAAAGGTGAAATTGATGAATTTAAAGAATTTATGACATATTTAAACAACACAACACCTTTTCTTAAATTTACTTTTCAAATTAAAAGGACTCATGTGAATACCTGGATATTAAGCTTTATAAAACGGAGATTATTTAGAGTCAAACATTCATAGAAAATCTACTTTTTCGAACTCATATTTGCATTATAAAAGTTGTCACCCTACTTTTCAGAAAAGAAATTTGGTCAAGGGACAAATGATTAGACCGTCTAGGATGATTACTGACGATGACAAGTTTAATAGTGAAATAGATAATTTGCACCAGATGTTTGTAGAAAGAGATTATCCACACGAATTATTGCTAAACATTAGAAAGGAAATAACTACAAGAAGATATTTGGATTACAAGCCCATCTTAAAATACGGAATGGATAATAAAAACAAAACAAAAATTTTAAATACTAATAAATTTAAATCAATGACATTACCATACAGTGACTACACTCCCACTTTTATAAGTATTATGAGGGAGGTATGGGACAAGGTGTTTTTGACTGAGACCGAAACTACACAGGTTTTGGGAAGTTTTCCAACTGTAGTGTATAGTAGAGGTAAAAACTTAAAAAATTACTTTGAACAAGAAACTCTGTATAGGGAGTCAAAAATGAGGAAGTGTGGATTCTGCAGGTGGTGTAGATACATCATGGATGGTACAAATTTAAGCATAAAGGGTTACAAAAGAAGTATTAGATGTCCAGGACATGTAAATTGTAATCTGGTTAGTAATTTACGTCGCGACATGTTTATCCTGCCAAGCTTTTTATATTGGTAAGACGATAAGAAAATTAAAAGACAGGATAGGAGAGCATATTAGGGACATCAAAAACAAAAAAGAAACTAATTCTTTGTATACGCACAGTTTAAATTGTAAGGATTTCAAAAATTTTTCTTCTTTGTCATTGATAGGAGCCCTCAAAACATGGAGAAAGAGGGTGATATCAATGCTTTATTAGAGTACAAAGAATGCCTTTGGCAACTAAGGTTAAGCATGTAGTAAGCCAGGTATTAACTAAAATATCTCTATAGTTAGTCATTTAAAATTAAATTCATATAATATTTAATAGGAGGTAGTATTTAACAAACATTTTTAACACATTAAAATTCAATGTGTTACTAATTATAATTTTATAAAGTATTTATTTATTTATTTATATAAGTTATTTAGTATTAATATTTATACTAATATTTATTTATAAATACAAATACATTATATATTATATTATATTAGACAAATTTACATTAAAATTTTCAAAGCACAACAGGTTTTTATAATATAGGTTAAGTAGTTATAGATAGTAATTTATTATTATTATTCACTAGTGTTTCACTAGTTTTTATTTTTTGTATAAGAGTTTTTGTAAGTAGTTTATAACTGACTGTTATTGTATGTGTGTTTTTTATATAACTAGATTTATGTGTACATTTTAAAGTCTTGTCTTTTTCAGATGTCCGGTTGTTTTAATTGAATATTTACAAAACCAATTTTATTAATTAATTGTTTATTTAATGGAGTATACAAATTACTTGATTGTTTAGGGTATATAAATCAGCTGTTTATACAATTTATTCAACTCTGAAGAAACCCGTATGTTAGCGGGTGAAAGCGCTAAGTTTGTTTTTTCTGGATGGCCATTAAACCTGTTCTAGCATTCGTGACGTGTTGTTTTTTAAACTTACTGATTTAGCACTACAGTTGTCTCTTCTACTGATTCAGCTGTGCTGTTAAGTGCTCATTTTCCTTATTCTTGTATGCATAGGATAATTGGCTGATAAATGTATTGTGCATGATTTATTAACCTGTTTCCAAACTAAGTTATGGCACCGTGATGTGGTAACTATTGAAGCACTCTCAAACTGTAGCAGTAGCATCTATTATCCTGCTTTATCCACACTATCCTCAGATTTGTATCTTTTACACCCTCCTATCTGCAAATTGCTCATTACTTCCTTTAACCTATCTTTGTCTCATTCTACTAGCTTCATCCTCTCTTTTTTTTTCTCTCTTCACAGCACACTCAAGCAAATCTGCAGTATGCGGCTACCACTCCACCCATACAGTATAAGAAGGAATCAGTACTGCAAAACTAAACAATGATATACATTTTGAGCCTCAAGAGCAGGGTCATTCCACCCAGGCATTCTACTTGTATTTTTTATGAGAGTGAAGCTATTACATTAGCAGTATTTCTTAGTAGTTCTCAGCATGCTAATAAAACTGACTGTTGTAGCCTTGTGCCCCCCCCAGCGAGTAATAGACAGTATACATTTAATTCAGATCCCTGTGACTACATTAACCATCAAGCAACCCTCTCAGTGCTTTCTGCCTTAGTTTGTATCATTTGGAGGCCCACCTGTTTATTTGCATCACTATACATTCCCCTTCATTGCTAATGTATCTCCCTACTCTAATCTGTGCACAACATGGTTACTAATCAGCAAGTCAAAGTGAAGACACACTCCCAACCTTAATAAAGTTTGCTGTCTCTTCTCTCCTTCACTTTACAGGTAGTTTGAATTCTTACTTACCTCCTCTGAGGCCTTCACTGATAGTTTTCCACCGATTGCCTCTCTGGTTTCTTTGCATACCACCTGGTTTACACCCCATTGTGCTATCTTCCTCCCCCAATAATAAGTCTATATTAGAATCCTGCTGAGCATGGTGGCATCTTTAAATTTCTAGTCTCCCACTAGGGCACAAGTGCTCTTCAGCAATTGCATTCTGCTTGCTGGTAAGCCATTAGACCTCAGGAATTTGTTTAAGTGTTCAGATTTCTAAAGTAATACTTTTTACTCTTGTCCTGGTGGGCTCTGCCCCGCTCCATTCGCCCTCGCTAACGCTCGGGGTCTCTCCGCTCCCCTGCCCCCTATTCCCTCCCGTCCCCACTTCCTCTACATTTATAGTAATCACAGCCACACACACAGCTCAACCTCACATCGCCTCCACCAATCACAGCTCCTCAGGTCAGATCACATTATACCACACCAACTTACTCCACAAAAAATACTCCCAATCACTCATTCCCATTAGGCATTTTTTATATCACCCACACTACTTACCCATCCACATATAGTGCAGCCCTATAATTCCTATTCAGACCCCCACCTAGTACTATCTTAAACATTATAACCATGACTATCACACAACTAAGTCTTCTCATAATTCTTTATAACACCACAAGTTATCACTCTAGCAATATACCTAAACTTAGTAGCGCAACACTACATTATGCTCTCTCATATACAGACACCACACATTATAATAGTATCTATCCACAATTGTTCAAGAACTACATAATGGACCAATTCAGAACTAAACACATATGCTCTCATTCCTACTCCAAAAAAACACAATACTTTCTCACACTCCTCACCAAACTCCAACATCTGTATCACCATTTTAACACCAGACTCACCATAAGTGGGGATATCCACCCCAACCCAGTCCCAAATCCATCCTGTCCAACACAAACTGCTCCAACACAAATGTCAGAACATAACACCCCCACTATCTTCATCCCAGGGCAACTCAACAACAGCAGCAAAACCAACCATCTTTTAATTATAAATATTAATATTAGAATTATCAAAAATAAAATACCTGAACTCCAGGCCACAACAGCACACTACTCCCCAAACATAGTTGCTTTAACGGAAACCTGGCTAAATAAAAACATAGCTAACTCAGAAATTCTCCCTACCGGCTACAATATCATTAGACAAGACAGACCACTTCGTAAAGGGGGTAGAACTGCCTTACTGTATAGGTCCAACTTAACTGTACGTTAATTACCAAACTCCTACCCTTCCCCCCAATAATTGGGGCATACTTATCTCACAACTTCAACTTCACCCTAAAAAGGTCATCACCACAATTGTGATCTATATTCCACCTGGTAATACACCTGCTAGCCTTGAAGACTTATTATCCTGGTGTTCTTCCACATACTCACAAGAAACCCTTATTCTGGGGGATTTCAACCTAGATTTGTTCACCTACATATCAGAACCACCAAGTAATTTAATAAATCTCCATGGCTACCAGCAGCTAGTCCAAATTCCAACTAGATGTGATAAAAAAATCTAAAAAGGAATCCATCCTTAACTGGGTCCTAACTAATAATCCCACATTGTACCCCCACGCAGGCTGTCTCCCAGACACCTTAAGTGACCACAACATAATATACTTTATACGTAGTAGAACAAGCATATGCAAAACCACTAACTATATATCCACTAGAAACACAAAAAAATTCTCTCCTGAAGTCCTCAATATTTTACTCTGTAACTGTGACTGGACCCCCTTAAAAACCCTCCCACTTGACCAGGCTGTGGCATATTTCAACAAAACATTTCTACAACACCTATACACTGTCGCTCCATTGCGCAAAATCAAGGTTAGAACCTCTGCAAACCCCTGGCTCAGTAAAGAAACCAAACAAATCCTCAAGTACAGAGACGCTGCCTGGCTTTACTATCAAAAAAACAAAGAAACACAAAGCCTAACTAAGTACCAAGAACTGTGTAACCGTGCAAAAAAATGCATTAGGCAGGACAAAAAATCCTACTATACGACATTACAAACTCAATACCAACACAACCCCCAAATATTTTGGAAAAATGTAAACCAGCTACTAAAATCCACCCAAAAGGCTATCACCAAACCAACCACCCCTGACACTAAAGTTCCCATCGAAACACAATTCAACTCCCACTTTGTGAACTCAATTCTATCCTTAGTATCATAGGACAGTTCCTTCCTCACTAGCCCCCCCCCAACACAAATAACACTAATACAAGCTTTACCCTCAAAAGAGTTTCCACCACTTCAATCAAAAGCATGCTCTCCAAACTAAAAACCTCATCAACAGCAGCCGACCTACTCCCCAGCTATTTCTTGAAACTCACAGCTGATGCTATTGCTATCCCAATCTCCATTCTCATAAACAGATCAATTGTTGAAAACTATGTGCCCAAACTCTGGAAAATATCCTATGTTACACCCATACATAAAGGTGGGACCTCCACTGAACTTAATAACTACAGACCCATTGCTTTACTCTCCCCCCTGGCCAAAATCCTAGAAAAATGCATCCATACCCAGATGCTAAAATATCTCCTAGACAGCAACATCCTGTCACCTACTCAGCATGGTTTCAGACCTGCCCATAGTACCACTACAGCCCTCCTCTGCTTCACAGACACAGTAAATTGTCTCAAAAATGAAGGCCTGCAGGTGTCAACTCTTTTTTGGATATGTCCAAAGCATTTGACACAGTCTTGCACCAAATCCTGCTAAACAAACTAAACCAGTATCCCCTATCAAATTCCACTCTTACCTGGTTCCAAAGCTACTTAACTGACAGGTACCAAGCTGTGAAATGGGAAAATTCTCTCTCTCCTCAGCTGCCCATAACTATAGGAGTCCCACAGGGTTCTATCTTAGGACCACTACTATTCACAATCTTCACAAATGACCTCCATACCTCCACACAGCATGCATCTATCATTCAGTATGCAAATGACACTACCTTAATCTGTGCTGCACAAAATATTCCCACCCTCCTGCAAACAACTCAACTAGCATTCTCTGGTGTTGAAAACTACCTAACCAAAGCCCAACTTATCCTCAATCCAAAGAAAACTCAGCTTATGATTATAACAAGTTCTAACAAAATACTGATAACAGTCAATTCACTATCTACTCCACAAATGCTACTCCAATCGCTCCAGTGGCACAAGCTAAGCTATTGGGAATAATCATAGACTCCCACCTAAAATTTGATAGTCATCTCAACTTAACTATTAAAAAAGTACATGCCAGACTGGAATCACTCTACCGTATCAAACCATTTCTTACCAACAACATAAGATCAGCCATTGCTCGCTCCCAACTTCTATCCACCCTACTCTATGCATCTCCCATTCTGACTAATCTCAACAAAACTGAACTAAGCAAAATAGAAGCCTGCTATAACAGAATTGCCCGCTTTGCTGCAAATTGCTCATATAGAACTCATCACTGTATTGCTTTGAGACAGCTCCACTGGCTTGAACTGCCCAACCTCCTAACCTACAATCACCTCTGCCTCTGTCATTCTATCTATTACCTCCCCAATAAGTGTCCTACCGTCAAAAACCTAGTACAACATCACTCAACCAAAAGGCCTCTTAGATCATCAAGCAAGCTACTACTAGAAGTCACCAACAGCTACAATAGCTTTGGAGATGCACTATATAGTAGTCCAGTGGCTAAAAAATGGAACTCTGTCCCCACTAGCATTCAAAACTCATCATCCACAGCCTCCTTTAAAGACCTCATCAGACATCTCAAGCAAAGCTGGCAGTGCCATTATTGCTCCCCAGGCTAGTGAAAGTGGATAAGGTACACATACTAAACCTAGAGTACTTGATTAAGATTGAAAACTATTCTCACAAACACTGGCTAATCTACAATGTATGTACTGCACCTGTGTACTATGTATGTATTTTATCTATGTTCCACATTTCATCTGTACACCACAAATCTATTAAGTACCTTTATTTTTAAAATATTTTTTTTGTTTGTTCTCTCCACTGTAACTGTTGATGTGCTGCATACCACTATAAAAACATGTCTTTTGTCATTTGTGTGTATACTGATCATGTCTAAATGTATCTGTAATTTTTCTATGTGGAGCTTTTCTCCCAGGGCCTCTGCTGAAAAAGGGCTTTTTCAGCTCAGTCAGACACCCCTGGTTAACAAATGTAAAATAAAATAAAATAAATAAATCCCAGTGGTCTTTTCAACAACTGCCTCTATCTCACCACATTATCATAACAGTCTTGCAAAAAGGACCTCCGTTGGTGGATCCAACCCGACCAACTAACAGCAAGCACCCCATTCCTTCCTCGACAATCCGTTGCTACTGTGACCATGGATGCCTCATAGATAGGGTGGAGGGGGCATTATCTAGGCAGGACTGTCCAAGGCACAAATGTCCTAGAGATGAGGGCAGTGCTTCTGGCATTGCAAGCACTTCACGACTCTCTCCCTCTAGGGACGAAAGTAATCCAATCAGACAATATGTCAGTGGTATGGTAGCTCAACAAACAATGTGGAACCAGATCTTACCCCCTTTGTCGAGAGGCGATTCGTGTTTGGAAGTGGGTGATATCTTCCCAGCACTTTCTGGTGGCAATGCACATCCCAAGGACAACCAATATGATAGCAGACAAACTCAGCCGGGCAATCTTGATGCCTCATGAGTGGTCTCTCAATCAGGAAATAGCGGAACAGATCTTCTGCAAATGGGGATGGCCTTGCTGTGATCTCTTCGCCAGTCCGATCAACTCCAAATGCAGCAGCTTCTTTTCTCTTATCCTCCCCCTCCGGGGGAGTCACCGAGAGACGCACTTGTTCACAATTGGCCCCTGGGACTCCTTTATGCTTTTCCTCTCATATCCAAGGTGATTCAGAAAATGAAGCTGTTGGGAAGCAAAATGATTCTCATCACCCCTTACTGGCCTCGTCAGATTTGGTTCCCCTTTCTCAGGCCTCATCTAACTAGATGATCCATGGACTCTGGATCCAGTGCCAGACCTCTTGACACACGTCAGGTTCCCTTCATCCCAGCCTCCACACCCTCAACTTGGCAGCTTGCCTGCTCCAATTCCATCCCTAGTCAGGCTTCATGATTTTTCACCTGCTGTGACCCACATCTTCACATAAACCTTCCACTAGGAAGTTATACACTAACAAATGGAGAATGTTTTCTATCTGGGCTGAAAAAAGGAAAGCAGACCCTTACAGTGCATCCAACCCAACGGTTCTAGAATTTTTGTCTGAACTTTTCCATCAGGGATCTGCTGCTGCCACAAATAGGGTCTAATTGGCAACTATATCTAATTTTGATTTGGGCCAACATGAGTCTAATCTGATGTCACACACATTGTGTAAAACCTTCCTTAAAGGTGCTACTTTGCTGGGACCCCCTTTTCAGGAACCGGTAGCTTCCTGGGATCCGAACTTTGTCCTGTCCAAGCTAACATCACCGCCTTTTGAACCTTATCATTCGTGTCCACTGAAATTTCTGTCTTGGAATACTTTATTTCTAGTAGCCATCACATCAGCTAGATGAGTATCAGAGTTAGAAGCACTGTCTATCAAGCCCCCTTATTTGATTTATTTGATTTTCCACAAAGATAGAGTTTCTCTTCGTACTAATCCTTCCTTTATACCTAAAGTTTGCTCTCACAATAACTTGAACCAAACAATAGAGTTACCGGCGTTTTTTTTCCCTAACTATTCTAATGAAGCAGAATATAAATTTCATCAGTTAGATGTTCACAGGCAGTTACGGTTCTATCTTCCCAGGACTAAGAAACTCAGAAAGTCAGACCAATTGTTCATATCCTTTTCTGATTCTAGACTAGGTCTGCCAGTCTCTAGTGACCCTATCAAATTGGATTTCGAGCTGTATTTCCTTCATTTACTCCTCCAATGGAAAAAATCTGCTGTTCAAGATTAAAGTTCATTCTACGCGATCCCAGACTACATCTGCTGCCTTCCAAGCAAGAGTTCCAATTAACAATATTTGTGCGGCAGCAACCTGGGCTACCCCTCATACCTTTATTACTCATTACAAATTGGACCTGACCTCTAGGGGTAGAGCCTCCTTTGGTTCCACGGTACTCAGGAGTATTTTTCCGTGAGCCATCCAAGAATAAAGTGCTACGGACGCTGTCCCATATGTAAGAATGAAGGCGAGATAGGACTACAGAACATAAAGAAGCTATGTACTCACCATAACGTTCCATGTTTGTAGTCCATCTCGCCCTTCATTCTTATGAACCCACCCACCTACCCCTGTCCTGGAAGGATCTGGAGACAGGATAGTACTACCTTGTTAGGGTGGAGACCTTTCATTATTGTTGTTCTTTCTGGATAACATTAGTTCTATCTTTCTATAGCTTAGCAGCAAACATGATCTGTGGACTGTACTAGTGCATTATAGGATGCCTACCTAGCCACGAGCCAACTAAGAGACTTTGAGCTTTGTAACAGAGTGAGTTGGAGCCGAGGATTGGCTCTGAACCCATATGTAAGAATGAAGGATGAGATGGACTACAAACATGGAATGTTATGGTGAATACATAACTTCTTTTTTTACAGTATGCATTTATCTAAACACATCATGCTGCTAAAACAACCCATAGGCTCCCAACTAAAAGGATCACCCGACTATTGACCCTCGGCTACAAAGACATGCTTGAAGCTAGCTAGTGCTATAGCATAGAGGGATAAAGCCGTAACTATGGTCCGGAAGACTACGGTTTGATTAGCTGCTCAGAAGTCTGAGGTGTTGGCAGAGTTGGATGGACGTCTTTCACAGTCCCAAAGTGACTTATGTCTAACATGTCCATGTTGTTAAGGAAAACAACAATTGCCAGCACACAATCAGCTTCAAACTTCTTAATCCACTTTATTCTGATTCTGCCTTAAATTAAGCAAACATCTTTATTATAAAATAAGCAAACGGACCAGTTTCGGCAGAGAACTGCCTTCTTTAGTGTTATTTCAAACCACTCAAAAGACATCTTTAACAGCATAATTTGATCATGCTCCACCCAGTGTGAAAAAACAATTAAAGGACATCATTAAGCCCCAATGAGTTAAGTGCTCCTAATCTAACAACCCATGATTGTTCCATAATATTTAATATTTTATGCCAGCCTAATTTATTTTTCCCATAAAAAATCCTACCTCTAACAGTGAAATGGAATACAGCACTAGCATGTTTTACAGTATGTTTACGTGGGTCTACTTCAATAGACCAAAATCCCACTTACCCGACTTTCAAAAGACAGACAAAAAACCCAAAACTCCAGAAGACTGACCGCTCAGAACACTGACAGATCACTATGGGTAAGTAACCACATGGCCAGCATGTTGACCTTTGCCCCTTACCTCCGTGGTAGTGCAATCTTGGAGTTGGTATATTTAGTTAGGGGCGTTGTGAGGGGAAAATCCCCCACATGGGTGGGTTTTCTTTGTTTAGGTTATAGTGTATTTGTGGGGTTGGGTGAGAGGTAAATCTACACACTGTCAAAAATATTGCATATAGACTAACTCATAACCGGAAACATTTCTTGGCTCAAACTTTCCTTGCCACCCTCCAGCATTGTGACTGGACCCCTCTAACATCTCACTGCTTGGATGATGCTGTAGCCTACATCAACAAAACACTCCTAGATACTAAACAGTCAAGCTCCTCCCAGAACAATTAAAGTTAAGTCAAATCATGCTCCTTGGCTCACATCAAAGACCAGATAGTTACAGACAAAAAGAAACAAAGCTTGACGTTAGCACCATTCTAATAAAAAATAAATCACCCTACTTAAATACCGGCAACTAAGAAACACAATACTTGAAATACTTTACTAGCTCCATTCTATCTTTAACCAAACACAATTCCAATACCTGTCTAACTATTACCATCACTACAAAAGAAACAAGTGATGCTTTCTCCTTACAACCAATACAAACCAACTTCATAAAAAAATTAATAAAACTTAAACCCACTTGCTTCGCTGCTGATAAGCTACCATCAGAATATCCCAAAATAGCTGCTGACTCTATCTCTTACCCAGTGTCCGTACTAATCAGTCACTCCATAACAGAACAGTATGTTCCTAAACTATGGAAAATATCATATATTATACCATTACATAAAGGCAGTAACTCTACTGAGTTCTCAAACTTCAGAACCACTGCTATATTATCTCCCCTATCAAAAATACTGGACAAGTGCTTTAATTCCCAGCTTATGAACTACCTACTTGCCAACAAACTTATTACCAACTCTCAACATGGCTTCAGACCCAGCCATAGCACAACTACAGTCCTATTAACTTTCGCAGATACAATCAGTCTGCTCAAAAACAATGGGCAGGTAGTTTCCTCCATCTTTCTAGACGTGTCCAAAGCATTTGAAACAGTTTTACACCAAAGACTGCTCAATGAATTTTTCACCCTATACCTAAGCCCTCTCCTGGTTCCAAACATACCTATCTGACAGAAATCAAGGTGTCAAATGGGAAAATGACTACTCCTCCCTTCTACCTGTCACATTACCAATTCCCTAGGGCTCAGTCCTTGGCCCACTAATTTACTATCTTTTCAAATAAGCTTCAGACTGCTACCTACCTTGCCACGACCATACAATATGCAGATGACTCCACACTCATTTGTGCAGGACACTCACTCCCACAACTCCAACATATCACACAGGAGTCATTATAATAGAATTGCCAGATTTGCCACTAACTCCACATACAAATCCTACCAGTGCACTTCTCTACACCAACTACACTGGCTAGAGCTATCCAACCTCTTTACATATAACCATCTCACAACGGCTCATGGCATATAAATAGATATAGATATACATAATGCCTATCTACTGACTTGAAAAATGTCCAGCCTTCCAAAACCTGTTACTACCTCATCCTAATAAAAGGCACTTGGTGATCCTCTGACAGACATCAACTACAAGTCACTAAAGCTAACAAATTTGGTGACTACCTATACTCTAATCAGATCTACAAACTTTGGAATTCAACTCCCCAGCACATCCTAACTCCAATCTCTCTCAATTCAAGATACTTCTCAAGGATCACCTAACCAAGTCTTGGCTTTGCTCTTGCCTGTCACCTGGCTGACCCCCCCCCCTCTAATATTCTTCACATATCCTCCACTTTTTCTTGTATCCTACTTTACTGTTAGTTTTACTTCATAGGTGGTACTTCTCATCCCCTCTCTCTATTACCTCTAACTTATTCTAATCTCATTCTATAACCCTTTCTACCTTCCTCCTCTGTCTTCCTTCCACCTTGTTCTCCTCTTCCCTAGGCCCTTTATATACCTCCTGTAATCTCTACATTCCAAACAGATTCTTCCTACACTTTACATGTAAATTCTTTAATTATGTATCTTTAACATTGCTATGACTTGGATATGGCATCAGAATATTTTTTAGAACTTAACTTTATACCATACATGCTTATGTTTTCCTTCTGTAATGTCTATCGTTGTATGTACGGAGCTTTCCTCCCCAGACCTCCGCTAAAAATGGGCTTCTGTCCAGTCGGAGTACCCCAGTTAACAAATGTAAAATAAATAAATAAATATGGAAAATTACAGAAACTAGTGACGAACAGTTCTGAGGCTGACGATACAAAAGACTCAAAAGCTGCATTTATTAAAATGCTGGGCGAGATATACAGAAAGATATTTTTCTCCCGATATAAAAACTCTGTGACATGCTTAGTACAAAGTCAACATTAACTTAAAATGATCCATCTTAAATAAGTCAAATAAATAAATATATATAATTACAGCAGGACGATGTAAAAAAAAAAATACACCGCTTTAAATGTTAATGAGCTAGCTACAGGAAGCTGCTTGTTACTTAGTATACATTTGTTCCGGAATGTTGAATAAAGACCTAATGGTGGTTAGACCACATCTTCAATATGTTACTCAACATTCTAACAAATCCACAGGAAGCATCATATATGTTACTCAACATTCTAACAAATCCACAGGAAGCATCATATCGTGTGATGCACTGATGCATCTAGGTAGTCCAGTCTGAATATATACCTCAGAACAGCTACAGTGTTTGTGCTACTCATTGGTCATCCTGTCAGACACTCTTAGACCACAGTATCCTTTGATGACTTACCTGGTGGGATGCCAAATCGCCTGTGAAGCCCATTGGGATTTGATGGAGTAACACAATCCATAGTCACTTCTTTCCGCAGGCATTGATCAATGTCCACAGCACTGAAGAAAGCTACTGACTGTGGTAGATCCTGCATCCCAAGTTTGAAAGCAAACATGCAGCTGAAATAACAAAAATTCAATATGCAACATGTTAAGGTATATAATCAGTAAAACCACTACACATCTTGTTATGCAAAGACCTACCTGCCTACTAGTTGAGCAGGAAGACAGTTTAAACAACTGTACTAATTAACTAGGAAGCAGGCAAACTGTATTTACTGATCATATGCATGTATTTATTTATTTAACTTTTGTTTACAGGGAAAGTCCGACTTGGTAGAAAGCCAATTTTCAGCAGAGGCCGGGAAGGAATACATACTTCCTTTTTTGTTTGCTGGTAATCAGCACAATTACAAATAAGCTATTTATCTATCTATCTGCTGCAGATGCCCTGGAAATATGTCTACTATCTATAGTTAATGCTGTTTGTGCTACAATCACCCTACTAATTTTAACCTTATCGTATTTTTTCTGCCCCAACATGTTTTCCCATTTAGTCATCCTCTTTGGTGTCTTATTGATCCATTAATTTTCCTGTCCTATCTGGCACAGTAACATCAGCAACCCATTGGGATTCCAGCTATTGCAGGGTTATGGAAACCACACAATTTCTGCAAAACTAATGGGAGTTAAACACCTGGTGCAAATCATCTGCAACCAGTGATAATTTATCCTTGCATACTGAACATAGAGAGTGCATGCATGTGCCAGCCCTTGCATACCGCAATCTTACAGTGTGTTGTATGTGCAAAGACTACATGCATGCCTGCCCTATGCTAGCTGAATGCTTCTGCACCAGAAAATGCTCCATCCTCTTCAAATGTTGCCCCTTTAAGGAACTGAACAGAAGCCATGCGACTATACTGACTAATAACTTCTGGATGAACCACAAACGTCACAATGGAAGTTTTTCAACTATTATGACAATGTGCCTATGCTAACTTATTACATCAGATATGTGTGGTGTGGTAATTGATCTCTGTGATAAAAGGGATGGTGGAGAACTTTCACACTGTAAATGGACACATTATAACTGTGGTACATGTCCATTCATGCATTACAGTATAAGATACAGCAATACTAACAGGCACTGAATGTGAATGTTGGGCACATGAGCCTTTCACAGTAAATAATACATGGTATTTTACAAGATGAATGCACCATGGTAGAAATATCAGTACAACTGTGACATAATGAGGTTATGTGAAGGCGTTATATCATGTTACTGCTGCAAGGGATATGTGTACCTATAATTGCTGTAGTATGTCAACAACAAATAACATGTCGTCTCATTCCCTCGCACCAGAGAATAACACTTCCTACATATGTTATGTAAGGAACATGAAATCAAATGTCATCCTTACACTGAATAAAACTATTGCAATGTGAAAATGTGTACTAGCTTTTACTAAGAGCTATCAACCGCTATATGTGTACATGGTAAATATGCATGACAACAGTGATAGTGACATGTACAGTAACACTGACACAATGTGGTCTGAGCAGTAATGGATGGATTTCAAATAACCACCCGAGATCAAAACATCATTGCCTGAATCACAAGCACCACATGACCGCGTTTAGGCACAACTGAGAAAGTGCACAGTTAAATGGATGACATCACCACTGTTTATTAGCTAGATGTTTATCCTAAAAATTGTTTGAAGTGCACAATAACACTCTACAGCTACACATCATACATGTCTGCAGAACACCATACACAGTATGAGGGTGAAAGACACATTCACAGCTGGACTCAATCATCCTACATATGCAGTTAACACAATGTACAAAGCACACCATTAAAGTCATGCAACACAGGATAATTCGCACTCCAAATGCGACATACTACTGGTATGTTAGCATTATGTAATCAATGTACGGCCAAGAAATTTTTTCCCCCCTGGTGATGTTAGGATTTGCTAACATTAGTGGGCCACTGTAATTCAATCTCATAATCAGAAGGATACATAAAGGTAGTTGTGAGGTGGCCAATGGTATATGACAATAATAACCATCACACTATTGAAGCAGTGATGGAATGGAACCACCTACCCATCCACTTACACCATCTGTACAGCACATTATCAGCAGCCTGCACCACAGCAGAATAAGGACTACAACTGAGACATACAGCATCTATGAAGGGATGACGTTAGCAGTGTGTTGCCAAGGAGATGTATCTGATAACATTAGTTTAACAGCCAGCTAGGGGGTTGTAAAAGTTGCCACTAAAAATGTTTGTAAACAATCATGACTCCACTGGCAGTAACACTTATAAAAGTTAGGCAGTACTGCGTTCGAACATCCTCCCTATCTATTCTGAAACCACACAAAAGACCAGTGAAAACAGCTCTACTTTCCAAAATAAGAATTTAATAAAAACGTTTTAGTTGTCTCTCCTCTCCCTAGCGCCTCGGCTGCAAGCCTTTGCAGAGTAAAAAAGTGAAGCTCACTCACACAGTCCTTTTATACAGCTGCCAAATCAATTAACAATTCATTACATAATAAAATCAGTTCCTAATTGTTAAGCTAACAATTAACCCATGAAGTTCTGCCAATTGCACTCTTTATTCATTCCTAAAGGCTGCAAAGTTTCATATTTCATTATTAAAATTGCTTCCTTTCTTCTTAAAATCTTTTTCAATACATTTTCATCTCCATGTCTGTTGTATACTTGTTCCAGAATTGTGACTTTCATAATATCTATTATACCCCCGTGTTCTGAGTGAAAATGTTCTGCCACTGGACTGCTCATCTTCCTGTTTTTAACATCTCTAACATGTTCTTTTATTCTCTCAGCCAGACTTCTTTTAGTCTCCCCAATATAGCCTTTGCCACAAAAACATTTTATAAGATATATAATCCCCCTGCTAGTGCAGTTAAATGTTCCTATAGTATTGAAACTTTTCCCCTTAATATCTTCAGCTTCTCTGATTATGTAAGGGCATATTGCACACTTTCCACAGGGGAAAGTTCCCTTCCTTGTTACTGAACATGCTAGCTTCTGTGTTGGTCTCTCAAACAACAATGAATACAAAATCAAATTTGATGATATCCAAATGGGAGAAGAAATCAATTATTTGGACATAAATTTGAAAGGGCAAGTAGGCAAAAAAATTCAAGCTAAAATATATAGGAAGTTCGAACAAATGAGTAGGATGGTACATGCTACTAGCTGCCACCCAGAACATACATAGAAATCTATCCCATATGGGGAAATGTTGAGAGTCAAAAGGCTATGTACCAATGTTAGGGAAGCAGAAGTAGAGTGTGACAAGGTTTGCAATAAATTCATGGAGAGAGGTTATGACCCAAATCAAGTGAAACTAAGTTATAATAAAGTATTTGGAAAAAGTAGCAAAAAACAAGATTATGGGAACAAGGATAAAAATAGTCAGCATGTAGTTATAAATTACAAGGGAGAATGTTCAAAAATGTTTTTTGTCACAAAATATACTATTTTTTCTAAAATATTTAATGAAATGATAAAAAATAGTTGGAACAAGACAAGAAGGGAGGTACCTTCTTTGGTGAATGTTGAGCTCACTATTTCTTTCCAGAGAGGGAGAAGTTTGTAAGATTTTTTAGTGAGAGGCAGGTTTGAGAGACCAACACAGAAGCTAGCATGTGCAATAACAAGGAAGGGAACTTTCCCCTGTGGAAAGTGTGCAATATGCCCTTACATAATCAGAGAAGCTGAAGATATTAAGGGGAAAAGTTTCAATACTATAGGAACATTTAACTGCACTAGCAGGGGGATTATATATCTTATAAAATGTTTTTGTGGCAAAGGCTATATTGGGGAGACTAAAAGAAGTCTGTCTGAGAGAATAAAAGAACATGTTAGAGATGTTAAAAACAGGATGATGAGCAGTCCAGTGGCAGAACATTTTCACTCAGAACATGGGGGTATAATAGATAATATGAAAGTTACCAAAAGAAGTAAAACTCCGTCGCTGTACCATAAAGGGCTGTCCTCCAGTTACCACTTAGATGTTATAAAGAAGCAGACGCGCAAATGCACTTTACTTCAGATTTAGAAAACATCACCAAATCACACTGCTCTTTGCTCTCCCCGTAATGTTCCTACAATCCTTTCCACAGTGAGTAGTGGGTAACTACGTGGCGAGGGTGCACCTTCGCCACGTAGTTACCCACTACTCACTGTGGAAAGGATTGTAGGAACATTACGGGGAGAGCAAAGAGTAGTGTGATTTGGTGATGTTTTCTAAATCTGAAGTAAAGTGCATTTGCGCGTCTGCTTCTTTATAACATCTAAGTGGTAACTGGAGGACAGCCCTTTATGGTACAGCGACGGAGTTTTACTTCTTTTGGTAATTGTTGTGTGTCGTGGTGTTCGAGATCAGAGATAATATGAAAGTCACAATTCTGGAACAAGTATACAACAGACATGGAGCTGAAAATGTATTGAAAAAGATTTTAAGAAGAAAGGAAGCAATTTTAATAATGAAATATGAAACTTTGCAGCCTTTAGGAATGAATAAAGAGTGCAATTGGCAGAACTTCGTGAGTTAATTGGTAGCTTAACAATTAGGAACTGATTTTATTATATAATGAATTGTTAATTGATTTGGCAGCTGTATAAAAGGACTGTCTGAGTGAGCTTCACTTTTTTACTCTGTAAAGGCTTGAAGCCGAGGCACTAGGGAGAGGAGAGACAACTAAAAGGTTTTTATTAAATTCTTATTTTGGAAAGTAGAGCTGTTTTCACTGGTCTTTTGTGTGGTTTCAGAATAATTTGCTTCTGGATAGTGGTTATTTAATCCTTCCTATCTAGTTACACATTTTAGAGAATAGTGTAAAACGTACAAAACCCACATGTCATTTAAAAAGCTTTAGTTCACTTGCAAAACAATGACCTCATCAGAGTGCTGAATCAGGGATGTAGGCAGACAATATAATATTGTATGTGCTCTTATTGATGCCACACAAAACAACTGCAACTATAAGAATGCAAATTATGTTCTTCATTAGCTACATGGGGTTACATCCTGTTAAGTATACGATAGCAGGACAGCTTCCAAAGCTTCAGGGACCTTCCATGCACCCAAACTGAGATGGCTAAAAGACATGTTTAGTTGCAAAGCCATTCACAGCTTTCCTGCTGCCGAAGAGTACACTCCTCCGAGGCTTTTGAGGATCGACAGTTGGCTTGTGGTTTCCTTTGTTGGTCATATACGTTCTCTTTGGGGGAAAAAACTTCCATTTTCTTACATTTAATGATGTTTTATTATTTTAAAGCAAGAGTGTTGTGTTTTAATGCACTGTCTTGACACTAATGTACTTTTAAATGGAACACTCATTTTTTTCTGTTATAGTAGTGTAAATTAACTGATAACATATTTTCTGTGGAGACATTGTGTTTATTTTTTTTGTTGTTGTGGGGCTGCCATAGTGTTCGAAAGTGCTTTTTACTGTTTTTTTTTTGTTTTTTTTTCTGTCAAAAAAGTAACTTTTACGGACTGGTATTTTTTGGCTTGACCGTGGAACAGATTGTCAGTCCCATGCCTGGTCTTTCTTCCAGCCATAAAAAGAAAAAGTTACGCAAACAGCTTTTGCCATCACAGCAGGCTAGCAATTTGCCCCAGCCGCAGGTGGGTGAATCTGCTGGGGCCATTTTATGTACTTCAGACTACCTCAAATCCCTCTAGTGTAGCACCTACAGCCACTACAGACCTGTGGTTAGCCACTTCCTCTGCGGATGTTGGATTCCCCTCAATGGGCAAGGCAGAACAAACAGGGAAGGTTTCCCTGTTATGTCAGAATGTTGTGCCCATTCCTGGGGAAGCAGTGCTTGCCACTGGTACCACGACTGGCCCCATTTTGCATGTCAAAAAGAAACAGAAAATCAAACATGGATCTAGTCCTCCTCAAATTTCTTAGGATAGGAGTAGTTTACTAGGACTGGCTCGAGGATTAGTTCAGGCTATTGATCCCTCTTATACAGTACTTTCTGGAAAAAGAGAGAGAGATGCCACTTTTCCTGAAGAGATTCAAAATTCTGAATTTAAACAAGATGTAGGGTCGGATTCAGGATTTTGGCTTCAGATTTCTGATTCAGAGTTGGAGCAGAGCTCAGTTTCTGTTTCTTCCTGTGGGGTGCTCTCTTTCTCTAAGACTACTGCTAGAATGTCCCACTCTTTTCAGTGGGAGAACACTGAGGTTTCTCAGTCCCTCAGGAAATACTGTGAGTTGTTACAGAAGGATTTCCAGAACCTACACACATTCCTCCAGTCCTGTCTGCTTTACAGCGTGTGTGTCTTACTTCCTAAAATTGTCCTGATGGCCATCTGCCCTAAAAAGGCAGCTAGGATGTATGAAGTTCCTCAGTCTTTTAAATTTTTATACACTATTCCCAAACCTAACCCAGCCGTTATAGCCTTAGTCAATTCCAATCCTGTTTTTTTATAAATAAAGATGAGAAGATTAATGATAGGTATAGGGTTAAAGTATATAGTTCTGCAACTTTGATTTTCAGAATTTTAAACTGTCTGGCTCATGTCAAAGTTTGTTCTCACATGTTGTGAAAGTATGAGAAATGTTTTATCTACAGTCTCTTCTTGTAAAGAAAAAAAAAACTGTTTTAAATAACTTAGTTTCTTCGACTGCACAGTTCACTACTCATTGTTGGCAATGTGTGTATGACTTTCTTGATACTTCATCCAGGACTATGGCCACTGGTACTGTTTTAAGGAGGTTTGCTTGGTTGCATTCTTGGAACCTTCCAGATGATTAAAACAAATGAGATTTAAAATTTTCCCTTAGATAGAAATTTAATGTTCGGCCCTCAGCTGCAGAGGTGATCAAAAAGTGTGATGAAGGGTAAGCTGATCCAGGGACTCACTACAATTTTTCAACACTGCATTTAATTGTCCAAGGGATTTTCTTTCTTCTTATCGATGTTTTGCAAATAAACAGTCTCCTTATCGATGTTTTGCAAATAAACAGTCTCCACAGAACTCAAGCAACCAGGCATTTAGGAAGATGTGGCAAGAGGATTCCAACAAGTAGTCTCAAAACTCCTAAAACCAAAGGCAGTCAAACAAGTCTGAATGAATATTCAAGAGACCTTGTGACCCCTCCCACCTTGGCCCCTTTTCTCTTCGGCAACAGATTGCTTCAGACAAATGAGTTCTGAAAATCATTCAACATTGTTACAGATGGCAGTGGGAGGAAATTCCTCCTTTCTGTGGGGGTCCGGGTCATTCCTCATCCTGCAGATCACAATCTTGTTTCCACCGGTTCATCATATGCTGTCCCAAGGAGTGATAGAACCAGTTCCTATTTCCCAGGTGTGGAAAGGGTTTTATTGAAGGATGTTCCTAGAGCCAAATAAAGAAAATGCTTAGAGACCAGTTTTGAATCTTTCTTTCCTAAACATTTTTGTGATAGTGGCCAAATTCAAAATTATGTCACTTCACAACCTGTTACCACTTCATCCTCTTTCATGTTTCCTGGTAACACTATAGACATAAAAGATGCTTATCATCACATCCTTGTTTATCCATACTTAAGGTTTGGAGTGTCTAGATCACATTATCAGTTCTCTGCCCCAACCTTTAAACTATCCACAGCACCAAGAGTGTTCACAAAGTGTCTAGCTCCAATTATAGCTCAGTGTGGGCTACAAGGTATTCACATTTTTTTCTGTATTTAGATGACTTGCTGATCTCTGCAAAGTCTTTTTCAATATGCCAGGAGTTTCTCTCTTGTGTGAGAGATCTCTTCCAAGAGAACATTCAAAAGTCTTTTTTGACTCCCTCACACAAGATTGTATTCCTGGGATATCAACTAGACACCAGTTCAAACAGCTTTTCTTCCACGGAAAAACAGAAGTCTTTAGCTAGCTCTACTTCTAAGGTTTTCCACTCAGAATAGTCATTGGGAGGGAATACCACAGGATTGTGGGTTTTATGGCATCTATGATTTTCATGATACCCCTGGCAAGACTCCACATGAGGAAGATACAGTGTTATCTGAAATCCTTGGTCCAGGCATCAACACCATTTATCTTTTCAGATCTCAGTACTGGGGTTTGACAGAAGAGAAATTTATTGGTGGAGACAACAGATATCCTTAAATCCAGGTCTCCCTTTCTCCAAAGCAGACAGTCACCACAGATGCTTTAGAATTTTCTTGGGGAGCACTTTCAGGAGGGATAAAAGTACAGGCAGTTTGGGAAACCAAGGACAGATGCAAGCGCATAAATATCAAGGAGATGCTTGCCATGATCAAGATACTCTGAACCTCTTCAAGTGGTTACAGACAATACCACATTCATGTGGTACATCAACAAGCAAGGGAAACCAAGTTGTACCCCTTTGTAAACTAACCATGTTAGCTTGGGATATAACTTCACAGCACAATCTCATTCTACAGGCATCTTACATTCCATCAGAGCAAACCTGTGTGACAGACCAGCACAACAGACCCTCACAAATTGAAACTAGATTGGGGGGGTCTTCCAAAATTTGATCCATGTTTGAGGAGTTCCTCAAGTAGACCTTTTTTTCTCCTGTCTGAACAGTAAACTGGCAAAATTCTGTTCCAGGGCCTGGAAGACTGATGCTTTTTCTTTTCTTTGGACAGCAATGTTCATGTATGCCTTTCCACTAATATCCAGGCAATTTCTGAAGATTCAGAGAGAATACTCCATGATCATTGTGGTGACTCCCTTCTGCCCCACACAACTGTGGTTCTCCCTTCTTTTGGAAATGGCCAAGGGTAAGATTCCTCACAGAATGGACCTACTCACACAAAAAAGTGCAGTTGTGTAAAATCTTACCATACCAGTAGATGTCATTTCCTTCACTATTGCAGAATTCTTTACTAAAGAGGGATCCCCTGCCAAGGGTAGCCCAATGTCTGGCCAAAATACCAAAGCCTTAGTTTTATTAAGGATGTTGTACATCAAACATATGCTCCCTGCTCATGGCATAGGGTATAAAGGTGACGTACAGACATACATACCTCAGAACTGAAAAACCCCAGGAGGAGGAACATGTGCATCCAGAAAGAAAAAAAGGGAGGTACTGAATACTGCAGCACTGAAGGGAAGGATATCTACCATTATGGTAAGATTTTACACACAACTGTACTATGTCCTTCTTCAGTAGTAGGAGTTCAGCGTGAATTTACATTACTATTCCCCAAGATACAAAAACTGGGCTAGGCTAGACAGAGCTTACATTTCACAGGAACATCTGCATTTAATTTTAAGCTTAGATATGTATCCAATAGCTATTTCAGATCACACGCCAATAATAACAAAAATAAAAACGTAGGGTAATGAAATAAAAATGAGACACTGCCGCTTTCTCATCTGTCTGTTAAAAAGAGAGGAAATTATGGAATGGAATGGGTAGTGGAAATTTTTCAGGAGTTAGACAAGATAGAAACAACTTCTGAAAATATAGCTAGGGAGTGGTATAAAATTAAAGTGGAGTTTAAAAATATGGTGGAAGTAAAAGAAAGAGAGATATGGTTAAGAAGTAACGAGAATTATTTTCAGGGACTGACAAATGTAAAAGTACTGCAGAGTAGGGGGAATCTCACAGAGGAGCAATTGCTGAATGCTAAACAGAAAATAAGGGATTACCTCAACAATAAGCATGAATTTAAAAAGACTGCTATTAAGCAACTGTTTTTTGATAACTCTAGAGCACAAACACTTTTAGTATAACAACTTAGGCAACAGAAAGTAGGGCTGTTGCCAAGCTTAGTGTGCTTATAACAAGGAAAGTACAGTTGTGTACACTTACCAAAAATGTAGATATTCGAGTGTATTTACTGTTGCATTTGGGTAATCTGCTGGCAGGTTGCCCTCAGTCGGCCTGATTAACAAAGTCTTGGGTCCTGCGTCAGTTGCTGTCCCTTCTTCCATGACGTCAAGGGTATAAAACATGCAGCCGATGCCATTACATCAGTTTTTCTTGCTCCAGATGTCAGGTGCCCCCCAAATGGGGAGCAAATACACAAAAAAATATACCTTCAATCCCAAAAGCAAATACACCAAAAGGGCTTTTAAGCGTAGTGAAAGAAAGTAGAGGTATAGCCAGAGAAAAATAGGGGGCTGGAGGGAGGGGAAACCAGGACTGCAGCAGTGAATACACTCAAAACATCTACATTTATGGCAAGTGTACACAACTGTACTATGTTCTTCATGTTTCACAGTTGCAGTCATTACATTTGGGTAGATTCCCAAAGCTATGGTTGGGTGGAGGGAATTGTACAGCATTAGGACCAGCTATAAGGCCCTGCAGGACAGCGGTGGCAAAGCCAGCTCTGGATTTAGAGAAAAGTGGTAAATGGCAATGTTTGGTGAACGTATGAACTGAGCTCCAGGTAGCAGCTTCTAGGATGTCCTTGGTAGGAACACCTCTGAGAAAGGCTGTTGAAGTAGATGCAGCCCTGGTGGAATGGGATCTGATCCCCTGGGGGATAGTTTTTCCATGGTGCATTTAGCAGAAACTAATACAATGGCTTATCCATTTGGAAATGGTTTGCTTTGAAATAGCTTTTCCTTCTGCCCCTGCAGCAAATAACACCAGCAGTTTTTCACATTTTCTTTGAGATTTTGTCCTGTTTAAGTAAAATCTAAGTTGTCTGTGTACATCCTATGAATGCAGAATCCGCTCCCCCTTGTTCTGTGGATTGGGAAAGAAAGTTGGCAAATGAATGGTCTGATTAAGAGCTACACTGGCTACCACCTTAGGCATGAAGGATGGATTGGTCCTGAGAGATACCCTGTCCGCATGAAAAATTATGAAAAGCTCCACTGCCATAAGAGCCTGTATTTCAGAAATCCTTCTAGCTGAAGTGAAATTTTAAGTCTGCAGTAGCAGCTGGCTCGAAAGGAGGGATAGTGAGCTTCTCCAATACAAAATTGAGGTCCCAGGCAGGGGTTGGAGCTCTCCTGGGTGGTCTTAAGTTTTTGGCCCCTCTGAGATACTGTTTTAGCAGACGATGAGAGAAGAGGGAAGGTTCTGTGTTGTAATGAGCTGAAATGGCTGAAACATGGATTTTTATGGAAGAAAAGGACAGGCCCTTGTGAAGTATCTCAGTTAAGTATTGCAAAATCTGAGGAATGTTGGGCACTGCTGTGCTTATCCCTTGAGATTGGTTCCAGGAACAGAACTGTTTCCATTTGTCAGCATAAGATTTTCTAGTACTAGGTCTTCTCGCCTCCAAAATGACATCCATCACAGGTTTGCTGAGGGATGCTAAGGGTGAATTTAGGTGATTAGCCACGCTGCAAGATTCAAGGTTTGGAGCTGAGTGTACAGAATTTGGTTGTTCTGCTGAGACAGTAAGTAAGGTATCTGAGGCAGGTGCCACGGTGAAAGGTGTGACACACTGCACAGGAGTGGGTACCAGTGTTGGCGAGGCCAGTCTGGAGCAATCAAAATCATTTTTGGTTTGTCCCGTTTGACTTTTAGTAGAAATTTGGATAGCAGAGGCAGAGGGGGAAAGGCATAGACTGATAGGTTTTTCCAGCTGAAGGATAGGGCATCCACTTTCCAGGCTTTTTTTGTGATGAGTTCTTGTGCAAAATTTGTCCAACTGATAGTTCTGGGGTGAGGCAAAAAGATCTATGTCTGGGCTCCCCCATTTGCATTTCAACATGTTGAAAATCCGTGATTCCAGTTTCCATTTGTGTGAGTCCATGAAATTTCTGCTTAGTTCGTTTGCCAGAGTATTCAGCTTTCCTGGCAGGAATTGAGCTTGTAATTGTACTTGATAGGTCAAGGCAGTGTTCCACAATGCCATGGCTAGTCTGCAAAGGGGGTAGGAGTGTGTATCCCCCTGCTTGTTTATGTACCACATAACCGTGGTGTTGTCTGTCTTTATCATTAATTGTCCTGGATGAAGGTAGTCCTTGAAGGCTGTCAGTGCATTCTGTACAGCTAACATTTCTTTCTGATTGATATGAAGATGCATTTGATTTGGGCTCCATTTGCCCTGAATGCACTTCCCTGCCAGATGAGCCCCCCAAGCATAGTCTGATGCGACTGTAGTCAGGGTTTGGGCGGCAGGGGGTGGTGTGAATGGCAGTCCCTTGTTTTGGTGGCAGGCCTCTGCTCACCATAGGAACTCTAGTTGCAGGCAAGGTATGATAGGAATCATTGTTTCCAGGCTGTGACAATGCTGACTCCATAGACTTTTTAAGTACCACTGAAGTTTCCTCATATGCAGTCTTGCATATGGAATTAGAAGAATGCAGGAGGCCATGAACCCCACGGCTTGCAGTATTTGCCTTGCAGAAAGCAAGGTTTTTGTGGCCACCTGTTTGAAGTAAGTCACCAAATGAATTTGCTTCTCTGGTGTAAGGAAAGCCATCTAGGCAGTTGTATTCAAGCTTGCACACAGGAATGTAGTTTTTGAGAGGGTACCAGTTGTGATTTCTTTTCATTTATAGTGTACCCTAGACAAGTTAGAACCCTTTTTTACAAATGCCAGATGGTTTAGAAGAATGTCCTTGTTTTCTGCCTGAATTAGACAATCGTCCAGGTATGGATATATTTGAATATTTCTTTGCCTGCAAAATGCAATTACTGGAACCAGGCACTTTGTAAAGACCCTGGGCGCAGAAAGGGCAGTGCAGAGAACTGGTAATGCAAGAAGCCTGCTTTGAAGCGGAGGTATCTTCTGCAAGATTCCCTGATTGGGATATGTAGGCAAGCCTCTTTTAAATCTAGAGTTACCAACCAGGCATCTTTGCCTAGCATAGGAAGTAACTGGTGAAGAGTCAGCATCTTGAATTTTGGGATGTCCAGAAAGGTGTTTAGAGTAGATAAGTCCAGAATTGGACGCCAAGATTTGTCTTTTCTGGGTACCAGGAAAAGTCTTGAATAGAAACCTTGTCCCTTTTCCTCTTCTGGTACTAGCTGAATAGCCCCCATGCTCATGAGGGAAAGTACTTGTTTCTGGGCCTCTGCCCACTGATTTGGGGGCAGGTCTGGCCATCCGTTTGGAATTGGCAACGTATGGAAATGAAATCTGTATCCCTGGGATACTATATTTAAAACCCATTTGTCCTGGGTTATAAGTTGCCAGTTTTTTGCATGAAGAGCCTGCCCCCCCCCCCCCAAAGGGGTGGCTAAAAGGTAAGTGCTTGGTAAGTGTAAAGGGAAGTCATTGAGACTGCTTACCATAGGGAGGTGTCTTATTGTTTCCAGATTTGGAAGAGGAGGCACCCAATTGTTTTGTTCTGAAAGTCCCTTGGGACTGAAACCTGGTGCCTTTGGAACGTCTGAGTTTGACTTGAGTGGCTCTTGAAGTAACTGGAAAGGACCAGTTCTTAGTAGGCCAGTGTCTACTAAATCTTGAAGGTTGTACTTGTAAGAAATCTTTCACAGTTTGCATAGATTTAGCTTTATCTTCCATCTTTTTTAGAACTTCTTCAGCCTTATTACCAAAGAGACGGTCCTGTTGTAGAGGAGCATCTAACAATTTTGCTTTAACATGATCAGGCAGATTTTGCTCTTTGAGCCAAGCATACCTTCTTAACACAGACCCAGTTAGAGCAGCCTCCAAAGAATCAAAACCACATTGCAAAGTATGTTTTCCAACTTGTTCAGCTGAATGCAATAAATCCTGTAAATCTTTATTTTCCACAGAGTCAGTAATCAACATAATTTTTTGTTTAAGCAGTCCCTACAGACTACCAGCAGAGCCCTCGCTGCTTTCACTTGTCATACACAGCCCTTATCTTTAAAATCACGAACATGGGATCAAAATGTTCAACACCGGAAGTATACCCCTCACTGGTGAGATCAGATCATAAACTAATCTCGCTGGAGGTCCTCATCCCGCCCCCACCTGAAACAAAAAAGACCACAGTGAAAAACTTCTCAAAAGCCAATTTCACACTTCTAAAAACTAGTGTGGTCTCCTTTAAGGCCCCTGAGCCAGTGGTAAACATTACTCAAACCGCTGAATCACTTACAAATGCCTTCTACCAGCACCTACAGGACTGCATGGATCAGGCAATCCCAAACAAAACTAAGACTCTCTGTACCAAAGGCAAGCGTCCAGTCTGGTGGACCCCAGCCATAAACAAGCTCTACAACAAAAGGAGGAAGCTACTACAAGATAGAGCAAAATCCTTGAAAGGTAAGACACCTTTGATCATTATAAGTAAAAACTAAGAGCTCTCATAAAATCATCCAAGGCAAATTTTGAGAGAAAAATCGCCAAGGACTCTAAAGACAATCATAAGGCCTTCTTTAGCTATGTTAGAAACCTAGGAGGAAACTCCCAGATATGCTCAGAATTAGTTCAAAATGATGTGAAAATTACTGAACCTACACAGATTGCTAACATACTGGCTGACAGGTTCATTGCAAACTTCCCCCCCCCAAAAGGAGAGATATCTATTCCAGAGGATTGTAGCCCCCAAACATCTCCAACGCCCAGGTGAGAACTGCCCTCACTAAGGCAAAAACACAGCATCCATGGGACGGATGGTGTCCCCGGCTGTGTGCTTCATGAACTCAACGAGGAATTAAACCCACAGTTAGGACAGCTGTTTAATCTTAGCCTCACCTCAGGATACGTACCCAAGGAGTGGCGCCTGGCGACTGTGGTCCCACTTCATAAGGCGGTGCCTCCACAGACCCTGGAAATTACCGCCCCATTAGCTTGACAAGCCTTATCTGCAAAGCCATGGAGAGGATCATAATGGAACTCATAAATAAAGACATAGGGAACTTGCAGACTTTGGATCCAACCCAGTTTGGCTTTGTCAAAGGCAGATCCTGCCTCTTAAACTTGGTTGACTTTTTCGAGACAGTCACCAAGGCCATTGATGAGGAAAGGCAGTCCATACAGCCTACCTCGACCTGGCAAAGGCCTTGACACAATACCCCACTCAGGTATCATCGAAAAACTCATCAGCTTGAATGTAAACCCATACATCACAAGATGGGTTGCAAACTGGCTAGCGACAGAACCCACAGGGTCAGAGTTGCTGGAGCCATGTCAGACTCAAAGCCTGTCACAAGTGGTGTCCCACAGGGCTCAGTCCTGGGTCCACTCTTGTTCGGCATCTACTTTTCTGAAGTACAAGCAAACACAGGAGGGTTATGGCTGACAAAGTTTGCAGATGACTGCAAACTGGGCCATAGTCGAAAACACATCTGACACAGATATCCTCCAGAAGGGCCTCACAGAAGCGGATAACTGGTGCCAGAGCCATGGCCTGAAGTTAAACGCCAAAAATGCATAGTCATACCCTTGGGAAAAACAAGGTTACCCCTAGCTACCATATAGCTGACAATCCACTGAGCACAGAAAAAGTCATCAGGGATCTGGGGACCCAAGTTGACAGTAGTCTTCGTTTGACACTCATGTTGCTAAAGTAGTTAGGAAAACCTTCTATATCGCCGACCTGATCAAGGAGGGATGCACATCTAGATCAAGGGAGGTGAACGTGCCCCTCTAGTCATAACTCATTAGACGTATGATTGAGTACAATGCCCGTTCGAATGTATCTGACCAGACACCTGATGCAGCTTGAAAGGCCCCAAAAGTTCCTCACCAAAAGGATAAAGGGTCTCAAAAATATGTCTTATGCTGCCCGACTGAAAGAACTCCAGCTTTATTCAGTCTCATACCGCTTGCTCAGAGGTGACCTGTGCCTGACATATAAGGCCATGTCAAACCCAGATTTGATGAATATGCTTCACCTCAAAAATCTAGATCCCTCAGAACCACAAGGCGGGAGACTTAAACCTTGACACGGTTATAAATAGAACGTGCTGGAGGGACAGATTCATCACCCAGAGACTCCCTATGCTGTGGAACAAAATCCCGGTACATGTGAGGCAGAGCACCTCGCTGGCCTTGTTCAAGAGGAATCTTGACCAATGGATGGGAGATCGCAGATATACCCCAGGGATTACTTCAGTGTCACTGCTTGACAGAGGCACAGAAAAATGATAGGCATAGTTTTTATCCAAACTAAAGGGGTGGCGAAAGCCACATAACTATGGGCTAGGCTTATAAATGCCCTTGGGCAGATAGCCTAGTATGAACCTATGAACCTATGAACCTATGAACCATGATATGCTGCTGATATTTTAGCATATGAAATTGACAGTTTAAACCTCTGATTGCCAGGGTTGCAGAAGTGTAAACCTTCTTACCCCATCTATCCAGCGCCCTGGAATCTCTATCAGAAGGGGTACAATTTTTAGCAATAGAAGCCTTAATGCCCTTGGGACCCTGAGAAATGGTTTCAGGATATGCAACAGGATTTTTGAAAAGGAATTTGTGGGAGTCAGGAAACCTGTAGTATCTGTCTGGCTTACAAGGAGCCGGAGGCAGAGAATCAGGAGCCATACTAGATTTTGAAAAAACATCATCAACAATGTCTAGAACAGGAGGCATAGCCAAAGGCCTACGCTGAGGAAGAAGAAGAAAATTCCTAAGTCTCTTTTTTGATTCAGAAAAATCCTGACTTTCCCAGTGGAAATGTTCCCTTAAGGTATGTAAAGTTTCCCCAAAAGATAAATCCTCAGGGAGAGAAGCAGAAAGAATGGAATTTTCTGCATCAGAGTCCTCATAAGTAGGTATAGACAATTCCTGTTCATTAGAAGAGTCAGAAGAAATAGAATCCTGTTCAGAAGATTTATAATCAATGTCTTGTCTAGGCCTCTTAGAAGGGGGGGGGGGTTGGCTACCCCTGATCAGAGTAATTAAATCTTCAGCCATTTTGATCATTTGTTTTTTAAGCATAGGGGCCTGCACACATGGCCCAGGCATCAGTTTTTTAGGCATAGGTCACGATTTTGGCCTTAGTTTTGAAGATGGAGTCGGTCTAATATACAAATCTGTAGGCCTGAAAACACCCTCAGAAGCTGGTGCCTGCACAGCGGCTCCGGACCCATCCAAGGTAGAGACATCCGCGGGTTCCATAATTGAAGCATCTCGCGGCATACCGGACTCTGAATGGGTCTCAATAGAGGCCTGCGAATCAGAAGTAGCAGGTGTCAGGGGCTGCGAAAGCACCTCACTGAGTACCAGCGAACTGGCGACTGGCTTAGGAGAAGCGTCGTCGGCAGTTTTGGACCTCAACAGCCTGTCTCTGTCTTTTTCCTTGCATTTTTTAGGTATTCCAGTAGTCGGATTGCGAACAGGCGACATTTCCGGATAATTAAAGCATGAGCCAAAATATTTAGAAGCAAAAATGTACCGACGTTAAATAAAGCACATAACCGACAGCAAGGTACGTTGTGGTCAGGGCCTAGGCAAGGAATACAGTACAAATGAAAATCCTTATGAGGTATTTGCTTCCCACAAGTAATGCAATTATTAACTTTTACTGACATCGGTAAGGAGCAAGAACAAGTTTCCCCAATGGGGTACTTAGCTTTTTAGTTGAAGACTTCGGATCTGAAACTTGAAAACGAAAATTTCAGGAGTCGGCCGACTGGCACTTGTGAACTGCTTCTGCTTCAGACACTTTGCGGCAAGAAAGACTGATGTAATGGGGTCGGCTGCATGTTTTATACCCCTGACAACCTGACGTCATGGAAGAAGGGACAGCAACCGACGTAGGACCCAAGACTTTGTTAATCAGGCCGACTGAGGGCAACCAGTCGATTACCCAGATTACCCAAATGTAATGACTGCAACAGTGAAACACGAAGAACATCCTAAAAACAGATCTTGTAGAGGTACTAGACATATTTCAGAAATTTTATGAAGGTCTGTATAAAGCAGGAAAATACGGAAATCAAGAAAATATACAAATGGAAGTGTTTATGGAAGAATTAAATATGCCAAGGTTAGAGGTAGATGAGGCTCAATTACTAATGGGACAGGAGGAGAGGAGATAAAAATGGTGATGTATAACCAATCCACAAGAAAGTCCCCAGGAATAGATGGTATTCCTGTGGAAGTTTGGAAGCTAGGAGGGAAAAACTGATAGATTTGAAAGGTTTTGTTTAACAGTATTTTAACAGGAGGGAGAAGCACCAACATCCTGGAAGAAAGTGGTGGTGGCTGTAATACCTAAAGAAGGTAATAACCCATCAGATTCAGCTTCATACAGGCCCATTTCAATCCTAAACCATGATAAAAAGTGTTTGTCTATAATGGCTAAAAGAATGGCAAAGTTGATAGATATGGATCATTGTGGTACTGTGGAGGGGTGGCAAACATTTGACAACATTACCAGTACACTGATGATCCACAGGGAAAAAAACTGTCACTATTGTTGGTGGGTCTTGATGCAGACAAAGAATTTATGAGAGTAAGCTGGAAGTTTATGAGCAGGGAAATGGAAGCATTTGCATTCCTCCCTGATAAAATTATAAGGTTGATTAGGAGAATGCATGAGGGATTGGTGGCAAAAATTAAAGTGGGTGGGTTCCTCTCCGATAACTTCTGTTTGAGCACAGGAACCAGGCAAGGGTGTCTTCTTTCCCTTTGTTATTTGCATTATACAGAACCACTGTCAAAGAAAATAAGGGGCTCAGAAATTCAAGTATGTAATTGGCATCATAGACAAAAAAGTTGGCTGCATTTACAGATGTTATTATTTTATACCTGATAAAACCAGAAAAGGACAGCAGTTTCATATCTTTTTGGGATACAAAATTAATGAAGCTAAAGCAAATTCAATAGCTGTAAATTATGTACCCACACACAAATTAGTTCAACGATATGCATATCTATGGGGCTATGATAAAATGAAGCACTTAACTTAGGAGTATGGATTTAAAAAGATTCTGATGTAGCAGATAAGGCTATGTGGGATGAAACTAAACAAAAAATAATACAAAAACTGAGAAAGATCTGTTAAATGGATATTGATAGTAAAGTACAAGCAGTTGAAATGTTTTTACTCTCTTTAGTTTTATACACAGGTCAGCCATATTTTTATCAACCAGAGAAGTTGTGGACAGAAATTAATAAAGAGCTGAAGGACTTTATCTGGGAGTGGAAGACAGTCAAGCTGGATAAGCCAATTCTTCCACTAGAACAAGATGGTTTCAGAGCTACACAGTTAAGTCTCCTATACATAGCACAAGCAGAAACCTACAGTTCAAAGTGGAAATGAATGATGATGAAATAGGTGGGAAGCTAAAGAAACAAGAAGAGACTGTGATTTAGATGTAGATCCTTAAGGAAAATAACATTAACCATACAGAATATTATCTTCACAAAGTTTCAGAAAGTATTCCAAGAACTAAGCCAACACAGGAATGGGAAATGAGATTCTGACGATGGGGGTGACTGCAATTAGGGATATAAACAATAAGCAAGATGAGGCTGGAATTTATTGGAGAAAAATTGGAAAAGAACCAAACTACTGGGAGAAAATAATTAGGAAACAGTAAGAGACTGTGAGGAGGCCAAGTATTTATTTGGATTGCAGGCTAGAGATTGCCTTCCCTATCAAGGATTGATATTAGAGTATAGGCAAAGAGAAAGAAATAGGGGAATCCTAAGCAAAATACCAGCACTGGTAGAGTTTTTAGTAGAATCTAGAACAGAAGCTGCTGTTAAAGGAATAATTAGTAAAGCATATAAAATATTGCATAATAACTCTAAGAATCAGTCAGAAAACGTTAGAAATGATTGGGAAGAGAGAATGGATAAGCAGTTCACAAATAAACAATGAGGGATATAGGCATGCCTCCCAAACATGCAGCAAACTCTAGAAATGTAGGATCTTTGCTCGGAAGTGTTTACATACGTATTTTTATACTCAGGTAGACTCCAAAGAATTTTTCCTCAAGTACACAGCAAATGTGGGAGGTGAGATGGGGAAGAAAGTAATAACTAGGAACATATTTTCTGGGAGTGTAATGAGTTGGCAGACTTTAAAGATTCCTTGCATACTACTCTGACAGAAATACTGGGTGAGCAAATTGATGTAACTATGGAAATTAATTTTTGAGTTATGATACAGAATCAGAATTGCCTAGACATAGTAAGGCCTTGCTGAGTCTAACTATGGTGGCTGCTACAAAAGCAATTACTGGAAAATGGAAATCAAAGTTTAAACCAACTGTACTAGAGAAGTAGTGAATATAGTAACAGAGATAAAACAACTGGAATTAGGATCTTTAAAGAAAAGGGTAGGAGCAAATTACATAGAAAAAATTAGAACTGTGGGAACAATACATGCAGAGGAGGAATGAGGATTAAAAGAAGGCAGGATTTGAATGAGCTATTTAATAATTGACAATAACTGGATAAATTATATAAGTGATGTATAATGTCTGCAACTAAAATTATGTCAGTATGATTTGTTTTCATTTATATAAATGTATGATTGCCTATGTCATATGTGATAATTTAACAAAGACGTTTCTTTCAAAAAATGTACTATGTCCTTCCATATCACTGCTGTACTATTCTTTACTAAAAAGAGAGTACAAAAGCTCAAGAATAAACTTAGGAGGAGGAAGGCCCTGCAGGGTCCTCAAGAAACCCTTAAACATCTGTTATATAATGTTTTTCTAGGTAAAAGTCATGTTTTATTTTTAGTTATTGCACAGGGTCATATTTATTTAGTTTAAGGGCAGTAAAGTATGTTATCTAATTGTTTTTAACCTATTGGATTTCATTAACTACATTTTCATTGGGTAGAGATTATCACATGATGTGTTTTTAGCACTATTTAAGTGATGTATGTGTTGCATTATGGCAGTTCTGATGAAGTCTTTATGCAAGACGAAAGCACTTGACTGCTGTTTTACTCTGTATTATTAAGCTGGTTGTTGGTCCTATCTTCTGTCTGGGCGTCTTCCTTGCTTTTTTGGTCCCTCAAGAAACCCATGCAGGACAGCCCTGGGAAATGCAGCTCTAGCCCTGGAACCCACATCCAGCTTGTAATGTTTGGTGAAGGTATGAATGGAAGTCCAAGTTGCAGCCTCAAAGATGGAACTGGTATCCAATTCTTTGAAAAAAGCACCACAAGAAGCCACAGACCTGGTAGGACAGGCCCTTGCAGAAGTAGAAAGGCTTTTCCCATGAAAGGAATAACAAAAAGAAATGTCCATAGAAATCCATGAACAAATGGTTTGCTTAGAAACAGTGAAACCTAGAGACCTACAATGAAAAGAAACAAAAATGTTGCTCAGACTTGAGAATGGCCTTAGTCTTATCCAAGTAATATTTGAGTTATGAACATCCAAGGAATGAAGAACTTTCTCACTAGCAGATTGTGTTGAAGAGAAAAAAGTGGGCAGCTTAATGGACTGATTAAAAGACAAGTCGTCAACCACCTTGGGCATAAAAGAAAGATTAGTGTGGAGAGACACCCTGTCCCTAGGAAACACTAAAAAAGGAGGAAAGGGCATAACAGCCTGAAGCTCAGACACCCTTCTAGTGAAAGTAAGGGTCAAAAGCACAGTCTTCCATGTACAATGCTGCAAGGAAGCTGAAGCTGAAGCTGTAGGCTCAAAAGGAGTCTGAGTCAATTTTTCAACTACATAATTAAGGTTCCAGGAAGGAGGTATAGGTTTTCTGGGAGACCTAATATGAAGGATGCCTTTAAGAAATTGACCTCAAACCTAGACATCAAAGGCAGACAAGCAGACATAGCTGAAAGGTGAGCTTTAACTGAAGAGTATCCCAACCCAGCATGGAGCAATTCACACAGATAAGAGAAAACTAGAGAAATCTCCACAGAAATTGGATCCTGGTTACAAGCAAGGCACCAGACAGAAAATCTCTTCCATTTGGACAAGTAAGATTTCCTGGTAGTGAACTTCCTGATCTCCTGCAGAAACTGGAGCATGACCTCAGAAAAAAGGTGCCTAAAAGGGATCAACACACTATCACCCCCAGTGTCCAATGAAGAGTAAGTGTCCAACAAAGAGTGGACAAGTGAGGATGGATGAGAGACCTCTTGTCTTGTAGAGAAGGCCGCCCACCCTGTGAGTTAACTTGTGGTGATTTCCCTTGGCTCAGTGCAGAAGGAGGAGAAACCAATGCTGTCTGAGCCAAAAGGGAGTCACCAACAAGATTTTGGGGGGAGTCCTGTTCTAACTTGAGCAAGACCCCTGAAACGATACAAAGGAGACAGAAGGTGTAGGGAAACATCCCTTTCCAGGAGAAAGAGAAGGCATCCACCTTCCATGAGAGAGGACTTTGGACTCTTGTACAAAAGACAGAAAGTTGTCTGTTCAGAGGGGAAGCAAAAAGCTTTACCTGAGGAGTACCCCCGCTGGTGGACAATGTCCAGAAACATATCTCTGTTTAGCATCCACTCATGAGTCTGTGTTATGGGCCTGCTCAGAGAGTCTGCCACAATATTTTGTTCTGAAGAAATATAAACAGCCTGAAACTGGACAGCCAGGTGCCAAACCTGAAGAGCTAGTCTGCACAGGAGGTAAGACTGTGTTTCTCCTTGCTCACTGATGAGCCATATCACTGTGGTATTGTCCATAGAGATTTTGAAAGGCCCTGAAGAAACAGAGAATGGAAGACATGAAGAATAAAAAGGAGACCTCTCATTTCCTTGATGTTGATATGGTCCACCCTCTGATGAATGGGCCACAGGCCCTGAACCTTTAGAGGGTCGAAAGAAGCCCCCCCCACACTGTGTCTGAAGCATCCAAAAAAGTTCCTGAGATGGAACTGAGGGCTAAAAATGAATCCCTGGGTTGAGCAACAGCTGATGAATCCACTACTAAAGCTTTAGTTTGAGGCATGGAAAAAGAATTAGAGAGTCTAAAGCATGACAATGTTGAAGCCATACTGACTTTGGAAGCCACTGAAACTTCCTCATACGAAGTCTGGCTAGAGGAAGTATAGGAATGATGGAAGCCATGTAACCCAGATCCCCTAAAAACTCCCTGGCCATAACAGAGACCTGAAGAAGAAGAGATTGAAAAAAGGCAATTAGAGTCATCCTTGGGTGGTAGCAGGGAAACCAGCACAGGAATGGTCTGAAGCCTGCACCCGAGAAAAATATGATCCTGAGAAGGAGTCTGGAAGGACTTCTGGAAATTTATGGTAAACCCTAAGCTGTACAAGAGGCTAAAAACATAGTGGAGGAAGCCTGAATGAGCAGGTCATCCAGGAAAGGAAAGATTTGTATCTCCCTTATCTTGCAGAAGGCAATCACAAGAGCAAGTCATTTGGTGAACACCCTTGGGGCAGTAGAGAGGCCAAAGGGCAATGCAGAGAACTGCAAATGCAAGGAAAAAACAGAAATGCAAAAATTTCCTGAAATTGGGATGAATAGGGATGTGAAGACAGGCATCTCTGAAATCCACAGAAGTTAGGAGAGCCTGAGGTAGAAGAGGAGGAAACAAGAGTTTGAAGAGAGAGCATTCAAAAGGAAGGGATCTTCAGGAAGATGTTGAGCTGAGAATAATCTAGAATTGGCCTCCAGGTGCCTTCTTTTCTGGAAACCAAAAACATTCTGGAATAAAACCTCATCCCCCTTTGAGGAGCAAAAACTGCTTGCATGGTGCCTTGAGACAAAAGGCCCTAAAGTACATACGGAAAAAGGGAGGTGCTCCTGAGGAAGTTGAGGAAAGTCCACAAAGCAGGAAGAGGTTTCCATACCATAAAATATCCCTGACGAATGACCGACAGAAACCAAGAATCATGAGTGATCCTTAACCAACTAGAAACAGATAAGAAAAGATGAAGAGATAAATAAACCTGACTTACGATGGAGAGAAGAAGATAGACAGAACCCGGTTTTGTCTGGAAAAGGAGGCTTCTGAGTAGACTTAGCAGGAGGAGCCCTTTTAGATTCCTTTTTGCCTTTTGGAGGAGGGCAATACTCTCTACATACATAGGCAATCTTAGAAGGATAATTCCTATGAAATTTGGGAATAGAGGAAAGGAAAATATGTTTAAATTCCAGCAGGGCCTTACCCTTCCCCTGCAGGGACTTAAAAAGCTCAGCAGCAGCAGAATTAAAGAGATTTTTATTATCAAGAGAAGCATCCATCACTTTAGCCTTAATATCATCAGGAAAAGGCTGGAGGCGAAAGCAAGAATAACAACTTAACACAGTACCAAAGGCAAAAGCCCTAGAAGAAGCATCAGCTACATCATAACTACATTTAATAGAATGACAAGCCACTTGGAAAGAGATGTCCAACAAAGAAAAGGCCAAAAGGGAGGTCAGAAATAACTCGATAGGCCTGAGAAAGAAGAGCTAAGACATATATGTCAAATGGGTCTGATAATAGCTCAAAAGGCCCTAGCAGCAGCAATATACACCTTTTTGCCCAGCCATTCCATTGCCCTATTGTCCTTGTCAGAAGGAAGCAATTTAGTAAGAGGCAATAGTTTGGAAGGTTTGTCAGAAGAGAAAGATGCAACAGAGGGGGCAGCAGAAGGACATTTGTAAAGAAACCAATCATCGTCAGGCACCTTATAAATCTTAACAGTTTTTTGGGGAATGAAGGCTGGGAATCAGGAGCCTGAGATACTGCTGAAAAACTGTCTAACAGGGCAACTAGGACTGGATGGACAGAAGAGGGCTTATGGGACTTCATCTGCAGGAGTTGATAACACCTTTTTTTGTACATAAGAAACCTGTGAAGCTTGAGCTGCTCGAAGGTTTAGGTGTGTGGAATGTGCCCTGAAGCTTTGGAAGTTGACTGGCTGTTATATATTTGGTAGGACATAACCCCATATAGCTACAGCTACTGCAGCAGTGATCATCTGAATATCTCCTTTTATGGTAAATTCATCTTACACAACTGTACCTCCCCCCTACACTCCACAAGTGTTTGCATCACTTTCCCATTAAAAACATTAAATTGATATTTTTCATCCCATTATGCTGTTATTTGAAGCATTAATGTTCAAATCTGTGGACAAAGTATTGCCTACAAAAGCACTGTTTTCTTTACTAAATCCATAGAAAATAGTCATCATTATAGTAAAAACAGTATGCATTGCTACACCCTTGTGGTGCAAAGAAGTTGTGGATGTGAAAGGTGGGCTTAGGGGATGGTGTAGTCATCTATTATTTTAAAACATTTACCAGCAGTAGAGGTTGATTAAGCAAATGATCACTTAACTGAAAACACCCTCTCACACACACGTCTTCCAAGGTGCATATTGAATCTCCTACCTACCTAGTTACACAATCTAGAGAGCACTGTACTAGTCGCAAGTCCCACAGAATAAGTCTGACTCTTATGGGGAGAGAGTGCTCTTTTTTCAGGATGACCTCATCATTGTGTATCATACAGGACGTTTCCACAAAAGTTGGTATAAGGGAGCTGTGTGCACATTTAAATGCATTTAAGTCTTCCAAGGTGAATACTGACCCTCCTACCTACCAAGTTACACAATCTACAGAGCACTGGACTAGTTGAAAGCACCACAGGATAAGTCTGACTCTTAAGGGGAGAGAGTGCACTTATATCACAATGAACTCGTGTGTTTCATATAGGATCATCATCTTCTATCGGCTGTTCCCATTGGGAGTCGCCACAGCAGATCACCTGTTTCCATTTCTTCCTCTCCTCTGCATCTTGCTCTGTCACACCAACCACCTGCATGTCCTCTCTCACCACATCCATAAACCTTATCTTAGGCCTTCCTCTTTTCCTGTTACCTGGTAGCTTCATCCTTAGCATCTTTTTTCAAATATACTCAGCATCCCTCCTCAGCACATGTCCAAACCAACGTAATCGTGCCTCTCTGGCTTTGTCTCCAAACCTTCCAACCTGGGCTGACCCTCTAATATACTTATTCCTAATCCTGTCCACCCTCGTCACACCCAGTGCAAATCTTAACATCTTTAATTCTGCCACATCCAGCTCAAACTCCTGCCTTTTTGTCAGTGCCACTGTCTCCAACCCATATAACATAGCTGGTCTCACTACCCTCTTGTAGACCTTCCCTTTCACTCTTACAGGTACTCGTCTGTCACAAATCACTCCTGAAACTCTTCTCCACCCACTCCATCCTGCCTGTACTCTCTTCTTCACCTCTCTTCCACACTCACCGTTACTCTGAACTATTGACTCCAAGTATTTAAACTCATCCACCTTCGCCACCTCTACTCCTTGCATCCTCACCATTCCTCTATCCTCCCTCTCATTCACACACATATATTCTGTCTTAATCCTGCTGACCTTCATTCCTCTTCTCTCTAGAGCATATCTCCATCTCTCCAGGGTCTCCTCCCCACCTGTTTCCTACTCTCACTACAGATCACAATGTCATCTGCAAACATCATAGTCCACGGGGACTCCTGTCTGATCTCGTCTGTCAACCTGTCCATCACCATTGCAAATAAGAAAGGGCTCAGAGCTGATCCTTGATGTAACCCCACCTCCACCTTAAATGCATCTGTCACTCCCACTGCAGACCTCACCGCTGTCACACTACCCTTGTACATATCCTGTACCACTCTTACATACTTTTCTGACACTCCTGACTTCCTCATACAATACCACAACTCCTCTCTAAGCACCCTGTCATATGCTTTCTCTAAGTCTACAAAAACACAATGTAACTCCTTCCGACATTCTCTGTACTTCTCCATCACACTCTCAGAGCAAAGATCGCATCTGTAGTGCTCTTTCCTGGCATGAAACCATACTGCTGATCACTAATCATCATGTCCCTTCTTAACCTTGCTTCCACTACTCTTTCCCATAACTTCATGCTGTGACTGATCAGTTTTATCCCTCTGTAGTTACTACAGCTCTGCACATCACCCTTATTCTTAAAAATCAGTACCAAAACACTTTTTCTCCATTCCTCAGGCATCCTCTCACTTTCCACGATTTCAATAAACAATCTGGTTAAAAACTCCACTGCCATTTCACCTAAACACCTCCATGCTTCCACAGGTATGTCATCTGGGCAAACAGCCTTTCCATTCTTCATTCTCGTCATAGCTATCCTTACTTCCTCCTTGCTAATCCATTGTACTTCATGATTCACTATCCCTACATCATCCAACCTTCTCTCCATCTCATTCTCTTCATTCATCAATCCCTCAAAGTACTCTTTCCATCTCCTCAACACACTCTCCTCGCTTGTGAGTATATTTCCCTCATTATCCTTTATCACCTTTACCTGCTGCACATCTTTCCTAGCTCGGTCCCTCTGTCTAGCCAATCAGTACAGGTCCTTTTCTCCCACCTTAGTGTCCATCCTTTCATACAACTCTTCATATGCCTTATCCTTAGCCTTCGCCACCTCTCTCTTTGCCATGCACCTCATCTCCTTATACTCCTGTCTACTTTCTTCATCTCTCTGACAATCCCACTTCTTCTTTGCCAACATCTTTCTCTGTATACTCTCCTGTACTTCCTCATTCCACCACCATGTCTCCTTGTCATCCTTCCTCTATCCAGATGTGATACCAAGCACCTTTCTAGCCGTCTCCCTTACTAACTCTGCTGTAGTTACCAGCTATTTGGTAACGCTTCACTGCCACCCAGTGCCTGCCTTAACTCATCCCTGAACTCCACCTCACAATTACCCTTTTTCAATTTCAACCACTTGATCCTTGGTGCTGCCCTCACACTCCTCCTCCTCCTCTTCTTGATAACCAACATCATCCTACAAACCACTATCCTATGCTGCCTAACGACACTTTCTCCGGTCACCACTTTACAGTCTCCAGTCTCCTTCAAACTGGCCCTCCTACATAAGATATAATCCACCTGTGTGCATCTTCCTTCACTCTTGTATGTCACCCTAGGATGTTACTGAAAAACTGGGATAATGGAGATGTGAGAACATTTATTCTCAGGTGAAGTATATGCAGCACAAAGTATTACACACAAACACAGGGACACACATAAAGGTCTTCTGTGGTGTTTATCGAACCACCTACCTACACAATCTAGAGAGCACCATCCTAATCGCAAGTGCCACGGGAGAAGTCTGACTCTAAAGGGGAGATAGTGCACTTTTGTCAGGATGACCTCATCAGTGTCTCACACACGATATTACTGTAAAAAGTTGAATAAGGGTGTTGTGAGAACAGTTACATGTATTGTTCTCAGCAGAACTAGATACAGCATCAAGTGCTACACACAGTATCTTTCTCACAAAGTATTCCATGTTGAATATCAAATCTACCTACCAGCACAATCTAGACAGCAGTGTACTAGTTATAAGTCCCACAGGAGAAGTCTGACTCTTAAGGGAAGACAGCACTTTTGTCAGGACGACCTTATCAGGGTGTATCATACAGGATGTTTCCATAAAAATTTTTGTAAGGGAGCTATGTACACATTTAAATGCATGTTCTTCAGGAGAAATGGGGACATCACCAAGTGCTACACACACACACACACACACACACACACACACACACACACACACACACACACACATTGAACCTCTTACTTAACTAGTTAAACAATTTAGGGAAAGCTGTACTAGTTGCAAGCACCATGAGAGAAGTCTGACTCTTAAGGGGGAAAGAGCACACTTTTGTCAAGAATGCCCTCATCAGTGTGTTTCATACAGAATGTTTCAGTAAATATTGGCATAACGAATATGTTAGAACATTTAAATGCATTATTCTCAGGGGGCATGTATACAGCAGCAAGTATTTTACATACACACACCTTCCTTGGTGGGTATCGAACCTCCTACTTATCTAGTTACACAATATAGAGAGCACTGTACTAGTTGCAATCACCACAGAAGTTTCACTCTTAAGGAGAGAGAGTGCACTTTTGCCAGGATGACATCATCAGTGTGTTTCACACAGCATGCTTTTGTAAAATTGAGACAATGGACATGTGAAAATATTTAAATGTATTATTGTCAGGAGATGCGTCTACAGCACCAAATGCTACACACACCTTCCATATTGGGCATTGATCCTCCTACATTTCTAGGTTACACAAATCTAGACAGTAATGTAGGAGTTGCAAGAGCCACAGGATAAGTCTGACTCTTACAGGGAGACTGTTCATTTTTGTCAGGATGACCTCATGTGTCACACACAGGTTGTTACTGTAAAAATTGGAATATGGGAATTGTGAGAACAGTTGATTTATTATTCTCAGATGTGGATACAGCACCAAGTGCTACACAGAGTCTCTCTCTCGCACACACCCTCCATGTTGGGCAATGAACCTCCTACCTATCTAGGTTACACAATCTGGAGAGCACTGTAATAGTCTCAAGTGCCACAAGAGAAGATGAACAATACCTATGTGAAACTGGAGACTGGAATATTTTTAAAAAGCAGTGTTTGGAAGAGATGGTACTGTGCATCACAGGTTGTGCAACAAATGCATGTGTGCACATGACAGTGTAACATCACTATGATTATCACATGTAATGACATACTTTTATACAGAAATGCAGATACTGCCCTTAGTATACATTGTGTCCATAGGTATTTACTAGGTTATCGACCACAAGGGCCTTTTTAAGCCTAGCCATGCATCCCAAATCTCTGACAAGTTCTGATACCCTTGATAAGTGTAAGCATGGGTCTGGGAGATGAACCATTTACAGGTTACCTGGGTCCATTAGAGACATAGGTGCCAAACTAAAGATACATTTCCAATTTCTTATCTGATTGTCCAAGTTGCACTTGAATTGCGTTAGGGAGGAACTCTGCTCCACATGGATGAAGGAGCCTGTTCCATAGATGGGGTAGTCTCTGGGATACATACTTATCTCTCCTGCAGTTCTATTTATATCACAGGCAAGGTTTAAGTCTTTAGGATGGGTAATACTAGTGCTGTTTGTTTTGTGAATATGCATGAGGTCCATCAGAGTGGGGTCTGATAATGCCCTGTATGTCAGGCATAGATCTCCCCTCAAAAGCCTGTAGGAGACAGAATACAGGGATAGGGCCTTGAGGCGGTCTGCATAGGACATTTTACTTATGCCCTGTATTATTTTAGTGGGGAACCTCTGTGGATCTTCCAACGATCATATATGCCTGGTTAGGTACATACCAAAGGGGGCACTGTACTCAATAAGTCTAATGAATGCTGAATATAGTGGCACAATGACTTCTTGGACTTGATGCCATACCTTTGTTTCTGTTGCACATCACTAGATTATCAATCAAACACTGCTGTGACTTCATCTCAGGATGATTGCACACTTATATAGTCTAATACTTGCACTATGTTTATTGGCAAGGAAAACATGCAAGACGTACATAGGACAGTGCTCTGCAGAATAACAGAGATGGATTTTGTGAGAATAGGCTAACCAAGCTGGTTACACATTGTTAGTGTAAACATTGTATAACAGACATATACTGTAAACGAATGAATTGAGTCAATGGTCCCTTTGGTATGTACCCAACCAGGCATATGCAACAACCAGAGCAACCTCAGTGGTTCCTTACAAAAAGAATACAAGGTGTAACAAATATACCTTATGCAGAGTGCCTTAAAGCCCTTTTCCTCTATTCAGTCTCCTACAGATTGCTGATGGGTGATCTATGCCTGGCTTACAATGCATCCGCAAACCGCACACTTATGAATCTCCTGCATATTTATAAGGCAAACAGTAACAAAAATACACAGTCTAAGGACCTGAACTTTGTCTGTGAATTAAACAGAACATGCTGGAGAGACAGATATGTGTACCAGAGACTACCCCCCTGTGGAACAGGCTTCCCATCCATATGAAGCTGGGTTCATCTATTACCCAATTTAAGTGCAACCTAGACAAAAGGATGAGGAAGGGGAAATTTACACTGGGCCTGGCACCCATATCCCTTATGAACATAGGTGGCTTATAAATGCCTGGCCCTCGATGTCCTACTTGGATACAGGATGTTACTATTCTTTCAGGAAAACTTGTCTGGGCTTAAAAAGGACCCCTGGCTCATTAGCCTAGTAATGATCTATAAACATCATTCTGAAATCAAGATCACCTGTTCACAATAGTAATACAGACATGCAGCAGAAAACTATCATATTTTGATTTTCTCTGTTTTAGTATTGCACTCAGTGTATGGTTGCTAAGCTGATTTGTGCTGCTGATGGCAAAGTATTAGTGCATACGTAATCATACCTTGAAGTGCTGAATTTAAAATGATAAATGGCAGTTCTCTATGCCAACTTCTATCCAAAGAAATGCACGAGATAGGCTTCATAATAGGTTGCAGACACATTAATGTAGCAGCAGGATAATGCTGTGTTAAGTAAAGGTTTAGCCAGTTTTTATCCATATATATTCGAACATTTACAGCATGCCAAGAAAAACATTTATTCTCGAGTATTATCTTAGCACAATATGTAGAAAGTCATAAATGTGAAAGTTACTATTTGACAGCAGATTTCAGCAAATGTGAATGTATGTGTTCATCTTAATTAATTATCCTATTGAACACTGTAATCTGTGCATCCAAGTAGTTATCTTATTCAAAATTACATTAAACTGAATAAACATAGCTTGGCACAAAGTGAGACAGAGTAATGCGAATGAATCCAATAATACTGCCATAAGCGTTTTACCTTAGCTGCATTTGTTGCCTGGTGCCAGACATTGCACAAATTCAGAGGTGAACGATTTACTGATACAGATGGGAGAAGATACATCAGCAGGACGACATGGAAACAGACATCAAGTAGATTACGACACAAGAAGGATAATGGTATCTCACAGCAATATGTACCCAACAGGTACGCATAACTTAGTTTACCAAAACACTCAGTAACACTTAGCTAATGGCTGGACTAGAACCCTTGAAATTATTAAAAAAAATCTTTCTACACATCAGCATTAACTTATCACACCACAAAGGAATTACTACTTCAATAGTATTATCATTATTTATATTATTCATATATGATATTTAATAGTAGTATCATTAATGATGTGAAGCACACTGACAATTTAATGAAGCAGAAGGGGTGAAAAGAGAGAGTTCAAGACAGATGCAGAGAGGAATAGCAAGGCTCAAAAGACAAACCCACCACCATAAATAGCACAAGTAACAAAAAACTGAGGGTAATGCTACTCAATGCCAGAATTCTAAACTTCAAAATGCACGCACTTGAGGCACTCAGTATGGAGAAAATCGATATATGTGCAGTAATAGTAACCTGGTTTAAGGCTCCAGAGAGCACCCCAGCACTACCAGGCTACAACTCATACCATACATTTCGGCCACAGAACCTGAACCGAAATACAAAAGGCGGGGGCGTATCCATATACATCAAGGATACCCACAACTCCAGGTTAGTGGCACAGCACGATGCTTCAGAGATCATCCATGTGCAACTAACAATGGGCAAAACTGCAATTCAAATTATAGCTTGCTACAGATCACCCAACATGTCCCAGGAACCCCGTTCCGCGTTTCTGGAAACACTGGGAAACATAAAGGTCCTACCAAACACCCTAATATTGGGTGATTTCAATTACCCAAACATTAACTGAGAGAAATACTCAAGTACTAACTCCCTTGCCCAACATTTCCTAGAATTTATAAATTCAAACACCCTGGTTCAACTGGTCAACACTCCCACCAGAGGTGACAACATATTGGACCTGGTCATCACAAACATGGGCAACCGGTGTTCCACACCACAGGTCAACCCCTCGCTGGTTAGATCTGACCATAAACAGATCACTTTGGATATCCACATTCCGCCCCACACCCGGACAAGGAAACCACCGTGAAAAACTTTTCAAAAGCAAACTTCACATTACTTAAGACAGAGGTGGAAAGTTTCAAAGCCCCTATGCTGAAGGATAATGCTGTCCAAGCTGCAAAATCCTTTACTAATGCATTCTACGGGCACATACAAAAATTCATGGATCGTGCATCCCAAGCAAAACCAAGACTCACTCCTCCAAGAAAAGGTGGACTCCTGCCATAAACAAGTTATACAATAGAAGGAGGAAACTAGTACAGACAAGAGTAAAATCCCAAGAAGGGAAGACATCCCTGATCAGTATCAGCAAGAAACTACGATCCCTCATAAAATCATCCAAGGCGAGCTTCGAAAGAAAAATTGCCAAGGACTTCAAAGATAACCACAGGGCATTCTTTAGCTATGTCAAGAATCTAAGTGGCAATGCTCAGATCTGCTCGGAGTTGGTGCAGAATGGCACAAAATACACTGAACTGACCGATATCGCCAACATCCTGGCAGACAGGTTCAGCGCAAACTTCACCCCCCTCTCACCCCCAAAAGGGCCCATAACCATACCAGAAGAATGTAGAGTCCCTAAAATCACAGACACTCAGGTTAAAACAGCCCTCTCCAAAGCCAAAAACACAGCATCAATGGGACCGGATGGTGTCCCATGCTGCATCATACACGAGCTCAAAGACGAACTAACCCCTCACCTAAACACACTGTTCAAAACTCAGCCTCTCCACAGACTATGTACCCATATAGTGGTGCACAGTAATGGTTACTCCACTCCACAAAGGTGGAGCCACAACAGACCCAAGGGAACTATCGCCCTATAAGCCTGACTAACTTGGTCTGCAAGGCTATGGAGCGCACCATCATGGAACTCATTACCAGAGACATTGGGAACCTCCAAACACTGGACCCTACCCAGTTCGGCTTTGTTAAGGGCACATCATGCCTCCTAAACCTGATGAACTTCTTTGAGACAGTTAATAAGACTTATAGATGAGGGAAAGGTGGTGCACACAGCCTACCTAGACCTCGCAAAGGCCTTCAACACCATTTCCCATTCTGGTATTACAGACAAGCTCACCAGCCTGAACATAAACCCCTACGTCACAAGATGGGTTGCAACTGGCTCGCAGACAGAACCCACATGGTGAGAGTTGCAGGAGCTAGGTCCAACTCTAAACCGGTCACAAGTGGCATTCCCCAGGGCTCAGTCCTAGGACCCCTCCTGTTTGGCATATACTTCTCAGAGGTACAGGCAAGCACAGGAAGATTATGGCTGACCAAGTTTGCAGACGACTGCAAACTAGGAGCTATAATTGACTCTCCGGCTGACACAGACATCCTCCAAAAGAGTCTCACTGAGATGGATACCTGGTGTCAAAATCATGGCCTCAAGCTAAATGCCAAAAAGTGCATAGTCGTCCCCTTTGGAAAAAACAAAGTACCCACAAACTACCACATAGGTGGTCTTCCCCTAAATACGGAAGACGTAATAAGGGATCTAGGGACCCAAGTAGATAGTAATCTCACCTTTGATAATCACATTGCCACAGTGGTTAGAAAATCCTTCTACGTGGCCCACCTAATTACAAAAGGGTTCGCATCCAGATCAAAGAGGTCATTGTGCCCCTCTACTCATGACTCATCGGACCCCATCATAGAGTACAACACCCCATTTGGGATGTACCTTACAAGACACCTGCAACAGCTGGAAAGATCACAGAAGTACCTCATCAAGAAGATCACTGGCCTCAAACAGATGCCCTAAGCAGCTCGAGCTGTACTCAGTTGCATGCCGTCTACTCAGAGGTGATCTCTGCCTGACATACAAGGCCATGTCCAACCCAGAATTGATGGACATGCTCCACCTAAAGAAAACCTTATCGCCTCGAGCCACATGCTTTAGGGATCAAAACCTCACCACAACAATAAATAGGACATGCTGGAGGGGATAGATTCCTGTCCCAGAGACTTCCTATGCTTTGGAACAAGACTGCAATCTACATTAGGCAGAGCTTCTCGCTAACACTCTTCAAAAGAAACCTTGACGAGTGGATGGGAAACAGAAAGTTTACCCCGGGGATTACTTCACTGGCTCTGCTGGACAGAGGCACAGGGAACTAATCTAAGGGGGTGGCAACAGCCAACACATTCTGGCTAGGTTTACAAATGCCTTCGGACAGACAGCCTACCTATGAAGTTTTGTGGGAAATGTAGGAATGTCTTCATGATGTTTTAGTATAACTTATTAAACCATCATTAATCTGTTATGCTCTGTACAATAAACTGTTTGCTATAAGTATAAATTACAGTATAGGAGAGTGTAATAAAAGCATGAATACTCAACTGGGATAAGGTTAGCTTAATAAGTCTCCTTGTTTTGGCTGCAATGTTTTTGAAAATGATGGATTGCTGCACTATTCCAATGTTATATTAAGGAAATGTGTTATATGAAAAGGGATACTGACATTTGCAGTTAAATATATAATAGGAATATAAAATGTCTGGAAGTAATAAATTAACAGTCAGCTGTAACTGAACGTATGGCACTATGCAAAAATATCAGCCTACAAACAGGGTAGGTTTCTCAGCACGCCACATAGGAACTCCCACTTTACTACATCCAGCAGCCTAACTGTTGAACACTACTGCCTTTACTCTGTATTCCCATAGGATTTAAGAACATTTGTGTGAAAATAACCGGATCACTGCAGACTGAATTGAAATCTTCAGCTTTTGCAATAAGAGGTTAAACTGCATTCCCTGTCGCACAGCATTATTGTGCTATGCCAAACTCTGCTCACATGCCAAGGACATAAAGAGAAGGTTTTCCATGGGTAATTTTTGGCCATGTGTGTTGTGTGTGAATATTTGTTGATCACATTAAATGTGTGAAAAAGAGGAGGATAGGACAGTTGTAAGAATGAGGTTGACAAGCAGAGACTAGGACAGGGGAAAAATACAGGAATTTGCAGGAGGGTCATGTGACAGCAGCATAGTTATCCACTTATTCATAATGTAAATGCACAATTGTACACACAATTTCACGACTTTGCAGAGTCACTACAACAACGATGGATGACAACAACAGAATGTTTTATAGCCATTTGGATCATTATCAATTGTGTCAAGTTGACATACAGGAGAAGAGGAAAGCTAGGTGTAGGGCATAGATTCTTGCAATATTCCATCCACACTCTGTGGTACTAAGTCTATTTTCTAATCTCTGTCGCATATCACCTCACCTTCTCCACTCCCCTCATGTCTAACCTCCATCGGTTATTTCTCTTTCCCTAGCTCCTTCGTAACTCCTGCACTTAACTAATTTTAAACCAAGTGCATGGAAGGCTAACAATATAACCCTTCTCTTCACTTCCTTTGTTTATGACTCCTTCAATTTTGCATCTACCACAAAGTCCCCTAGCTTTTCCCCTTTAACAACTGTCGCACCCACCCTGAAAACCTATGATTCTAGATCTCACTGATAGCTTTTCTTTATTAGAGATCTACCACTCGCAGCTTTGCTGGCTCTGTTTGCACTCGCTATGCTTGGGCTCATTCCGCTACCCTACCCTACCCCCAATTCCTACTCATCCCTGAATGCACTACATTTATATCTGACTAAATCTTACCCCTACCGTCCCAGCACCACCTCTTCCTCCCTTCCTCCTAGCACCACCTCTTCCAATTACTCCCTTGTCTTCCCTCCCTTTCCTATGCCTATCTTCTCTCCACCTCCTTAGTTAGCCTCTACACTTTACTCCTCCCACTTTTCTTCACTCTCTTTCCTTCCCTTTTCCCTCAACACACCACTCACCCAATTCCACACACCCCTCCTTAACTACATTTTCACCACCTCTTCATCTCACTCCTCCCCCAATACACTCCCCTGTACTCACATTTCATACTTCCCAGTCTGCTACCTTCTCCAACTACTTATAACCCCCTCTCTTCTATTACTTACTGGCTACCTCTTGACACCACCCCATTTTCTACTGCATTCACTCTCCACTTTCTTGCCATCCTCTTTCCTTACAATCTTCTGCTTCACTAAACTTAATCTCACTCTTCCTAATCTCTTTACCTACCACATCCACCTATCCATTTCCAGCTTATTTGCTTCTCTAACCTTTCACCTACATTATCCTTACCTCTACCACCTCTCATTATCCTAACATGTTACTTACTCTCATCTCCATACCACGTCTCCTCATAACCTACCTCTCATCACATAGAAATGAATCCCATTCACATTCCACCTAACTCTACTCACTACACCTCACACATTCATACATACCTCTCTTTCACAATATCGCCATCACTTTCTCATTCCACTAACTCACTACTCCACAGGATAAAAACAGCCCCCTGCATCTCTTACCACCTAAGTTCTAAACATAAATACTATCTCCAGCGCCTCCCACCCCTAACTCTACTCTACCTCCATAACAACATACTCCTCTCAGGAGATGTACACCCCAAGCCACCCAACCAGCACCACACTACTCCAACTCACCTGCCAAGCATCTAACCTTATACTCACTCAATATAAATAGCATTATGAATAAAATAAGTGAATTCCATGCTTGGATGGCCCACTATTCTCCCAACATAATTACAATCACAGAACCATGATTCAAACTCCATATCTCAGACAACACATTCCTCCCCATTGGCTATAACACTCTGTCTTGACCGACCAAACAAAAAAGGTGGAGGAATTGCCATTATATACACTGACCACTTGAATCTGTCCCGTGTATCAATCTCTCCCCTCATTTCATCCAGAAGTCTTAATTGCTAACTGCAAAATTAACCATAAAACCTTAACAATAGCTGCAGTATACATACCCCCCCTGCGACAATGTTCCTATACTAGAATAAAACCCTCTCCTGGCTCACCCACAACATACTTAATGAAACCATTCTCCTCAGAGATGTTAACATCAATTGGTTATCCCATACCTCTAACTCACCCACCTCCTGCCTAAACTTACACAGCTTCACACAACTAATCTCAACCCTCATACACATAAACAAGTATACCAACTCCAGTACTATCATGAACTCTTTACTAGTTTCCAATCCTGGCCTTTATCACAACACAGAAACCCTATCAGATTCCACCAGTTACCACTCATCAATTTGTGTCCAAAGATTTCACCCTCACCAAGAAAGGCCACACAAATTCAAAGATTGTTGAAGCCTCTCTAAATTCCATATAGACATACTTGATAACATGCTGTCCTCCATTAACTGGTCCTTTCTATCATACCTTCCTTTGGATGATGCAGTCCAAAAATTCAATTCCATATTTCTAAATATACTACACTCCCTTGTCCTCTCCGAACTATGAGTCAAATTTCTCTGCTCCCCCAGTTATCCCAATCCAAGCGCTCACTCATGCAGAAAAGAGACAAGGCCTGGAAAATCTGGATTAAGACTAAATCCCCCTCCTATCAACAAACCTATAAAGAACTTTGTAACCTTGCCAAAAATAAGTCAACATCAACAAAAACAACTTCTACCTTAATCCCCAGACGACAAATCACAGGAACCCCCCAAAAATTCTGGAACACTATCAATAAAATCCTCCACCCAAGGAACCCCACAACACCGAACCCTGTCCAAACAATACCCCTATTGAAACAGCCACCTTACTTAACTCCTACTTTATAGACTCCAGTAGTAAACTCATACCAACCTCAAACTCCACCTACTACACTGACCCAACCACCTCTAACCAAAACAGTTTTTCTAAAACCTGTTCCCACCAGCTATATAAAACATCTACTACTTAAGCCTTGCTCTCCCTCTGTCAACAAACTACCTCCATTCTTCCTTAAGCTAGCAGACAACTCCTTAGCACATCCCATTTCCATCTTCATTAACTGTTCTACTTCTCTGGAAACAATTCTTCACTACACCTATCCATAAAAGTGGCAATTCAACTGAATTTTCTGACTACCGCCCTATAGCTATTCTATCCCCCCTCTCTAAAATACTAGAAAAATGTGTACACAGGCAAATCTTGGAAAATCTTATCAAAAACCTACTCACCCCAACCCAACAAGGCTTCTGTCCAAACCACAGTACCACAAATGCCCCTCATTTCCTGTACCTAATCCATGTCCCTGGCCAGAGATAACAACAAACTCATTTCCTGTCTCTTCCTAGACCTCTCTAAAGCTTTTGACACTCTCTGACCTCAACCATCTCATGGTTCACCGGCTACCTCTCCAAAAGACAATCTGTTAAATGGCTTTCCTCACTTTCCCCCCTTCCTTCTCATCAAGATGGGAGCTCTACAAGGTTAAATTCTTGGTCTCTTACTGATCAACATCTTAACTAACCACCTCTATAACTCCTATCCACAATCTACCCTCATTCAATATGCAGATGACTCCACTATCATCTCTACCTCTGATACCCTCTCTGACCTGCACATCCTCACTCAAAACTCCTTCAGCTCTATTGAAAATTGGCTAACAACCAATTCTCACTCCCAAAAAGATGAAACTCTTGCTATTTATCTCAAAAACACTAACCAACCTCAAACCCACCTTCTCAATAACATGACTTAACACTGCCATCAACATCAAAACTCACACTAAGCTGCTAGTGGCCATCATAGATGATCAACTCAAATTTGACCTCTATGTCCAACACTGTATTATGAAAATCCAAAAGTCTACTACACAGAAACAAAATATTCCTTACATAGGACTCCTGCCTATGCCTACCTTCTACCCAGTCTCCTCTATAGCTCACAAATCCTAATCAAACTGGTCTACTAGCCAAACTCGAAGCTACCTGCAACAAAATAACCAGGTCTGCAGCTAACCAGACCTTTTAAATCTCATCAGTGTAATTCTCTTAAAGCCCTAAATTGGCTGGAGTTCCCCCATCAACTACAATTCTCACAACTTATCATTCATACCATCCTTTATAAGACCTCCTCCTGCCCTAACATCTCCTTGTTCATCTCCATAGGTTCATAGGCAGGTACTAGGCTATCAGCCCTGGGGCCTATACAAGCCCAGCCAAAAAGGTACCCTGGCTTTTGCCACCCAAGAAAATTATTTTCCTGTGCCACTGTCAGGCAGAGCCATAGAGGTGATCCCCGGGGTGAATTTCCTATTTCCCATCCAATCATCAAGATTTTCCTTTTTAGAGTGCTAATGAGGAGCTTTGTTTGATATAGATAGGTAGTTTATTTCAGAGTATGGGAAGTCTCTGGGACAGGAATCAATCCCTCCGGCATGTTCTGTTTAATGTGGTGACAAGGTTTAGGTCCCTAGAGCGTGTAGTATGGAGGGATTAGGATTTTTTTAAGTGGAGCATGTCCAACAGCTCTGGGTTTGACATAGCTTTGTATGTTAGGCAGAGATCACCTCTGAGTAGGCAATATGCGATGGAGTAAGGTTGGAGTTTTTTGAGACGGTCTGCGTAGGGCATCTGTTTGAGGCCGGTAATCTTCTTTGTGAAGGGTAATCTCCCTTTATACACCTGCTAGAAACCTCAGGAGCTCTGACCAACAACACTTAAGACATTTACAAACCCAAAAGATCAATTGGACAAAACTTATATAGCTACTTTCTGGCCCTTTCCTGGATATAGCTCACAAATCCTAACCAACCTTCAAACTGGTCTACTAGCCAAACTCAAAGCTATCTACAACAAAATAACCAGGTCTGCTGCTAACTAGACCTCTTAAATCTCATCAATGTAATTCTCTCAAGGCCTTAAATTGGCTGGAGTTCCCCCATCAACTACAATTCTCACAACTTCTTATCATTCATACCATCCTTTATAAGACCTCCTCCTGCCCTGACATCTCCTTGTTCATCTCCCTTTATACACCTGCTAGAAACCTCAGGAGCTCTGACCAACAACACTTAAGACATTTACAAACCCAAAAGATCAATAGGACAAAATTTATATAGCTACTCTCTGGCCCTTTTCTGGAAAAATACTTCCCTAGACCATCCGTAATATACCTCACACACAACAATTCAAAAAAGCTCTCAAAGAACACCTTCCTAATTCCAGGACATGTCTACATAAAAACCCACCTTGAAATTCCTCCCTTAAAACACCGCTAATTCCCACACTGTCTGACCTCTATAACTTCAACCACTTCCACGCTCTTCTCATCTCTACCCCTAAATTGCTCCACTTCTTGCCTATTCACACACTTTTAGCCTGTTCCTACTGCTCTCCCAACCTATATCCCCTTAATCCCTCTCACTTAACTTCATATCCCTCCCTATGAAATTTCCTTGACTCTTGAGTTGCTTTTTCTCTACCAGCTCCTCCCTCATTGTATATATAGTAAAGTCTCGTATAAACATTTTGTCTTGCTTTCAGCAGCCTATTTACATTGTTTATTAACAGCATTAGTTTTATTTTTGTACTTGATTAGAGTATATCTTACCTTATTTTATCTCTACTGTACACAAAGTGTTGCTTTTGTAAACTATGCATGTACATAAATTGTTACTTTTTTAAACTATGTATGTATTCTGGTGGAGCTTTTCTCTCTGGACCTTCAGTGAAAAAGGGCTCTGGCTCAGTCAGACTTTCCCGGTTAACAAATGTCAAATAAATAATTTTTTTTTTTTTTTCGAAGGGAGGAATGTTGGGAAACGTGCTTAAGAATGAGAGGGTCAGATAGGTAGGGTAGGTTAGGAAGCATCTGCAGACATATAGGACATACAACTCAGGAACAGTGATGGAGACAAATGGTTGGGGGATACCATGACTGATGATAGGTAGGAGGCATGAAAAGTGCACACACGTAAGGCTTGAGAACAGTGAGAATACAGTCCTCACCCTCAGAATTGTCATCACTGTTTCCTGCAGCAGCTCCCTCAGTCAGTGCCAGACATGGCATCACCTTTGTAATGCAATGTAGGACCTTGCCACCCCTGCCAGAGTGCGTGTAGCTCCGAAACCCTGCGTGCTGAGGTAATAGCCAGAAGCAAGGCTGTTTTCCATGACAAGTATTGTAGTTCTTCTGAAGAAGCCGGTTCAAAAGGAGGCAGTGTCAGTTTCTCCAATACGAAGTTGAGGTCCCAAGCTGGAGCTGGTGGTTTCCGTGGGGGTTTTAAGTTTTTTGCCCCTCTGAGGAACTGCCTTAATAGAGGATGTGAGAATAAAGGAGGATCCGTATTGTATTGTGCTGAAATGGCTGAAGCGTGGATCTTGACGGAAGAGAAGGAAAGGCCACTGTTTAATATCTCATACTGTATACTGTAAAATCTGAGGTATATTTATTACCCAAGGATTCTGGCCCTTTGCTTGATTCCAGGAACAAAATTGTTTCCATTTGGTGGAGTAGGTTTTTCTAGTAGAGGGACTCCTGGCCTCCAAGATGACATCCTGTACCTCCTTGGAGAGGAGAGTCTGTTGGCAAATAAAGGTATTTTCCATGCAGCTAGATTTAGAGTTCTGAGCTGGCTGTGAAGGGTCTTGTAGTTGTGCTGGGACAACAGAAGAGGAACTTGAGGTAAGATCCATGGTGGTGAGTGTAACAGGCTCTTTAGGAGAGGATACCAGTGCTGTCGTGGCCAGTCTGGAGCAATGAGAATCATTTGTGGCCTCTCTGCCCTGGTTTTTAACAGGACTTTGGTCAATAGAGGTAGAGGCGGGAAGGCATAGACTGTCAATGCTGTCCAATTGAAAGAGAGTGCGTCCACTTTCCAGGCCTGTGGATGATAGGTCCTTGAGCAGAATTTTTCCAACTGGTAATTTCTGTGGATAGCAAATAGATCTATGTCTGGCTGTCCCCATGCTTGAGTTATCTTTGAGAAGACTTGAGGATGCAACTTCCATTCGTGTGGGTCTGTCATGTTTCTGCTTAAGTTGTCTGCCAGTGTGTTTTACTTTCCTGGCAGGAATTGTGCCTGTAGTTGAACTTGTAATTCCAATGCTGTGTTCCACAGGGTCATAGCTTGCCTGCACAGGGGGTATGAATGCGTCCCTCCCTGTTTGTTTATGTACCACATGACTGTGGTGTTGTCTGTCCTTATTAATAGCTGGCCCGGATGCAGTAGGTCCTTGAAGGTCATAAGAGCATTTTGCACAGCTAGCATCTCCTTTTGGTTGATGTGTAGGTGCATCTGTTTTTGGGACCATTTTCCCTGGATGCACTGATCTGCCATGTGTGCTACCCAGGCGTAGTCTGAGGCGTCTGTTGTGATGATTTGACTTGCTTGTGGTATACAGAAAGGGAGACCCTTGTTTCTTTGGCATGCTTGAGCCCACCACAAAAATTCCTTTTGAAGGCATGGAATGAGTGGTAAAATTGTTTCCAAGCTGTGGCTGTGTTGAGACCATAAGTTTTTTAGGTACCATTGTAGTTTCCTCATATGCAGCTTTGCAAATGGTATTAGTAGGATGCAAGATGCCATGAACCCCAGAGCCTGCAGGATTTTCCTTGCAGTTAGCCTGGTTAAAGTGGCCATTTTGTTGAAGTATTGAGACAGTTGCCCTTGTTTGTCTGGCGTGAGGTAAGCCATCTGGGCTTTTGTATTTAAGCTGGCACCCAAGAAAATTATCTGTTGAGAGGGTATTAGTTTTGATTTCTTTTTGTTCACTGTGTACCCCAGGCAGTTTAACAATTTTATTACAAACGCCAGATGCTGCAATAGAATGTCCTTGCTGTCCGCTTGGATCAGGCAGTCGTCCAGATATGGGAAGATTTGTATTTCCCGTTGTCTGCAGAAAGCAATTACTGATGCCAGGAATTCCGTGAACACTCTGGGCACAGTAGATAAGCCAAAGGGCAATGCAGAGAATTGATAATGGGTTGAACCTGCAAGAAATCTGAGGTATATTCTGCAATCTTGTCTGATAGGGACATGCAGGTATGCCTCCTTGAGGTCCAACGTTACCAGCCAAGACTCCTTGCCCAGCATGGGAAGAAGCTGCTGTAATGTGAGCATCTTGAATTTTGGTACCTCTAGATATGTGTTTAGAACAGATAGGTCTAAGATGGGTCTCCAATCTTTGTCCTTCCTTGGTACCAGAAATAGTCTTGAATAAAAACCTTGACCTTGTTCTTTTGCAGGTACCTCTTGAATTGCTTTCATATCCATGAGAGCGGAAATTTGTTTTTGTGCCTCTGCCCATTGATTTTGTGGCAGGTTTGGCATGCCTCTCATTTTTGGAAGGGTGTGAAAGTGGAACCTGTAGCCTTTGTCTATAATATCCAGAATCCATTTGTCCTTTGTAACAATGTGCCAGTTCCTTGAAAATAAGGCCAGTTTTCTGCCCAAAGGTGCTGCCATTATAGCTTTGTTTGGCAGGCATAGGGGAAAGTCATTGTGTCTGTTTTCTAAATGACTGTGGTCTATCTTCTCCACCTCTTGGTGCTGGTGCTTGCCACTGCCTAGCTCTGTAAGATCCTTGAGGTTGTCCTCTACCCCTTGGGCGTCTGTATCTACCCCTTTGGGGTTTGCCCGTGGCTGGAAAGGACCAATTTTTTGAAGGCCAGTTTCTGCTGAACCGTGGAGGTTGCACCTGCAAGAAATCCTTAACTGTTTGCATAGATTTCGCTTTTTCCTCCATTTTCTTTAGTACCTCCTCAGCTTTAACACTGAACAATACATCTTTTTGTAGTGGTGCATCTAATAACTTTGCTTTGACATGATCTGGTAAGGTTTGCTCTTTGAGCCAAGCGTGTCTACGTATGACAGACCCCGTGACAGCAGCTCTACATGAGGCCTCTAAAGCATCAAAACCACACTGTAAGGTATGTTTCCCCACTTGTTCTGCTCCATGCAACAAATCCTGCAACTCTTTCAAATCTGGTTGTTCTGTTTGTGTCATTTTGCTTTTCAGCTGAGATAGCAAGAACTGCTGGTACTTTAACATATGAAATTGACAGTTTAATGCCCTCATGGTTAAAGTGTCTGATGTATACACCTTTTTCCCCCACCTTTCTAATGCTCTGGAATCTCTCTCTGAAGGTAAAGGGTTTTTAGCAGTAGAGGCCTTAATCCCCTTGGGACCCTGAGAAATAGTTTGTGGGTCAGCAGTAGGGCTTTTATAAAGGAACTGGTGAGAATCAGGAACCCGGTAATATCTGTCTGGTTTAACAGGGGCAGGAGGTAAAGAGTCTGGATTAAGACTGGCTTCTGTACACATCATCCAAAATATCTAAGACAGGAGGAATAGCCAGGGGCCTATGCTGGGGAAGCAGCAGAAATTCCCTGAGCCTTTTCTTGGAATCTGAGTAATCTTGGCCTTCCCAGTGGAAGTGCTCTCTCAATGTATGTAGGGTTTCCCCAAAAGAGTAGTCCTCAGGGGGGGAGACCGAGGGAATAGACTCCTCAGCATCAGAGTCTTCAAATGGGGAATAGGCGTAATCCTGGTCCTCAGAAAGGTCTGAGGTAATAGAAGCCTGGTCTGAGGAAGGGTAGTCTTCCTCCAACCTGGGTCTTTTGTCTGAAAGGGGGTTGAGAACCCCTGATGAGTGTAATCAAATCCTCAGCCATTTTAAGCATCTGTTTTTTAGGCATGGGGCCTTGAGAGGGGGTCTGAGGACCCTGCTTTTTAATTTTCATTGGAGCTTTAGATTTAGTGAACGATTTAATAGAGAAGGTGGTAGGCCTGAAAACGCCTTCAGAAATGGCAGGCCTCGCTAAACTTTCCGTTTCTCCGCCAAGAGTGGCGTCGGTATCTGCAGTGGGAATGGAGACCGAGGAACCTGCGACCTCAGGTACTGAAGTTGCCAGTAAAATAATTTCATCGGTAGTCAGGGGCTGCGTAGGCACCTCGCTGAGAACAGGAGAACCAGTAGTCGGCCTTAGCGTGATCTCAGTACTCGGTGCAGGCCTCGGATGTCTGTCCTTATCCTTGTGTTTTTTGCCTAAAACTGGCGTTGGTGTATCCGACGACATGATATAATTACATTTTTTGCCAAAATAATGAAGGGCGAACTCCGCCCGGCGCTTAATAGTGCGCTTGTTAAACCTAGCACAAAAACGGCAGGCCGAGACGTCCTGGTCTGGCCCTAAGCAAGGTATACAGTAAGAGTGAAAATCCTTATGCGGTATTTGCTTCCCACAAGAAATGCAATTATTAACTTTGTCTGACATCGGTCTGAGGCAAGAAAAGTTTCCCCAATGGGGTACTTAGCTTTAAAGAAGACTTCGGCTGAAACTGGCCAACCGGCACTTGCGAACTGCTTCTGCTTCGGGCACCGCGCAGCAAGAAAGACTGAAGAAAATGGAGTTGGCTGCCGCTTTTACACCCCTGCCGCACTGACGTCAGGGAAGAAGCGACGACAACCGACGCCGGACCTAGACTTTGGAATTCGGCCGACCGAGGACCCGCCTGACGGGAGGATAACCCAAGTGTGATGACTGCAGCTGTATGCACGATGAACATCTGATTTATTAAAATAAAATAAATAAAATAATTGAAATAGAAAGGAAGTACTAAGCGCTTTCACCCAACACCATCAGGGCATCATCAGAGTACTAAAACACAGTGACAAGGCCATCCTTTATATATACATACCTAATAAGTTAATTACATTGTTAGAATAACTAATTGATAAATTGATTTCTGTTAAAATAACTTGGCACAGATATAAACCATAAAATAACCACAATTACTGTGAAAAATTTATCTGTATATGAATAAATAACCAATCATATATCTAAAATCTAATTACTGTTACAAAAATTAAGAATAAAAAAAATATATATAAATGTATTATATTGTGAATGTTGTGAAATATCTCAAAAACAAATTGAATATATTCCAGCATCCACAACCTTTAAAAATAGTCATATAAAATTTGACTTGTATTTTAATATACTGGATATTGACTGACAGGTAATAAAACTGTCACCCCAATACTACTGCTCCTGGATGGGAACACTGCACCAGCACCCAGGGCAGAGCTACCTGATGCGCTTGGAGCAGGTAGGGCAGGGGTTGTGGAGGCAACACTGACAGGTTGTGTCCCTGAAATGCTGGGTGACTCTGCCACCATCTGTGGAGGTATGACAGGCCGAGCTGCACTGGTCAGTGTATCTCTCTGTTCTGTTGCTCATTAATTTTTGTAGCAAAGTATGTAACAGCAAATTGTTAATAAATTATAACCCACACACAAAAGAATGATTAAATAAAAAATAGAGAGAAAAGGTGGAGGAGACAAAGATAATTAGATACATGGCATGTCACAGTAAGGTATATTTTAAATAAACATGGATAGGAAATACATTAATTATAATTTACTATTGCATGCCTTTGCAACATCCATATATGATGGAAAGATATTCATGTGACATTAAATAATCAAATCTCACTGCTATATCAGAAACAGTAACCTTTATTCCCCCATGATCGAGTGAAATTATGCATTTTAATTTAATAATGACAATTACTATGTTATTTTTCCTGACATTCTGATGTTAATATCTTATAAATGCTTATCCAGTAAAAAAAAAGACACTGTTACTTCTGGGTACTGAACTCACACACAGTAAAGCTGGTGTTCTAACTGCCTAATGCAAGCAGCAAGAGTTACTGGGGAAGGAAGGCATGCATGCTTGAGATGAAGAATGAGGTATGCCAAGATGCTAGTGCTTGATGGAATAAAAATAACATTATGGTCTGAATTTTTGCATGAATTATACTTACCTGTATGAGGTGAGTTAATCCCTCCTGGTTCAACTCATGGTTTGCAGCTGTACAGTACAAAAAGTAAAGTAGTATATATGAAAGCATAATGAATAACTGCATTGGCTGGCTAGATAATCAATGCATGTCATCGACAGATTATGTTTCAGTATACTTACACAACTGTGGGGTGTTCCCAGTCCTAAATTCAGCCTCCCATTGGCTTAGGAGTTCCTGCTTTGACATGTTAAGGTCACAATAGTGGTGACAACATTGTTCCCCATTGCGTGGAATGGCTGTTGCATTGCAGCCAGCCTTAGCTAAACTATTACAAGTCTTAAGACTTATAATCAGATGCAGTATAATCCCCCTGCAACAGCATATGGCTGTAGCGCTTCACGAGGATTGCCACAAATACCCTGGACTCCTCAAGACCCACCTTTCTGCTAAACTTAATACCATTTTATCCCTTGCCAAACATGTCTGAAAAAGTCAGGCTAACAAAATATGTCTAAATTGGCACTTAATTCAGATCTTATATGTTATTGCTGTTGTGTTAAGATTGGCAATTGCATTTGGATAACTGAAAGCAGACTGATGCCTTTGCAGACACAGTAAAAGGTGTGAAACATGGCAATGAACTGTGCTATGTGTGATACTCCACCCATTATCACAGGTTCCAGTGTTCAACAATGGAATGCTTAATGGCATAGCTTTTAAGAGTTGCAGTTTGAAAGGTGAAATATGCTGAATTCTGACATATTGCTATGTTGGGGCTTGCACAGTGGTAAAATATTATTTTAACAACTGGGAATCAAACCCATAGTATAAAGGATGCAAAAATCGCAACTTACTTTATTACTGACATTATCACAGGAAAACTACCTTTCCAGCATGGAAGTCTGATATATAGTAATTTCTGAATGAATGGAGATATACTTCAGAGGCCTATACGTGTGTGGTTGCAACTATGTCTTTAATGCATTCTTATGTAAAAGTCATTATTTCTGCAAGTAAATACAGTTCAGATGGATGCAGTTGAATGCCCTGATTAATGTAGGTCTGTTTATGTTGCATGCATAATTCACAAGACATAAGGGTCCTAAATACATATTTGGGATATGTGATGAGTCACGATGATTATAACAAAGTAGATATGTGATGAGTCATGAATATAACAAAGTACTGTGCCCATTATATACATGCAAGTGAATATTATATGAAATATAATAATTGTCATGTCTTGGAAACTGGTCACACAGGTTGTGGTTATACGTGAAACAATGACATGCTAAACAGTACTGTTTCATTAAGCAAAGATTACTGATACATTGCTTGCAAGAAACAGGTTTAACATGATCAATTTTCTTTGTGTGTTACAGTCCTATTCAAAATGTTGTAAGAAATGGGCTTCTTACACCCTTTTTAAAGTCTCTTGTAGCTGGATTCAAATTTTTGCTCAGCTGTATTCTTTATATAGTCACTCCACTTGAACCTTGTGCCACAGACATAGTTCTATGACAGCTGGAATTTCTACTCTCAGTACTGTCCAGAAAGCACACCACTGACAGGCATGTTTGAGCTACCTAACGTAGCCTCAACTAAATTTTTCATTTTTTTCCTTAGGTGCACCCTATTTATACACTGCAAAGTGGAGAGCAAATGTAGTACCTTAAAATGAAAAAAAAATGAAAAGTACATAGTGTAACTGCAAAGTGATCTCTAAACAGGATTTTTTCTCTCAACTCACTTCAGTGACACCTTGTACCACAGAATTTGACATCTGTTAGGTGCATTTACTGAAGTAACTACTCCTGTAGCTGGAGGGCATGCAACAATGTCAGATGTGTTTGAGCTGCCTAAGGCAGCCTAAACTAAGTGTTTCACTTTTTTCCTTAAGTAATGAATCCTGTTTGCAAGTTGCCAAGTGGACAGCAAATGGAAAAGACATTAGAAGAGGACTATACGACAGAGAGAAAAAAAGCAAAGTAAATTGAATGCAATACAAGGATATATGTAGCAATGACCAGAGCAAGACATGTATTCAAGTGAAAGATTCTTCCTTCTCACATCTCCTTGTAACATCACACATTTACTTTGTGGAACACATTCCCAAACTTGTAGTTTGTGACAAATTATGTGAAAGTGGACACACTGATGATCATATGTTGTTAGTGATAGTGACAACAGTTGATTTTTAAAACAACAGCCCAGTAGTTTCACAAAATGTGATTAAATATTCAGAAAACCCTCTGTAAAATTTTCATTTAAGTGGATTTGAACCATGCATCAGATATCATTTATGTATAAACTCTCTGCATTTACACCTTCTGCCACAGAGAAAGTTATCTGTCAGATGTATTTTCTTTCCTGAGTACTGTCCAGAGTGCCAACAGCCAGGCAATGCTGCTGGGCTGGTTTGTGCTACCTAAGGCAGCCTAAACTAAATTTTTCACTTTTTCCCCGCAAGCCATGAAAGTGACTTTCTGCTGCCAAGTGGTGCACAAATGCAAACGGCAATATTTAGCAGAAGCATTGACACAGCTTTTTGGGAATAATAACTTGAAGACATATAAAATTAATCATGATGCATATCTAACAATGAGCACCAGCTAGTAATGAATTACAGTGATACAGCCATCTCATATTTCATTGCCACAGCAGTAGTATTATGTATGTCTCACGATATCAGGACTTTAGCTAATACCATGGCAATGTAGAAGAGTACATGGACCAACAGAAATGCTTTCTTTGTTCAGACAGCACACACATTTCATATTTAAATAATTTAAAATTACTTAACTCTCTGTCACTTTTAGTCAATACTAACCTTACTTGAGTTTCCCACATCAACATATTCACACAACAAAATGAGTGTCAAAAATTATGAACTCCCTCAGTCAAATGATCTGGGAACAGGTTTCAATCCCTGCATCACCTGTACTGTTTCTCTAAGTTGAATAGCATTACACATTATGCCACAGAGACAACAGTGTAACAACTTTAATTTATTAACTCAGTACAGTTCAGACTACCGAGTAAAACTCAACAATGTCAGTCTTCATTGCACTTTTGATGGCAGTCCAGATAAAAATTGTCAGTTTTCATCCTAGGCCATGAAATGCAGTTCAGTGCTATTAAATGTTGAAAAGGCATGCAAATAATGAAAGAACATAAAAAGATTTTTGTAAATCAAATACTTTACATGTTGAATGACATTTGTTATTTTTCACACTATTAATCAGAGTTGCCACAGACAAAGACATATATTAGCAAGGTGATAAAGTGTTTAGATGTACTGATAATGTGACATTGTATCAAGTCACATTGGAAGTGCATCAGAAACAAGTTATGAAAGTTGTGCTTTAAATATAACAGTGAATGTCTGGATGATTGGGATAAAGCAAACAGCATAGGCAATAGGAATGTACTCACATGATATTAAACAAAGACTGCAAACGCTGCAGGTGTATCTCTTTCCTTCTGCCTGGTGCCTCATTTCATTTATCTAAGCTTTCATAATAGCAACTCTATCTCTGTTTTACTACCATATGTTATACTTAACAATGCCTAAAGTACTCCCTTTAATATGAACAACATTTCTTACTAAATGCCAGTAACTGTGGTCATTAAAGCCAGCATTTGATTGTTAGGACTGCCACCCTTCTAAACCACTCATTGTACTTACAGAAATTTTGTTAAGTCTCTTCTCCCTGAAACACCCACAGTAAGTGTATATGAAAGAGGGGAGACTGTGAAAGCTGATTATTCCTGCAGTCAGATTGATCATAAACAACTGCAAGCCATTAGCCGGGAACACTTCTCAATGCTTGACCTTGAATTACTACAGCATGTGCATATAATCAAGTAGGTCCTTACACCATGTTTACATTCTCTAAATTTAGTGCAGCTTTTAAATTCAGGAATGCTAATGATTTCAATCCTCATTTACATGCTCATAGGGCTGACTCTGAAATATATAGAGGTAACTGTATAGCTATTGCCCTTGTATCATACTGGGGAGACTGTTTTGAAACACAGAGCTCAATACTGCTAGTAAATCCAGACATTTGGGAGATTTATCTATTTTCTACAGTGCAGTATTGTCAAGGTAGGTTACTATTTCTCAACTAATTATTTTAGTTTAACATTAGAAGGTGAAGTGCAGTGACTGCTGAAAAGCATTTTTATATTAAATGGTTTTACTTCAGCCCCTCTTTTTGCCATAGCCATGTCTGCATTTCTACAGATATGCTACTGACTGCTACATGGCAAGTTACTTTATTTTGCATGTCATGTTTGTAGACTTATTTCAGATGATTGTATTGTAGATAAGTAAGAAGGTCTAGCCTTTTTACCTGTGTTAGCAGGAAAAGAAACAAAATGTCCTGTTTCTGTATTTCTACCAGATTGATCTCCATAGTAGTTGATAAAACAGTTACAACAGTATGGTGTTACCTTTTTAATGCTGCATTTATAACTGTTAAACTGCAACATGTGACAAAGTTAAACTTGCGTTATCTCCATTACAGAAGTGTTATAAGATCTGCGCTGATAACTGAGTTTTAAATATACTTATCTTTTGTTTTTATTGTGGAAGTTGGGGGCCAATTTGTGTGCAGTCATAATGAGCACGTAACATGTTTAAATTGTTTGTGTGCTTGTAGGCTGCATAGAGTCACACAGAATTGAGCTCTCAGCCATCCTATCTGTTAAATATTTACTTTTTCTTTTTGTGGCCTGAAGAAGGACTGACTGTGGAATCTTCAGGTTGTTCCATGGTCAAGCTAAAAATAGTGCTTCTTTCCCGTAGAAAACAAGCAACAGCAGCCAGTAAACATTTACCCCAGGATTCAATAAAATCTGTGTAGGCTCCATGTAGAGCCTACACAGAATGTACTGGTGTACATGGCCATGGTACCCCATTGGCAGCGCACCATGCTTATTAATCATAGCGCACTGCCAAGGGAGATCACAGTAACATGGATATTGAATCCATGTACGTAGCAGTGTAGTGTCCCATGGTTGTGGAATGCCCAGGGAATTCCTGGACAGATGTTATGTACAGGATAATGTACAGGATATGTTTTATATGTAAAACTCCAATAACCAGCGTACACCTACAATGAAATGCTGAAAACTGTTCAAGTACGCTGATATATACAGACCCTCTAGAAGCTGCTCTAAAAAAATGCTATAATTTATTCCAATATTGCAAACCAAACTTGGTTAAGCGCTTTCATCGACACATCCGTAGACTTCTTCAGAACAGATCAAAGAAACCATTAGGTTCTTTAAATATGTGCAAATTTGGCCCTGAAATTACCAGTACCCTTAAAAACAACACATTTAAAGACATTAACCTAGAATACTACAATACAGTCAATGCACTTGTCAATATTATAAAAAATACAATTGTAGTAAATCCATCATCTTAACTACAAGCAAAATATGATAATGAATGAATCTCAATATACTTTAAAGTCATTATTTGTAAAAATTCATAAATATGTCCCCTAGCAAATATCTCCTAATATATACTTACATCTATGCAACAATTATGTTAAAAACACATACCCATGTTCATCATAAATGAAAAAAAAAAAAAAAAAAAAACAGATGCATCTAATGAACCAGGGTTAAATGACTGTATAACAATTAAGCCTATATTGCAACTTAAGACTTAGGGCCAAATTCAGGAAGCCTCCGTGTAAGAGTTATAACTCTTACACGGAGGCTGCAGTGAAACTGTGTGATGTCAGCATGTCATGCATATGCATGAGGTGCATGAGGCATGCTGAATCACACTAGCAACTCTTACACGGTAAGAGAGTAGGGGGCGTGTCTGTAGGCTAAGCCCTGCAAGCGGACACGCCCCCGGAAGACTAGAATGGCTGAAAGTAAACAGCCATGGAAATGTGAATAAACACACTACACAACACATGCCCCGATAGACCATCACTGTATAAAGTGAAGAGATGTTATAAAATTAAATTAAAACCTTTTTTTTTTTTAAACCCCGTAAATGTTTGCTACTGTGCGCCTGTCTTGGTGTGCTACTAGCGCAATCACAGTTAGCAGTCAGTGGAAAAGGATATAAGAACTAAATATGCAAAGTAAGCCAAGAAGTAATAGCTTAGCGGTAGATTTGCCGGCCTAAGAGTAGGCAGGCAGGGTTCGAGCCCCCACAACAACCTTTTCTTTTTTTTTGTAAATAAGCACTAAAAAGCCCCCTGACAGTATTGTACAAATGTAAATGTATTCCCTTTTGTAAAATGGAATGAAATGGAGCATATATTCCGAAGTAACACAATAATAAAAATAGTCAGAAATGTACTGATAGCTAAGCTGCTGTGAGACGGAGTGCCCGTAGCTGAGTAGTGTTTAAAAAGCTGCAAACTGTGTGCCCGTTGCTAAGCACCGGTTTAATAAGCTGAAACCGTTTGCAACTAGCTGTGCTTAGCTGAACACGTGTGTCACTAGCCAATTAAGGTTTATCCCAGCGCACACCGTTTGCGCCGCTCCCACAAGCTAACTGCCAGTGCGCATGCGTTACCTCCACGCAAACGAGCGCAGACCTGGTTTTAAATGCTTAAAAGTGCTTTTGGCATGTTTGATTGACAGGTCCTCAACTCATTTCTGTCAGGAAAATCAAAAGTCAGTTGCCAGAGTCGAACCCAGGATACCATGCACTAGAGTCAAGGTACTTCACCACTAAGCCATGACAGCAATACCATGAAATGCAGAAATAGCATATATATGGGATAAAATCCAGAATGGAGCATGAGAAAGCATTTTCAGTGAAGTAGATACAATGCCAAAATGGCCAATCAGAGAAATGTGCGGGAAAAGCGGCATATATAAGCCCCATAGGCGGGAATACACAGCAGAAACGATTGTACAACACAGCTGCAGTCAGAATGAGTGGAGTAGGTGAGGGACGTTGCTTTCGAGCACAGCGTTGGGGCGTTGAGGAGTCCAGATACATGGTCTGGCTCCTTGTCCATCATCACGAGGCCCAACTCATGCAGGGCCAGGTCTCATGGGGAGCATATAGGGCAGAGGCATGGGACCAGTTGGCTCGTGATCTGACCAGTGCTACTGGCATTCCACGCACTGGTGAGCAGGTCCGTCACCACCATGCGGACCTGAAGCGACGCAAGGAAGACCAGTTGACCGAATGGATCCAGGAGGCCCGGGATATGCCCAATGCTTTATGGCACTTTGATTGACAGGTCCTGTACTCAGTTTGAAAGTTTGCTAAGAAAAATAAATTCCCACTGTCAGTCTCGAACCCAGGACCTTGGTAACATTAGTCTGTATGACCTACCACTAAGCCATGCCTGCTTTACAAGAACACAGTGCTAAAATAAATATAACATGTAATAGTAGGAATCAGTATAAAGGCAATATAGGAGATGTACTATCCAAAGCATGTCAGGTAGAGTTTTAATGGCCAAATTACTGGATTCCCATACTAGTTCAGTGTGAACAGAAACAGCCCTGCTACCTGTTAGCTTGTACATAATAACGTAAGGTAATGTACATATGTGAAGGTATGTATATCTACACATACATATATATAAATATATATTAATACATATGAAATATAGTCGTAGGTCTCAGTAGCCATACACACTCACTACAGGAAACAGTGAACATAATTGCAGCAACCTGAATCTGCAACACACCCTGACCCCTGTGTGACCTACTTACCCTTCTAACTGCTTAAAGGTGGCCTCAGCACTTTGATTGACAGGTCCTGTACTCAGTTTGAAAGTTTGCAAAGTAAAATAATTCCCACTGTCAGTCTCGAACCCAGGACCTTGGTAACATTAGTCTGTATGACCTACCACTAAGCCATGCCTGCTTCACAAGAACACAGTGCTAAAATAAATATAACATGTAATAGTAGGAATCAGTATAAAGGCAATATAGGAGATGTACTATCCAAAGCATGTCAGGTAGAGTTTTAATGGCCAAATTACTGGATTCCCATACTAGTTCAGTGTGAACAGAAACAGCCCTGCTACCTGTTAGCTTGTACATAGTAACGTAAGGTAATGTACATATGTGAAGGTATGTATATCTACACATACATATATATAAATATATATTAATACATATGAAATATAGTTGTAGGTCTCAGTAGCCATACACACTCACTACAGGAAACAGTGAAGATATATGCAGCAACCAGAATCTGCAACACAGCCTGGCTCCTGTGAGACCTACTAAGCCCTTTAACTGCTTAAAGGTGCCTCCAGCACTTTGATTGATAGGCCCTATACTCAACTCAAAAGCAGAATATGAGCATACTAGTAGGCCCTACCACAAGACCATTGTAACACTAGTCTGTATGACCTACCACTAAGCCATGACTCTCATACAGGAATATAGTGCTAAATAAGTGGAACATGTAATAGTAGGAATGAAGATAAAGGCAATATAGTATGTCTACTACCCAAAGCATGTCATGCAGACTTTTATAGTCCCAATTACTGGATTCCCATACTAGTGTAGTGTTAACAGAAACAGCCCTGCTAATTGTTAGCTTGTACCCAATAATGTCAGCTAATGTACATATATGAAAGTATGTATATGTACACAGATATATATATATTTATATAGCAATACATATGACGCATAGTTGTAGGTGTCAGTATGCATACACACTCACTACAGGGAACAGGCAAGATAAATGCAGCAACCTGAATCTACAACACAGCATGAAGCATGGGAGATGTACTAACCTTCACACTCACAAAACACTGTCAACAGCATACCAGCATGGTCCACGCCCTACAATCTGAAAGGGCAACGCCTATCTCACATACCCTTTTATAGCAGTGTCCTGAAATCACAGTGAGACATGCAATCAGTACACACCCAGCTGCATGCAATTAGCAAATGCTGCCTTACAATTGTTGCAGAGGCCATCACATGGACCTATGCAGATACCTACAAAATCATTGAGTACCCACACTACACTCACGCAATACATTCATTGCACAAACACTACGGATAAAGAGAGAGAGAGAGACAGAGAAAACAACCAAACAACCAAACAAATATTAGGACTGCCAGCAGCAAAAGCAGCAGCAAGCAGCAAGGAGCAAGCAGCACCACTGGCACAGCAACAGCTGCCACAAACACAGGTAATGCAAAGTAGCAGGTTAATCCTGTGTATACTGTGACACCTCCAAATGTATCATAGTTCACTATCTATAGGTATGTCCATGAGATAGGTTGTGTGTACATAGTCATGAAATATAAACATATGTAATATTGTTGTACATGTGGGCCATAACTAACACTTCCATAGCTTAGAACACAAGGCCAGTTGTGCATATGATGCAGTAGTTCCCAGGGTCAGTAGAGGTTCCTCCACATTGGTGTGGGACCACTGTGTATGTATGGCACTGTTCAGGTACATATCCTGTAGTATGGCCGGGGATTAATATCAGTCTGTCATGTGGTGCTATGTCCTCCAGGGGTGAATGTAGCACACATCCAGGGATACCATTTCGTAACAGTGATGATATGTGTTCTGCAATGATGAGGGTGGCTCTCACCTGGACATGTGAGAGGATAGGGAGGTTACAGTCATCTGGGATAACTAATAACACGTGTGTAGGACAATGGGGGGGGGTACCTGCACCTAAACTGTCTGCAACAATGTTGCCAATATCTGTGCATTTGGTGAATGTGAAGCATCTTAACACTGCAGACAACAGATGCCTTCCGTCATGTGAATCTGCCCTGTGCTGCAGTAGCCTCCTACTATTGTTATACAATATGCCTGTATCTGTAGTCCACTGGACAGGATTAATAAGTGGTGTGCAGTTGTTCTGGGTTAGATAACTGTGTGCACAGTACATGCAGTATGTGGGATGTCTGTGGTAAGCATATACAAAGGTGCTGGCGGTGTGTGTTGTGGCTTCCACTGGCCCAGTGGGCTGCATGGATAGCATCACTGTCATAACTACTGAATAACTGTGTAATAACATGCATACATAGCAAGGTAGTGTACTGTGGTTGTGGTGTTGTTCGGATATGTATATCCAGGCTGAGTAATGTGCGTCCACATCACAGGGTTGGATGGCAGCACACATCCAGTATGTATGGATGAACACCCAGAATGTGTCAGATGTGTCACCTGTGCAGAAGTATCTGGCCATTACCTGTGCATCCCCCACAACACACACACATGCAACATATGGCAGAAGTACTATAGCAGTACACACATGTTCATAGGTTCATACTAGGCTATCTGCCCGAGGGCATTTACAAGCCTAGCCCATCGTTTTGTGGCTTACGCCACCCCTTTAGTATGGGGAACTATACCCATTATTTTGCTGTGCCTCTGTCGAGCAGTGACACTGAGGTAATCCCTGGGGTATATCTGCGATCTCCCATCCATTGGTCAAGATTTCTCTTGAACAAGGCTAGCGAGGTGCTCTGCCTCACATATACCGTGATTTTGTTCCACAGCATAGGGAGTCTTTGGGTGATGAATCTATCCCTCCAGCACGTCCTATTAATAGCCGTGCCGAGGTTTAAGTCTCCCGCCCTTGTGGCTCTGATGGATCTAGATTTTTTGAGGTGAAGCATATTCATCAAATCTGGGTTTGACATGGCCTTGTATGTTAGGCAAAGGTCACCTCTGAGCAAGCGGTGTTTACTGAATAGAACATACATGGACATGCTGGAGGGCATATTCCTAACCGAGAGGCTCCCTTCACTCTGTAATGAGCTCGAACAGTTGAGAATGAACAGTTCATAGGTTCATACTAGGCTATTTGCCCTAGGGCATTGGTAAGCCTAGTAGAATGTGTTTGTCTTTGCCACCCAATCACAAGTTATGCTGCTATGCCCTTGTCCGACTTTAGTATACTGTGCCTCTGTCTAACAGTGACATAGAAGTGATACCTGGGGTACAACTATGATCTCCATCCACTCATCCAGATTCCTATGGAAGAGAGTCAATGAGAGACTCTGCCTAACCAGTAGTGTGAGCTCATTACAGAGTGAAGGGAGCCTCTCGGTTAGGAATATGCCCTCCAGCATGTCCATGTATGTCAGTGCTGAGGTCCAGCTCTCCTGAGCATGTGGCTGTATGGGACTCTGATTGCCTGAGGTGCATCACGTTCATTACTGCTAGGTAGGACATGGCTGTATATGGCACACAGATTGCCTCTGAACAGGCAGTATGCAACTGAGTCCAGCTGGATTCACTTTACCTGGGCAGCATATGACATCTGTGTGAGCCATTGCATCCCCTTGATGATGTACTGTTGTCCTGTACCAGTTGCTGTAGGTGTCTGGTTAGGTACATCCCAAAAGGTGCATTGTATGCAATTATAGGCCTGATGATGGATGAGTAAAGAGGCACAATGACCTCCCCTGCCATACATGTGAATCAGTCATGATTAGCTGGGCTATATAACATGTCTGTCAATCCACGCTGGCCATGTGGTAGACAAATGACAGACCGCTACCATGTTTCTTCCCCAGGTCCCCAACTACGTCTTCTGTACTCAATGGCCTAACACCTATGTTGTACTGTGCCACCAATGTGGAGGCGTGGGAATCTACATTGAATACTGATACTCCCTCCCTTGTTCAAGTGTTGGGGCCGACAAGAATGGTAACAGCTATAACGTGGTAGTACTGGTGTGCTCCTGTGAAACCTGAAACAGGTTCATGTTACTGCACAGATATCGATGTCCAGAATGCTAGGTAGGGTTTTGAGTGCGTGCATCCTTGGGTCTAGACGTCCAGTGTTGAGTAGCATCACTCTTACTTCCTCATCCTTTGTGATACAAATGGATGTGGGTTTGCCTTATGAGCCTTGCCTAATACAGGCACTATGGGTGTAGCAGGAGGCTCCGCCAAATGTCAATAGGACTGTGGTGACAGGTGCAAGCTGTCCCTAGCAAAGCATACCACCCCAAGATGGCAGGCATTGGCACACCTGTGAATGACACCAGTATGTCAGTCAATTGTTGGAAGGGATCATCGTGCCTTGATATTGTGGCATCGTTCTAGGTGAGGGTAGGATGCTACTCAAGGTCAGGGTCAAACTGTCTCGGGCTACGTGCTCAGAGAGCTCTGTAATGTCTCATGTCATGTAGTCCAGGGAGGAATGTGTCAGGCCATTCACAGCAGCATGGACATTGACTGAGTCATACCTGTACCTGCCTTGGGGTTACCTGAGTGTTTGTGTTATGTGGCAGGTCATAGTGCCTGACAGGCTGCACACCGTGACCCTCACCTCGTTAAGCCTGGTGAACGTGATGTGAGTGTGCCTGATGATAGAGGCACCTAGTACAGGTGTATGAGGTGTGTTGTTAACTGTTAATGGCTGTGAGTGTTCAGCACATTGGCTTTGTGTGATATGTGTTGCACATGTTCGTTTATGTGGTAGTGGTTGCCTGGATGTCTGCTTAGGAGGTCTCTGCTGCATAGACAGAGCTGTGGTCTGAGCCTACAAGTATGATCATGTGTGATCATGTGTTAGGTCCGCTGTTGTGGTAGGTCTACGTGAGACTGGAAGTGTAGTGAGTGATCCCTTTGCCACCTGACTGGTTATGGCGGTATTGAGTAGACAGAGCCTAGCCTCCAGTCTGGTATATGGTTGCATCACTCACATGAGTTTGAATTTGTTGTTAGGAGGGGGGGTTGTCTGTGTACATGCATCTGTTCTAACATTGTCTCTGGAGTACCACACTCACCAGCTGGACTGGGGAGGGAACTGACAACTGACCTCTGGACATGCTAGAATACTATTGTGAACTCTGTAATCACTAATGATTGAAAACAAGGTCCAGTGGGGAGTGAGGGTGTACTGACATTACCTACAACTGCTGACTGATATAAAAGTGTCAGTGAGCAAATGCCAGGTAACCTAAGTGCAATGTGTCACAATTAAGTAAATGCAACAATGACAAGCAGTCACTTGCTGTCATGTGTAACATGGAAGCACGTACAGTAAGCAATGCAGATAACAGTAGTGAGTCACAGATGTGTTGAGAAGATGTGTACTATGTGGAAGTAGCATACCAGTGAAATAACAAGCTAACAGATAACAAGCATATAAACAAAGGTAGATCCAGGAGGCCTGGATGTAGTGTTTGCTACAACAAACAAGGTGTAGCAATGTCAGTAAGATACAGCTCAGATATGCAGGCACTATAAACCTGAAACCAGATGTCCCCAGCTATGAATGGCAGAGTACAGCCTATTGTCACACATGAGTGCAGACCACAAACCTCGTTAATGTTAAATAACTGGCCTGAAGGCCAACTGCCCATACCAGAAGTAATACACTTGTACACTGGGCCCACAATCAGCAGTTCCCAACTTCAATGGATGAAAGATATGTGTCCTGCCACCACAGTGCTTGCCACCAACCTCCCTAATGTAAAACAACTGGTCTGAAGGCCAAGTACTTAGTACAAATGACATAGAATGATAGCTACACTGTAATCAGGTTTTAACCAATCAATAATAAGTAGAAGTTAACACTCCCTGTATAGAATGTGTACCATGTATTGTTGAGATACTATGCTGATAACCTGTTTGTGTACCTTTCCAGATAGACATGGCACCTAAAAGGAATCCTGCCTACTCTGCTGCAGAGGATGACGTGATCCACCAGAGCCTGGTGCGTGACTATGCCATCCTGTTCTCACGCACCACCCAGAATCAGCAGGAGAGGTCTGCACTGTGGCAAAACCTTGTTAGCAGGATAAATGATGTTGGCATGCATGATAGGACATATGAGCAGGTGAGACATCACTGCAGTGATTTGATAAGAAATGTCCACCAGCGTGCTGCAGATATCCGCAGGCAACAGGTTGCCACAGGTGGGGGGGTGGCCACACATCCCCCCCTCACCAGACAGGAGGGGCTACTGCTAAGTGTTGTGGATCCAGCCCCAGAACAACAGCAACAATCATGCATCCTGATGGAGGTTGGATCCACACAGCAGCAAGACAGCGGACGGGCAGGTAAGATGCCATATTCATTTATTGTTATTACTTTTACATTTGTTGACCCAGATAGTCTAGCTGGATACAAGTTCATTTTCAGTAGAGGCCTGTGGAGAAAAGCTCCACACATAACGTAATAAAGGCAGACAGACAAGTTGTCAATACAGACAGCCAACATAATAGAATTGTACACCAGCCTGTTAATTAAATCAACATACATGTAAGGAAGTCAAACAGCTTAGAGTCATACACAATGTACCGTTGGTTTCAAAGCAATCCTACCTAAAGCATAATGGTTATGCAATAAGGCAAAAGCCATATACATAATAGTTAGGGCTCAGAAGGGTAGAGAAGTAGAAGGAGTATGACACATACAATGATATGGAAGAGGCAGGAGTCAAGAAGGGAAGTGAGGAAAAGAAGGAAGACAGTCAAGAGGAGGTGGGAGGGATGGGAGAAGTAGGTCAGAGCATAGAAGGACATCAAGGTGAAAGAAACAGGGTAGAAGCTAGTTTCTATGCACAATGAGGGGTTAAAGGTGAAGAGAGGGTAGGGAGAGGGACGTTAGCCTGGACTCCAAGAAGAACAAAGCCAGTGGTTTTGGAAGTACAGTTTGAGTTGACGTTTGAAGAGAGGTAAGGGTGAGATTAGAGTTAACTCCTGGTATGTACATATGACTGTTCTGTACGCTGTTACTTCATGCACGCATAAGGTGTGCATGTGGTATGTATCTGTCATCATGATATATATACAGACATGATGTGCAGCTGATGTGTATAAGGGAACTAGTGTACTACTGTACTGTATGTTGTGCAAAACGAATGGCACACATGTGCCCACTGACATTACTCTCTTCACACTTCCAGGTCCCTCCCATCTAGCAATGAGGCAGGCCATACATGCTGGTGAGTCTTTTTAACATTATCTGTAAAACAATTTATAAAACTAGGAAGAGTAGTGGAACTCTGTAGTAGACATGCTGGTGACTGTGTTCACAATAACTGTAATTGACAGGCAGTAAATTGAGTAGTGTAACACGGTACTGATGTGTGTGTTTACTGTGGGGTGTGCATGTGTGCAAGTGTGCCTGTGCCCAAGTGTGCATGTGTGTTAGTGTCCATGAGTGCATGTGTCCATTTCTGAATGTGTGCATTAGTATTGAAGTGCATCTCTTTCAAATATGTATTGAGACTGTAATCTGTGTTCCATGTTTTCCTCCGTAGGTTCTGGTGCTGCTCTGGTGACCTGCAGCAGGGAACCTGAATCTTGTGCCCCAGGTACTGATGATGATGAAATGTCTGTAATGGTGCAGGAAGGTGTGTCTGGGTCCGCCATTGGTCAGCCAATTGACAGTACACAGCTTTCAACCCCGTCAATGCACAGTCATCCTGCCGTTACATCCTTTGTCACCATTGTCCCTAGGTGATGGACAGTCAGCAGTGGGCATAGATCAGGGTAATGTGGTACCTGTGGTACATGCATCCCCACAAGGCAGCCATGAGCAGAGGCCTCCAATGGTACCACGCAGACGGTCGCCCATGGGTTCTCGTGGGGGCATCCGTGGCCGTACTGCCTCTGGCCGACGTGCCCAAGGAGGTATGTCAACCTCCACTATGTTTAGAACTGTCATGCAGGCACAGGCACGTATGGAAAGGTACACCAGACAGGGTCTGAGGGAGCTGAGAGCATGCCGCATAGCCATGACAGACGGCATGCGTGATGTTGCGAATGCTATCCGTAACTTCACAGATGTCGTTGACAGACGTTGTGGGGGCATAGAACAGCTGCTCCACAACCAGATGTCCATGGGCCAGGGCGATGGTGTGCGTTTGCGTCGTCGGCGTGGGCGTATGCCAGCAAGAGCACCAGCTGGCAGTGGCCGCGGACGACAACAGGCCCACTCGCGTGCCTCAAGTGCCAGCACCAGCCCCAGCAATGCTGGGTCTGTGCTGTCATCCAGACGCCCCAGGAGACCACGTGCACGTGGCTCTGGACAGTCCCAACAGGGAACTGTGCCAGTCAACACACCCCTGCTTCCGATGACAGTACCCAGTCTGGGTTAGTACCGGATACGGCCCGTAGCACCCTGCCAGGCACAGGTACCGTGTCCGTGCCCACAGACACTGATCTGGATGACCTGACAGGTGCAGTCTGTGGCTGTCCACAAAACCCTGTACATGGCAGCCATTATGTGGGACTGTGTGCGTGCTTACACACATGCAGAAACCTAACACCTAGGGCAAACACATACACACACACACTGCACCAACAACGGTCCACCCTGTACTGCTGCCCCTCACAAACACACATACACACACATGTCAATTGGTGTTACCAGTGGCGGCTTGGGCATACCTAACCCACACCCTGTGCATATGATGACACTGTGCCACCTCCTGCATACTACAACATCGGTGCAGGTAAAGGTAAACACGTTGCTGATGCACAGGGTGACTACATAGATGTGTATAAGTAGTAACATGTTGGTAACTGTTGACTGTTGCAGTATAAATGTGTGTATATCCCAGCAGTCCTGCTGCAGTAACTGTATGAATGTCCTCAATTGTTATCTGCACCCATACTACTTAACAAAGTGTACCAGCTGCACACCATCACATGCTAACATTGACTATGGCAATGCATCTTGTGCTGTTATGTAGATTCAGCTACATGTATCTGTTCTGTCACACATGCATTTATACACACCCTGCTACCCACACACATGCACACGCTCACCTGCCATTCCCATTATTTATCACCCTACATGAGTAGCTGTTGATACATGACAGGTACACATTTCAGAAGTGCACTATGTTGTTTACTACTGGCATCCCTTCTCTACCTGTACTCACAGGGTGCAGGCAACCTCATCAGTTGGAAGATGTAATGTGCATCAGGTACTGTAGTACCCTGATTGCCACATCAAACATGTTTCCCATACGGAAATGCACACACAGACACATCCCACATCCACACACTTGCCACATTCAGGCTTCAGAACACTATCTAGGTATATTCGGTACATGTGCGTGTTACAGTAGCATGTAACACTATACTGAGTACTGGCAGTTAGTTGTCTGTTGTCATGTTGTCTGTATAGAATAAAAGAATTGTTTGATTATCCTACTCCGTTTTGTGGACATTACTTGAAGAAGTGTTACCTTACATGTGTTATCAGTACCACCACCTTCTGTTTTGTAGTTTTGTTTGTATAGGGTGCTATCAACATCACTGCTTGTTAAGGGTAATGACCACCCTGCAGTGCATAGCCCCATGTGGCAAAAGCCACATCCCACCCCATCATTGTGCACACACACTAACCCCACCAACAGTAAAACACATACTTTCCATTTGCAAGATTCAAACCCATACCTAACTGTGCAATGACAGTAGAAACAGACACATTAGCAGAGTGTGCTATTTGCAGTAGTTGGAGAAATCTTTACTAATGCTGTACTTAGAGGGTGCTGACATCATCTGTGTGTAGGAGGAGGGATGTGCACCCTGTAGTGTGTTCTCCCAGTTGGCAAAAGGCAGTTAACCCTCCCAGCATAGTGCACACACATAAACCACACTCATACTAACACACATACATTCCCTTTGCAGGATTCAAACCCCTACCTAACTACGTTATGACACTGAAGAAAGACGCATTAGCAGAGCGCTATGCAAATTACTGGAGGACTTTACTACAGGTGATATAGTTATACAGTCCTGACATCATCAGTGTTTCAAAGGGGATCTGCATCCTGTACGATACTGTCACGGTTGCTAATAGGGACATTTCCCACACACACATCGATGTGTTGGAGGTTTGCATATGTGGGGGATCCAGAACTCCAGTGTGATTAGTATATGGTTTGATTGCAACAATGAGGGATATACTCCCAGTGGTGAGCAGTTTGTACTCATGTTTGTAAAGATCAGCTCTAGTATATCTGCCCCTCTTGTGGGAAGGTTGGTTACCTGTTCCATAACCAAAGAATGTCTGATCAATGGGAACCTTAGAGCTTGGGTATTGTGGCTTGTGTAATGTTCACAGTCTATGTTTGGGTAGCTGGCATCACCCAGTATGATGGTGTTTGCAGAGTAATCTAAACTCTCCTGTGTCAGCATGAAGGCTGTGTGGGAGTCCTGAGTTTGAGAGGGTGCTGTAAGAGCTCCTCTGTGTCTCTTTCCATGTGGTCCAGGGAGGCGTCTCAGGTTGTTTGCACCAGCATGGACAATGTCTGCCTCATAGCTGTACTTGCTGTGGAGTGACCTGTGTGCCTGTGTTATGTGGCACATTCTATCACCCAACAGGTAGCTGACTGTGACCCTCACCTTGCTCTGTCTGGAGGGCGGCACGTCTGTCAACAGCTCATGTCAAGCAAGTGCACACCCCTCATAAATGATGTGGAAACCTTCAAAGGCCCAAGGCCTGTTGAAAATATGGACCAGACTGCAGATACCTGTATAGAGGCATTCTGTGGACACATTCAGGAATGCATGGATCATGAAGCCACATATGAAAGCATGACCCAATTCTCCAAAGGCAGATGTCCTGGGCCGGACACCAGCCATAAACACACTATACAATAGAAGGATGACGCCACTACATGATACAACAACCTCCCAAAATGTGAAGGCACCACTGATGAGTATTGGAAGACAACTACAGGCACCCATATGATTGTCTAAGGCCATCTTTGAGAGAGGATTCCACAAGCCACTGAGGATAATCACAAGGCTGCCTGTAGTTATGTTAGTAACCTGGGTGGTACTACCCAGATATGCTCAGAGGTAATCAAATATGTCACACAAAATATAAAACACACAGACATTGCCATCATCCTAGTGGACAGGTTCAATGCTGCCTTCTCTCCCCACCACACCAAAAGGGAAAATATGTCTCGCAGCACAGTGCTTCCCCCCCTGACATCACTGATGCTCAGGTAAGAGATACCCTTCCCAAAGCAATAAACACTGCATCAATGGGACCAGACAGTGTCCCAGGCTGTGTCCTACATGAACCACAAGAACAGCTACACCCAGACATAACACCACTGTTCAATCCCAGCCTTAATACACGATATGTGGCCAGAGAGTGGCATACAGCAACAGTGGTCCCTCAACATGCAGGTGGTGCCGTCACGGACACTACTCGCCCCATATGTCTGACTAGCTTTGTCTGCAAAGCTATGGCAAGGATCATCATGAACCTCACATATCTAGATATTGTGGACCTACAGACATGTCACCATACACAGTTTGGCTTTGTCAATGGCAAATCCTGCCTATCAAACCTGTTTGATATCTTTGAAACAGTCACCAAGGCCACTGTCAAGGGGTAGGAGGTCCACACAGCCTACCTGGACCTTGCATAAGCCTTGGATACAATACCCCACTTGTGCATTCTAGGGAAGCTCACCAGTGTACATATTAACCCCTATGTCACTATGGGTATTGCACAGTGGCTCAAGGGCAGAACACACATGGTAGAATTGCTGGAGCCATGTCAGCCTCCAACCTGGTACAAGTGGTGTCCCACAAGGCACAGCCCTAGGAGCTGTCATGTTCATTATATATTTGTCATAGGTACAGGCCAACATGGAAGTACTGTGGCTCAGCAAGTCGCAGGTGACTGCAGACCGAACACCATAATCAACTCACCAGCTAACACACGCATCCTCCAAAAGGGACTCTTGCAAACACACGACTTGTGCCACAGCCATGGCCTCAACATGAATGACAGAAAGAGTATAGTCATCCCCTTTGTCAAACACTAAGTGACCACAACGTACCACATATGTGTTAATCCAGTAAGTGCAGACCAAGGAATTATGGACCTTGGGGTGCAGGTTGATAGCATTCTACCATTTGACAACAACATGGACAAAGTGGTTAGGTAAGCATGTTATATGGGCCACATCATCATGGGATCCACATGTAGGCCAGGGGAGGACATTGTGCCCTTTACTCATCCCTCATCATGCCCATAATTGACTATGATGAACCTGTCGGCATGCACCTTACCAGACACCTGCAGCAACTGGAGCTACCACATATGTACCTCGACAAGGGGATCAAAGTGCTCAAACAGATGCCACATACTGACTGGTTAAAGTAGCAGCAGCTCTACTCAGTGACATACTGCCTCTTCATAGGCAATCTGTGCCTGACATAGAAGGCCAGGTCATACCCTCACGTAATGGCCATGCTGCATCTCAGAATATCCAGATCCCACCAGGATACACGCTGGAAATACTTGAACCTCAGGAGTGATATACATAGGACATGGTGGAAGGGCACATTCACAACTCAGAGGCTCCCTTCATTCCTGATTATTATCCCAATAGAGGTTAGGCAGACTGACTCAGTGACTATCTTCAAGAGCGATATTAATGACTGGATGTGACATTGTAGGGTTACCCTGGGTATCACTTATGTGTCACTGTGAGAAAGAGGCACAGTATACTAACCTTGGAAAAGGGCATAGCAAGACAGATTCACAATGCATGTTGAAAGGCACACACATTCTGGCTAGGTGGATACATGCCCTGGGCAGATATCCCTGTACGAACCTATGGACCTATGTCTCTTTTCACCATTGGCCCTATGTGCTGTCAATCACCAATGTAATCTCAATACTCCGGTAGCATGTGCAAAGGTCAGTTGTCAGTCACCTCTATGGTACAGTTGTGGAATATGTGTGTCATGTAGTAATGTCACAGCTGCCATATGTACACAGTCAACCCTATCCCCTACCCATTGATGTACATCACATGTATGAGATGGAAACACATGGCCAAACTGTAACAACAACATACAAGTCAGTCAGATGCATGGACACATATGACTCAGTCATTGTCCATGCCACCACAGCTGATGTGGGATGTCGCTCACTGGGATACATGATAGGGAACATGGAAGGGATCACTGAGCAAGTGACACAGGCTGGTAGACCCTGACCTTGGTTGGCATCAGACCCTCACCAGGGATTCCGACAAATTACTGAATGCTAATGAATAAGTGTAGCTACAACACCCTAGCTGAATGGTTCTTAGCATGCAGTCACTGCATTGCTATGGAATACTGTCTTACCACTCCCACAACAGGTGAGAACATGCAGCTCCTGTACATCAACAACATGTAGACTTTATGCCCCAGACCAGGTGTGCATACCTCACTACTAGGCTGATAGCATCTACATCTCACACTGTATATACACATCCCACATGCAGCATCTGCACAGAAGACCACGGTCATAATGTTACCCTGTGCAAATACCATGTATTCACATGTGGCAGGCATCACACATGGTAACTATTGAAAGTCACAGGTACATATGTGTATTTGGCACACATACATCATGTGTTCATTGCCATAACCGGTGTAATCAATGTCATGCATTATTGTGAGGGACAACCCACACACATGGGCATTCTGTGTGTGCACAACACACATGGCATGTCTGTAATCAAAAGCCATACATAATTGTGATATCGTTTAGAAAGGGGTATGTGCATCCTGTAGTGTGTTTTCCCAGTTGCCAAAAGGGATATATCAATCATACACACTTACCCCCCTTCACACACACTTGCCACCTGCTGGATTCAAACCCCTACCTAACTATGTTAAGACACTAGAGACGGACGCATTAGCACAGCGCGCTATTCGCATTACTGGGGGATTTCCTTTCCCCTGATATACTTATAGGGTGCTGACATCATCAGAGTTTAGAAAGTGGAATGATCATCCTGTGGTGTGTTTTCCCAGTTGCCAAAAGGGATGTTTCTTTCATACACACTTACACACACACTTACCCCCTTCACACACACTTGCCACCTGCTGGATTCAAACCCCTACCTAACTATGTTATGACACTAGAGACGGACGCATTAGCACGGCGCGCTATTCGCATTACTGGGGGATTTCCTTTCCCCTGATATACTTATAGGGTGCTGACATCATCAGAGTTTAGAAAGTGGAATGATCATCCTGTGGTGTGTTCCCAGTTGCCAAAAGGGATGTTTCCTTCATGCACACTTACACACACACTTACCCCCCTTCACACACACTTGCCACCTGCTGGATTCAAACCCCTACCTAACTATGTTATGACACTACAGACGGACGCATTAGCACGGCGCTATTCGGATTACTGAGAGAATCCTTTTCTCCAATATACTTATAGGGTGCTGACATCATCAGAGTCTAGAAAGTGGAATGATCATCCTCTGGTGTGTTTTCCCAGTTGCCAAAAGGGATGTTTCTTTCATACACACTTACACACACACTTACCCCCCTTCACACACACTTGCCACCTGCTGGATTCAAACCCCTACCTAACTATGTTATGACACTACAGACGGACGCATTAGCACGGCGCGCTATTCGGATTACTGAGAGAATCCTTTCTCCAATATACTTATAGGGTGCTTACATGATCAGTGTCTAGAAAGAGGGATGAGCATCCTCTGGTGTGTTTTCACATTTGCTCGGGGTAACATTTGGACCAAGTGTGTGAGCATGCCCAGTTCAGCCTTCCCATGGCATGTTGTGTGAAAGATGTCTCATTTATCTAAGTGTGTGAGCATGCCCAGTGTGGGCTTTACATATGTTGAACTCTGCAGCCCATCACATTTGTGGATGAGTGTGACCTTCAACAAATACCTCCAGTTTATGGTTGTGTGTTCTGTGCCATGTTGTGTAGTTACTGTCCGAATGCTTTTTGTGTGAACAAAACAGGGAGTATACTGTGCCTGCAGGTTTTGCATGGGATACTTTGCACACAATTGTCAACATCCGTTCATACTGACCTAACACTGTAGCACTGTACAGTGTAGTGTTTCAGTACTTTCACTGTGGTGGTCAGTATCCTGGGCTTTAGTCCTATCACTGCTTTACATTTCCATAGTGTGCACAACAGCCTGGTTAGGGTCCAGTTGTGCACATCTGCACAAAGGCAGTGCCTCTACAGACCCTGTTAATTGCTGCCCCATAAGCTTAACAAGTGTAGTCTGCAAATCTATGGAGAGGATCATAATTGAGCTCATAAACAAAGATATAGGGGACATGCAGACATTGTACCCATCCCATTTTGGCTTGGTCAGGGGCAGATCATGCCTTTTGTACTGGGTTGACATCTTCAAATTGGTCACTTAGGCCATTGTTGGGGAAAGGCAGTCCATACAGCCTACCTTGGCCTTGCAAACACTTTCAACACAATACCCCACTCAGGTATTGTGGAAAACCCTAACAACTGAAATGTAAACCCATATGTCACAAGATGGGTTGCAAACTGGCTTAAGGACGGGACCCACAGGGTTAGAGTTGCTGGCACTATGTTAGACTCCAGGCTGGTCACAGGTGGTGTCACACAGGGCTCAGTCCTTGGCCCCATTGTTTGTCATGTACTTCCCAGAAGTACAGGCCAACATGGGAGGACTTTGGATGACAATGTTAGCAGATGACTGCACACTGGGCACCATAGTGGACAGTGCATCACACACAGATATCCTTCAGAAGGGACTCACAGTAACTGATAGCTGGTGCCAGGGCCATGGCCTGAAGTCAAAGTGCACAACATGTGTAGACATACCCTTCAGGAAAAGCAAGGTGACCCCAAGCTACCATATAGGTGGCAATCCTCTAAGCACAGAGGAGGTTATCATGGACCTGGGGACCCAGGTTGACAGTCGCCATTCTTCTGAGACTCACATTGCTAAAGTGGCTAGGAAGACCTTCTACATTGCCCACCTGATCAGGATGGGATTCACATCCAGATCTAGTGGGTCATTGTTCCCCTGTACTCTTCACTTATCAGACCGGTGATCGAGTCGAATGCCCTATTCTGGCTGTATCTCACCCAACATCTGCAGCAATTGGAGACACCCTGACTGTCCCCACCTAAAGGATCAAGGAACCCCAACAGCTGTCATATGCTGCCAGATTGAAGACACTCACACTCTATTCACTCACATACCGTCTGCTTAGAGGTGACATGTGCCTGACATGCGAGGCCATGTCCAAACAGAGATTAATGGACATGCTCCACCTCAGACTCAGAAGATCCACCTGAACCACTAGTGCAGGTGACTTACACCTTAGCAGGGATGTATGTTGGACATGTTGGAGGGATGGAGTTATCACTCGGAGACTCCTATGCTGTGGAATACAATCCTGGTCCATTTGAGGCAGAGCACCTTGCTGGCTGTGTTCAAGAGGTATCTTGACCTAATGCTAGTCGGAGAATGTGTTTGTCCATCAACACATTGTGTAGTTTGCCATGTCATATGTCTTGTTTAGTATACTGTGCCTCTGTCTACCTGTGACATAACATTGATACCCAGGGTAAACCTCCCATCTCCCATCCACTCATTAGGATTTCTGTTGAGGGGACTCAACCAGTGTCTCTATGGACAACCTGTACTGGTAGTTTACTCATGTGTGGGGGTGGCTTCTGTGTTTTGGATAATGCAGTACAGCCTGTCCTATATATGTCGGTGCTGGGGTTCAGGTCCCTCATGTGCATAGCTCCCTGCCATTCAGATTGTACAAGGTGCAGCATGTGCATTGATTCCAGCTTGGACATGGCTTTCTACATCAGGCACAGCTTGCATCTGGGTGGACAGCATGGCAGTGTGTGGAGCTGCACTCTGTTTAATCAGACTACACATTACATGTGTTCCAGCTCTGTCATACTCCTGGTGAGGTACTGTTGTGGACTTTACAGGTGCTGGATGTGTGTGCATGAGGTACACCCCACAGGGGCTGTTGTGGTAATTTCTAATGCTGATGAAAGATAACTGCAGAACCAGAATGACCTCCCCTTAGCTAGATGTCAGACAGCATGGACCATACAATCACAACTGAAAACAGGACCCTCTCCACAAAGGGAAAGTGTCCTGTCTGGTGGACCCCAGCCATAAACAAACTGTATAACAGATGAGGGTTACTAATGCAAGACAGAGCTACATCTCCAAAAGGGAAGACAGCTGTGATCAGCACTAGTAGAAAGCTACATTATCTCATAAAGACATGCAAGGTCAACTTGGGGACATAAATCACCAAAGACAATGAAGGTAACCACACTGTTTCTTCAGTTATGTCAGACACCTGGTTGTGAACCCTCGGATATGCTCCAGAGTTGGTACACAACAACATATATTCCAGTGACCTGACAGATATTGGCAACATTCTGGCAGACAGCTTCAGTGCGATTTACCCCCTCCCTCACCCCCAAAACAAGATAGTTATCACTGCTGTATGTAACCTCACTGTCATCTTGGATGTCCATGTGAGAGCCACACTCAGCAAAGACAAGTACACATCATCCATGGGACCTGCTGGTATCTCCAGTTGCATGCTATGTGAACTCCAGAAGGGGCTGGACCCATATATACAACTGCTATTTAACCTTAGTCTTGCTACAGGATATGTACCTGAACACTGGCATACGGCAACAGTGGTCCCACTCCACAAAGGAGATGCCTCCACAGACCATGGCAACTACCACCACACAGGCTTAACCAGCCTTGTCTGCAAAGATATGGGAGGAGTCATGGAGCTCTTACACAGACACATTACTGACCTACGGACCCTTGTTCCCACCTAGTTCAGCTTTGTACAGGGCAGATCCTGCCTTTTGCACCTGAAAAGTACCTACCATGAAGATCAGGGTTCTTCAACACATGTCATATGCTTCCAGAATAGAGGAAGTCCAGCTTTGTTCAGTGTCATACCGCATACTTACAGGTGACCTATGCCTGACATACAAGACCATGTCCAATCAGGATTTGGTGGACATGCTCCACTGCAAGCAATCCAAATCCACCAGAGCCATGAGAGCTGAGTATTTGAACCTCAGCACATACATGTATAGGACATGCTGGAGGGACAGAGTCATAACTCAGAGGCATCCAACACTCTAGCAGAGTATCCCAGTTCATGTTTGACAGAGTCCCTCACTGACTCTCTTCAGGAGACATCTGGACAACTGCATATGAGACGGAGGCACAGACTAGACAGAGACACAGTCATGTTATTCAATTACGTAAGGGGGTCATAATGTGTCACTACTAAGTCAGAGGCACAATATTCAGAATCTATTCTGTACACTTATTACCACTATAAGGGGTGGCAATAGCCACATCACTATGGCTAGGCTTATACATGCACTAGGGCAGATAGCCTAGTAGTACACTATGACACTATGAAACACCGGTGTATGTGTAGCTATTGTCAATCAAACAGTATGATGTGGCTTGGGGCTTGATATCTCCCTGTATTCCAAAATTGTTTTGTCTATTCCTTCTAGCATGTCTAGGGATCAGTTGCTAGTGTCCTCTCCTGCTCAGCTGGTGAACCTGGGAATATTGAGGCACTGTTACAGTTGCCTCATGTACACTGACAACCCTCTCCTTCTGCCATAAAACACACATACATGTGAGAGAAGCAACTATATAGCCAAAGTGGAGGCTGAGCTCTCTCAACATAGGACTAGCAAGACCAGAGAGAGGGTGAAGGTAACCACACACACATCTTTAATCCAGTCTCACATGGCACTGTCACAACTTAAGATCATACACATAGACACACAGAGACACTCTCGGAGGCTCTGATCAGAAGTCTACCAGAATGGCAGTGGCCACCACAGCAGACACTCACACAACTGCCTCCACAGGGCACAGCACATGCAACACATTGACCACAGAGTCGGTGTGCCAAACAGTCACAGCCCTTAAGGCCAAACACAATGCCAGACACACTTGTCATAGGTGACTCCATAGTCAGACACACTGATATCCCACTCACCAGATCAGGTACAGAGGAGGTCACAGTAAGCTGCCTATCGGGCACTGGAATCCACCACATAATGCAAGCACTCAGGTCACTAAACTGCAAGTACAGGTCTGTCCCAGTCATAATCCATGCTGGTGTGAACGACCTGAGATGTACCTCCCTGGACTACATGGAAAGAGACATAGAGGATCCCTCTGATTATGTAGGCCAGGCAGGTATGACCCTGACCTCTAGCAGTATCCTACCTTCACCAAGTATGATGCCACATAAACAGAGACAAGATGATCAGCTGTAGTATTTTGCTTAGACTATGTTGTCATTCTAAGGGGGTCCAATGTCTGTCTGCCTGGGATGACATGCTGGGCAGGCCACGGTGATTTGCAAGGGACGGCTTGCACCTGTCACCCCTGGGCTTCCGGATTTCAGATGATGCTCTTGCCACCCCCATTGTGCCTTTTTTATGGAAGATTCAGATTCTACACCTACCACCCTAGAACACAGTAAAGGAAAGACACTAAGGCTAATGCTGCTCAATGCCCAAGGTCTCAACCTCAAGCTGCACACACTCTATGCCCTTCTCAGTATGTAGCACATTGATGTCTGTGCTGTGCCTGAAACCTGGTTCACAGCTTCTGACAGCACCCCGGCACTATCGGGTGTTACCTCATATCATGCATTCCAGCACCAGCATCCCGACAACACCAAGAAGGATGGTGGGTGTCCATATTCATCAAGGACACCCTCACCTCATGGTTGGTGGCAACACACGATGCATCGGTGACCATCCAGGTGGCAGTGACCGTAGGCAAGACTGCTCTGCAGTTTGTAGCATGTTACATGCCACCCGCTCAAACTCAGGTACCTCACACAGCTATCCTGCAAACACTGAAGGGGATAAATGTATCTCCAAACACCATCCTACTGGGTGATTCCAACTATCCACATATAGACTGGGATCACTAATCATGCCACAACACTCTAACACAAAGGTTCCAAGAGTTCATACACTGAAATGCCATGGAACAACTGGTCCCAATCCGCTCAAGTGGAGGCAACATACTAGAACACATCATCACGAACATGGGGTCACACTGTTCAACACCAGACGTATACCCATCATTGGTGAGATCAGATCATGGACTACTCTCAGTGGGAGTCCACATCCCACCCACACCCCAGATGGGAAAAGAAATGGTGAAGACCTTCTCAAATGCCGACTTCACATTTCTGAGGACTGGTGTGGTCTCTTTCAAGGCCCCCAGGCCAGCGGACACCATTACCCAAGCCACTGTATCACTTAGAAATGCCTTCTACCAGCACCTCCAGGACTGCATGGTTCAGGCAATCCCAAAAAAAAAATGACTCTTTGTACCACAGGCAAGCATCCAGTCTGGTGGACCCTAGCCATAAACAAGCTGTACAACACAAGGAAGGAGCTACTACGAGATAGAGCGTAATCCGTAGGGGGGAAGACACCCCTGCTCATTGTGAGTAAAACACTGGGTTCCCCCATACAATCATCCGAGGCATGTTTTGAGAGTAAACCCACTCAGGACTCCAGGGACAATCATGAGGCCTTTTTTACCTATGTTTGAAACCTGGGAGGGAACTCCCAGATATGCTCAGACTTAGTTCAGAATGATGTTGATATCACTGCACCTACAGACATTGGCAACATACTGGCTGACAGGTTCAGTGCAGATTCCCCCAACTGGGGGTATGTACACCAGCGGATTGTAGCCCCCAAACATCTCCACTGCTGGGGTGGGAACTGCTCAATCCAAGGCAGAAAACACTTTATCCATGGGACCAGATGGTGTCCCCAGTTGTGTGCTCCATGAACTCAATGAGTAATTACACCCGCAGTTAGGGCAGCTGTTTAATCTTAGCCTCATCTCAGGATATGTTCCCAAGGAGTGGCATACAGCAATGGTGGACCCACTTCACAAAGGAGGTGCCTCCACCAACCCCAGAAACTACCATCCCATCAGCTTGACAAGCCTGTTCTGCTAAGCTATGGAGAGGATCATAATGGGAATTCTAAATGAAGACATAGGGGACTTGCAGACATTGGATCCAATCCAGTTTGGCTTTGTCAAGGGCAGATCATGCCTTTTAAACTTGGTTGACTTTTTCAAAACACTCACCCAGGCCACTGACGTGGGCAAGGCAGTCCACACAGCCTACCTTGACCTGGCAAAGGCTTTCACACAATACCCCACTCAGGTATCATTGAAAACATCACCAGCTTAATTGTGAACCCATACATCACAGCATGGGTTGCAAACTGGCTAAGTGACGGAACACACAGGGTCAAAGTTGCTGGTGCCAGTTCACACTCCAGAGCTGTCACAAGTGGTGTCCCACAGGGCTCAGTCCTGGGCCCACATTTGTTCAGTATCTACTTTTCAGAAGTACGAGCAAACACAGGAGGATTATGGCTGACAAAGTTTGAAGATGACTGCAAACTGGGAAGCATAGTTGGAAACCTATCTGACACAGACATCCTTCAGAAGGGTCTCATAGACACAGATAACTGGTGCCACAGCCATGGCCTTACATTAAACACTAAACAATGCATAGCCATACCCTTCAGGAAGAACAAGGTTACCACTACTTCCCATCTAGGTGGCAATCCTCTAAGCACAACGTAGGTTATCAGGGACCTGGGCACCCAGGTTGACAGTGACCTTTGTTTGACACTCACATTGCCAGGGTAGTTTGGAAGGCCTTCTACATTGGCCACCTCATCATGCAGTGATTCACATCTAGATCAAGGGAGGTCATTGTTGCCCTGTACTCATCACTCATCAGACCAATGATTGCATACAATGCCCCATTCAGATTGGATGGGCCCACAAATTCCTCGACAGGAGGTGAAAGGGTCTCAAACATATTTCTTATGCTGCCTGACTGAAGGAATTCCAGCTGTATTCAGTCGCTTACTGTCTGCTCAGAGGTGACCTGTGCCTGACATACAAGGCTATGTCCAACCCAGAATTAATGAACATGCTTCACCTCAAGACCTCTACATCCATCAGAACTACAAGGGCAGGAGACCTAAACCTCAACACAGATATTAATAGGATGTGCTGGAGGGACAGATTCATCACCCAGAGAGTCCATATGCTGTGGAACAACATCCTGGTACATGAGGCTGAGCACCTCACTGGCTTTGTTCAAGTGAGATCTTGACCAATGGATGGGAGATTGCAGGTATACCCCAGGGATAACCTCAGTATCACTGCTTGACAGAGGCACAGCAAAATAATGGGCATATTATACATCAACTTGCAGGGGTGGCAGAAGCCACAAAACTCTGGGCTAGGCTTATTAATGCCCTAGGGCAGATAGCCTAGTATGAACCTATGAACCTATGGACATAGGCCTGGGGCAGTTCCTGCTATTAGGACAGTGGTCTGCAGCAGGCTATATAGTAGTAGTCGGTTTTAGCCATTGGTTTTGACCATGGCTATTCCATGTTGCTTCTTGTTGTGGTACAAACATGGGTGTGTGGTTATCCATGCTATTTATTGCTAGTCACCCTCATTTTGTATCTTGTTCCATGTTTTTGCACATGTACATCACTGTATGACGTGCAGCTGTTTCCGCAGGGTCATATGCGTGGATATGGATGTTAGTTGGGGTCCTCAGGTGTGCATATTGTACATGATATTACATTACTTAACACATGGCATTCATGCCTCAGGTGGTGCTGCAGGGCCACCTCTGTCGGATACACATACTACACTCCCTGTACGTTTGGAAGCAGGTTGTGTCATGTTAGGCATCCCTGTTACTGTATGAGTGAGTCAGAGCGGGTATCAGTCCCAGTGTTCCTACTGACCAAGCGTATGGGCTATCGTTGCCTCTTTGCCAAGGCCAGGGCATACTGGGCACGCCTCCTTCTGCCTACTGGGACAAGGTCAGGTTGTTCCTCCTCCGGGTCACCCCTGCCTGTGGTGGCCTTGGCAATGGTGGGGATGTTTGGCCCAGCCCTGTGCTGGTCCTGCTGCAGCTGTTTCATGAGGATCATATTATGTAGCATAGCACATATCATGATCATTTGGGTACATGTAGTTGGTGTGTACTGCAAAGCTCCACCAGATGTGTCCAGACACCGGAACCGTGACTTGAGCAGCCCAAACACACGCTCTATGATATTACGTGTTTGTGCGTGTGCCTCATTATGGCGTTCCTGTTCAGGTGTGTGTGCATTTCTGATGGGTGTCATCAGCCACGGCTCAAGTGCATAACCTGCATCCCCACTAGGTGTCCGTGTGGGAAGTCCCCATTGGCAAATGATTGGTACAGCTCGCCAGATGCCAGATGTGGGAATCGTGGTAGCTCCCAGGGCAGCCAGCACACACATTCATTATTATGCCCTGGGCATCACACACGACCTGGCAGTTGATGGAGGGGTATCCCTTGCGGTTAATGTAGGCTCTACCCGCTCACCGGCTGGTGCTTTGATGCGTACGTGTGTGCAGTCTATTGCACCCAGCACCTCAGGGTATCCCGCTATTTGCTGGAAGAGACGCATATTGCTGGCCACAACCTCACGGTCATTAGAGACATATATATGATCACTGACATGTGGTGACATGGCATCCAGGAACTGGTGCAGTACCCTGGAGGCTGATGCCTGTGATATCCCCATCATATCGCCAGTTGGTCTCTGGAAGGTACCTGTTGCTAGTATTCTTAGGCCAACACATACCTTGGTTTCCACTGGGATGGGTTCCCCTCTGTTGGTTCTGTGTGTGAGGCGTGGCCTGCACAGCTCAACAATCTGCTGCAGGAGCTCTCTGTCCACTCTATAGCGCTCTACTATCTCCAGCTCATGTAACCCATGGTAGGTGACCCTGGGCCTGTATACTCTTCTCCTTCTCCTCACTCTGGGTTGTCTGTCAGCATCTGCATTGTCACCACCCTCAGCAATTCGCCTATGCCTGACTATAACAGCTATGGCAGCCCCTAGCATTTCTGCTCTGAGTTCAGCTTTTTTCAGTTTTCAATTCTGATAGCTTAGTTTCTGGCAGTATCTGTTGTGAGAAACAGCCTGCACTGCTCCTTGCAGTGTTTTAAGTGCTGGGTTGGGCTTCTAGTCTGCCTGTGTAATTGCCTGCTTCTAATTGTTTCCACCAATTAACTCTAGTAGTATCCTCTGGCAGTTTACCTGGATTTTAGTTGTTTCCTGTTTCCTCTCTGTTTCCTGAGTGGGAGCAATGTGCACACCAGCTTAAACACGCTCACAGTCACTTAAACGTGCGCACACATCCTTACACGGTGTTACACGCGCGCACACATCCTTACACGGTGTTAGCTAGGCTGATTCATGCTAAAACGCCAAGACACTGCCTTACACACGCGCCAGCAAACCGTTGTAAACAGTTTGCAACACGCTCCCACATGTTGAACCTGCCTTACACGCGCGCATGCACGTATATCAAGAAACTTTGAGTGTAGGGATAGCGTACACCCTCAATTTCTTGACTTTCCTAGTGTTCTGTTGGGACACACCTCCCTCCCTGATGTCTGTCTGTCATCTGTTACCTTACATTGCCCTCCAATCTGGTACATTTATTACTATCCTTCCCCCCCGTGATGTCACCTACCTCTTACTCTGTTCCTCCCCCTTCTCTAACTCTTACACTACTCAGAAAGTGCTCATTACCTATGTGGCAGTGTGATTCAGTATTGTAACCCTCATTTACATAGGATTGCCTAGTAATGCTTAGTTACATGTCTTACACGGAGCTTCCCCGCCTTGACAACCACTGAACGGAGGCCATATTGTTTTTGGTCTGCAAGTCCCTCCATTGACATTCAATGTAATACATAAATCCCACAATTGTGGGCTTATAAGCTTCGGTTTTCAGTTTTAGGTAGCGCAGCCGTTTATGCTGGTGTGCGCTGCAGTTAAACACAAAAATCCCGTGAAAAAAAAAAAAGTTATATAACTTATTTTGCAACACTTTTTCATGCCAATGGCCACATATTTGGCCATTGGCATGCTTAATGAAACATATGCACCCTTTATTTGGAGCTGACATAGCTCCATTTTTAATTTTGCAGAAATGTACTCAGTTGTCAGCTGAGTACATTTCTGCAGCTAACACGTCCGTTACACGGACTGGTTTTGGCTTCCTGGATCGCTCAAATACCTCATTTGCATATCTTGGAGCTGCAAATGAGGTATTGAGCATTTCCACACCCAGTCCGTGTAAGAGACGTGTTAGCTGTCTCTTACACGGAGATTTGGGCTGTTCCTGAATCAGGAGGCTTACACGGAGGCTTACACTACTCTTGAACTCCGTGTAAGCCTTCCTGAATCTGGCCCTTTGTGTAAAATTCACAATTTTTAAAGAACATTTATAGTTGAATTTATTATATTTGTTGCATTTATGATGAACATGGGTATGTGTTTTTAACATGATAATTGTTGCACAGATGTAAGTATATATTAGTGGATATTTGCTAGGGGACATATTTATGAATTTTTACAAATAATGACTTTTAAAGTATTTGCATTTATGATGAACATGGGCATGTGTTTTTAACATAATTGTTGCACAGATGTAAGTATATATTAGGGGATATTTGCTAGGGGACATATTTATGAATTTTTACAATAATGACTTTAAAGTATATTGAGATTCATTCATTATCATATTTTGCTTGTAGTTAAGATGATGGATTTACTACATTTGTATTTTTTATAATATTGACAAGTGCATTGACTGTATTGTAGTATTCTAGGTTAATATGTCTTTAAATGTGTTGTTTTTAAGGGTACTGGTAATTTTGGCACCAAATTTGCACATATTTAAGAAACCTAATGGTTTATTTGATCTGTTCTGAAAAAGTCCACGGATGTGTGGATGAAAGCGCTTAGCCAAGTTTTGTTTGCAATATTGGAATAAATTAAGGCATTTTTTTTAGAGTGGCTTCTGGTGGATCTGTATATATCAGCGTAGTCTACAAATATGTGTGAATTGTAATTTTTTTTTAATGCCTACTTGTGCAGCGTGGAGCACAGCAATGCTGAAATGGGCTTATACATACACAGCTAACACCTACCAGACATCTATAAATGGAAACCGGATGCAATTAATTATTTATTTTGCTTTCTTTGAATGCTCATTTGTGTGGCGCAGAGAGCAGCAATGCTAACCTGCACTTATACATGTACAGGTGATATCTGGCAGACATCTATAAATAGAAACCAGATGCAATTAATTAGATGTTTTTACTTTATTTTTTGAATGGCTGTTAGCACACTGCAGTGTTTAGCAACCCTATCAGGTAGCTTAGTAATATATGTGAAGGTATACTGGTTTTCTTACTATCCAAGTAGCTAAATAGGTAGAGTCACTGCCTACAGTGTTGTAGGTCCAGAGTTTGAGTCCCCAGCAGTCATACCTTTTTACATTTATTGCTGTGGAAATGTGTGAGGTGACTAAAAGGGTGATTTAATGTGCAAACAAATTTGTTACATTTGAAAAAAAGCTGTGCTGTACTAAGCACTGCTTAAACATGGTTAATGGCTACTTCTGTTTGTGCATTGCTAAGCTTTGCTAAAACACGGTTGTGCGACTTTACACGATGCTCAGTTATGCAGCGCTTTTTTGAATGTTGCACTATGACTTGTAAGGGTGGGAAAACAGCTTATATTAAGGGCAATAGATGGGAATTCTGCAGCATTTGTTGAAGTCTTAACTTGTTGATATGTCTGGTGGTATTGGTGAGGGAGAGAATGTTTGGGCACAGAGGTGGGCTGTGCAAGAATCTAGACTGTTTGCTGGACTCCTGGTCCAAAACTAAGAACCCCCAACTGTTTCAGGGAGATTACCAGGGCTCAGAATGTAAAGCTAAAGCCTGGAATCACTTGTGGCCAGGGATCTTACCAGTGCTACTTGTGTCCCCTGCACTGGTGAGCAGTGTCATCACCACTATGATGACCTGAAGCAAAGGTAGAGGGGAACCTTGGACACCTGGGTCCAAGAGGCTAGGGCTGGACATGCCTCACAGGTATGTAAGTATATTTGTCACTACTTTACTAAAATACAAACTGAATCTGTGCAAAAGTGGTATGCATAATGTTATGCTTGTCTTCCAACAGCTGCAGCTGAACGGGCTAGCAACATCCAGTCTCATCCCGAGCACCCGGCCAGGATGTGTCATGAGTGTGGTAAGTACAGATATTTTCTGATAACTGTAGTGCAATAATCAATAAACAATACCAATAGCAATAAGCAATAATGTGTAAAGCAGGATTGTGGTTTGATAACTAATGTGTTGTAATGAGTGCAGAAGGGCTGTATTCACTGCATGTCTGTTCTAATGTTGATGCAGTGAACTGTAAAACTGAAATAAATAAAGGATACAAAAGTAATTGCCTGATAAATGTATTGCAAAACCCACAGTATGGTTCAGGGCTGTCTGCAGCCCACTTTCAGTCACATAATGCTCTGTATTCCTCCCACTCCAGGAACAAGGTATATGGGGCCACGTTCTGGGCAGATATCATCTGTGTACTTCACAGATTCTCAGGAACAATAACAATAAGCAGACTGTGGTTTCATAAAAATATGTTGAAATAAATGCAGTAGGGTTGTATTCATTGCATGTCTGTTCTAATGTCACTGCAATCAATTGTTACATAATGTACACATGTACCCTGCAGTCACAGCTTTTGGGTTCTACTCCCATGCCTGCCAACTAAGAGATGATGGCTGTCTAGTCTACGTAATGTACACAAACATACCTCTCAAGTGTCACAATTTTTTGTAATGTAATGACAACTGCCCAAACTGTCTAGTCCATGATTAGCAGATAAATGATTACCTGAAATGCAATATATTTGCAAATCCATTTACAGAACACCTTGGTAGTTATGTACGTGCACATTATGTAAAACAATTCTGTGTAGTTGCGTACCTGCATTTATTAGTGCTTGGCCCATACTGTCCCATGCTAACAGCTTGAGAGGTATGTACATGCTACATCATCTACAGAAGAATTTGAATCACTGTGCTCACAACTGACAGTGCACACATGTAGAAGTATGTATTAGCAGTCTGTGTATTAATATCATCTGCAACTTCACTAATAGTATGTTTTTGTCTCTCTCTCCACCCCTCATGTTCTTTAATTTATTAATGTTATTTATTATGATGATTTAATATATTCTGTTAAATTGTTTTGTTGGTATTATAGGTTATTTCATTCTGGTTTGCTGTTAACGTCCTTACTGTTAACTACAGCACGACAAGGTAGGCCGGTTCCAGGAGATCCACCCACCTTGGCTATTCAGGCCGTGGCATCTGGGCCCAGTACATCTGGGACCCAGCCTGGTGGTGCCCTCTCTGCTTCCCCTGCACTACCTATGGCATCAGGTAGTTCCTCCTCTCAGGACAGTGCTCATCCCACCTCTGGAAGCAGTGGCAGAGGGGGTGCTGTCACCCATGATGAACTGATAGGTTTGTTGTGCAGGATTGTATTCCGTGGTTTTGGACGCTGCCTGCGCTGGATGGAGATCATGCTGGCCACCCTGGTGGGCCAGGTATGCCCTGAAGCCCAGCCTCCACCACTTCCACCCTAGGAGCAGTGCTGACATTCCCATGGGTGAGAACTTGAGTCATGCTGCTACCTTGTGGGGGTACTTAAAACTGGGATTCCACAAAACCCTCCCCATCCAAGGTGTTCACCCCTCTTTTGTCACACAACACACCTGTCTGCTATCTTGTCTGTCTGCATAGACTTCCTCACCTTCCCAACTTACCTCAATAAACATGTACCTATGTCCCATCCCCAACATTCACCTCTCGTTTAAAAAAAAAAATGGGCACCTGTCCCAAAAAAAAATATATTCCCATACATAGCTTTCCATTTCATAACATCCACTAGACACATGTAATTTGGTCCAATTGGCTTGACAATGCTGATATGTTGGCCTCACTCCTCTCTCTGGGGATGACAGTCCAAATTCATCTACAAATTCTACTGAAGTGCACAGTTATTGCTGTACAAGAAATGGATAGCTATGGTTCTTCCCTACACCCTTCCTGCACATACCTACCTGTCTTTCACTATGTTCCCCTGCTTGCACCCCATTTCACCATTGTTCTATCCCCCTTTTTTCTTTTCTGTAAAGACTTTTTGCACTTTACACAGCGTCACGAAGCTCAGCTAAATGGAGCTACACTGATCTATGTGTTTTAAATGATAATAAACATGTACAAAATAAACACCTGTTCCCTAGTTTGAACACAAGACCATCACACCTGCAGACCACTGCATTAACCTGCCATGCTACACAGCTGTTAATTAAAACAGGTGGATTAAGCAAAACATAGTAATTGCAAGTTACCGTAATTAAGCATATTTAAGCAGAGCTGTACATCACCCAGTATCATGCAAACTTGCTGAAAAAGTAAAGGAATAAACTGGGAGTGTAATATGGAGTCTGATACAGGACTACACCACTAGAAAGCCAAAGACTAATGGATGTAACTGAGGTCGCCAATAGCAGACAAATGGGCACTTTTAACAGTAACATGTACAGGTACACCTGCTAAAACATTAATGGCAAAATATAGGTTCATCTGGGACTCTGGTGGGGAAATGCATCCCTAGTACAGCGACTCAGTAGCTCAGTCTGTTAATGCTTTGCAAACAGCAAGTTTTGCCACACACAGTCCTGGGTTCAAATCCAGTAGTGTGTACCATTTAAATTACACTACTGTCAAGCCATCAATGAATGATTGAGTAATGCACTCTTTATCCACACAATGCATTTCAAATGAAATGTGTGCTTTTCACTAATGGAAGTCACAGGCCTGCAGATAGAAACACACTTGACATATCCCTATAGCAACACTATAATTGCATTAATTGTCAGGTCATGCATTAATATGCATTCACAGAGGATTTTAACTTGGGTAATTCAATTGAGGCCCACTAATATCAGAGTACAGCACACAATCAATTCATAATGACAGTATACATTTGCACAGCTGCACAACTAACATACACATATGGAGATCCTGCTAGTAACAAGGACTGCCAGTATACACATTCCAAATGACTACCATAATGGAATACATGGCCTGACAGTTGTCCAAATGGTTGATAAAATGGTATATTTACCCCCTATGTTGCTCTACGACACAACAGACATGTTGCGTAGTACTCAGTGATACTGTTGCTTAACATACTTACCTTAAACACCTTTCTTAATTTCCAGTGGAATGGGTATCCTCACTTTGGCCCTGCCTCTACAACAAGGCTGCCACAGCTCTCACAGTTACTCTTACAGCTTGTTGTCCTCCAAAGTGTTCACACACTCTGCCTAGGTCTAGTGCTTGCATCATCAGCTGCAGAATGTAGCACACACACATCTGTATGTAAAAGTAGCTGCTACAGACATACCCTCTGCAATGATGTAGTATCTTCACCCCAGGAATGTCCAGTACAACATATCAGAAAGGGCTTCTAATCTACATGAATGCCTTATATCTTGCTCAGTGGTTGCATGCCATTGGCTGATTATACTGCAAATCAGCTGTGCTGGCTGCAATTTCAGAACCACAGATTGGTTAAGAGGCAATCACCTGGTAATGAGAACTATGTTAAAATGGCAAACTGCTGGCTAGGGGAACCAGTCTTTATGAGAACTTCTTCAGACAGTAAACACATTTACTGTGGTTTCTAGCTCTGAAATTGTAACTTATTGGCCGTTTGGGAAGCTTTTCTATCCCTTTCAACTTTCTGCTTTAAAAACCTATGTTTGCACATGTTTGCGCTTGTTTAAGCTCCATGGATCCTATTTTGGCATCCTGCAGACTGCAAGGGCAACAGAAAGGAGAAAGAGAGACTTTAAGTATCTCCATTTTGCTTTTTCTTGGTTATACTGCGTTTTGCACTTCACTTAAGTCATTTTTCATTTTATTGCATTTATTTTTAACTGTATTTTGCTGTATTTGGCTTCACACTCAAGTGTGCTTGCCTGCACTGTATTTTAAAGCAATTTTAATACTGTTTTCAGTGTTTTTCTGTAAAAAGTCAAAGAATGTTCTAGCTTGTTTGCTGTTTCCCCACCTTTCCTGTTACTAGAGTAGTCTGGATACAGATTTTGCTGTATTCAGGACTGTATTGTAGTTTTTCAGTTCCCCAGACCTTTCTCTTTTGGAGGGTAGCCTTTCAGCTTATCAGTGGGAGTGGTAAGCACTAGGTAGCCTATCTACCACAAGAGGAGTTATTTCTAGCACTGAAATTGTAGCTTATTGGTCATTTGGGCAGCTTTTCTATCCCTTTCAACTTCCTGCTTTAAAAAACCCGTGTTTGCGTGGATTTGCATACCACACAGTGCCGCTAAGCAAGGTTCATAGGTGTGTACTAGGCTAATGTCCCTGGAGCCTTTGCAAGCCTAGCCCATAAAAGTGCCCTGGTATCATGCTGCCATTAGTTCTTGGTGCCTCTATCAAGTAGAGCTACTGGAGTGATCACCGGGGTGAACTTTCTATTCCCCATCCACTCATCAAGATTTCTCTTGAAAAGGGCCGGTGAGGTGCTCTGCTTGACATGTATGGCAAGTCTATTCCAGAGCATGGGCAGTCTCTGGGTTATGAACCTGTCCCTCCAGCATGTTCTGTTGATTGTGGTAATGAGGTTGAGGTCCCTGGAGCGTGTGGTGCGGAGGGATTGGAATTTCTTTAGTTGTAACATTTCTAACAGGGCTGGGTCAGACATGGCTTTGTAAGTCAAGCAGAGATCGCCTCTTAATAGATGATATGAGACAGAGAAAAGCTGGTGTTTTTTGAGTCTATCCAAGTAGGGCATGTGTTTAAGGCCTAGGATCCTCTTTGTGAGGTACTTTTGTGGCTTTTCCAGCTGTTTAGTGAGGTACATGCCAAACGAGGCATTATACTCGATGATTGGTCTAATGAGGTTAAAGTCGAGAGAGATGATGACCTCTTCTTCCTGGATGCAAAACCCTTAGTAATGAGATGTGCCACACAGAAGGACTTTCTGACCACAGTGGCAATGTGGTGGTCGAAGGAGAGGTTGCTGTCAACCTGTGTCCCCAGATCTCTTATAACGACTTCAGTGTTCAGTGGGCTACCATCAATGTGGTAATTAGTGGGAACTGAGTTTTTCCCAAAGGGAATGATGACGCATTTTTTGGTATTAAGCTTAAGGCCATGGTTTTGACACAGTCATTGGTCTCAGTGAGGCCTTTCTGTAGGATGTCTACTGGTGCCAGAAAGTCTGCTCTTCAATTTTTCTCTTAGATCTTGCTTGTTCTCTACTTTCTAGCACTTTACCTATAGCATATTCAGCTAGCACTTTGTCAGGCTTCTTGTAGCAATTATTGTAGCACACGTAAGTGCTACCAGCACTAAACATCCTATAAGGAAACAGCTCCAGTACTTATTAAAATGTCCATCCCTCCAGGCATGTCTAAATATCAGTTCCCTGTACTTTCTCCTATTAACCTAGTGAACTTGGGCATTTTGAGGCAGTGTAGCAACTGCCTCATGTACACAGACAACCCTCTCCTCTTACCTCCCAACACTCAGACTTGCGAGAGATTCATCTATACATCCAAACTGGAAGCCATGTACTCTCCAGCCAAGACTGGAATAACTGGTCTGGAGGAGATGGTCAACACTTGCACCACACCACATACAACACCCACCACCACAGCCCTCACATAAGAACACAAACTACACACCCACCTTCACGGAGGCTCTCAATAGAAACCTACCCAAACAGCAGAGACCCCCCAAGGCAGAAATGCACTCAACCACCACAACACAGTACAAATCAAAAGACACATGGCTCACCTACACAGTGTGCCCCTCAACCTAAGCCCTTAAGGCAAAACAGCTTGCCCAATACAGTAATCATAGGAGATTCGATAGTGAGGCACACTGATGTCCCACTCACTAGGCTCAATAAGGAGAAAGTAACAGCTGTCTGTCGGGTGCCAGGATCCGACAAATAATACACGCACTCAGGTCACTCCATAAGTACAAGTATGCTGCATTAATGCTGGGTGCCTGGCATTCTTTTGGTATTGTGATTGGTCCTTTAAGGGGAAGAGGGGGGGTAAAATTGGCACAGAATCTGTTGGCCAGTATATTGGCAATGTCTGTTGGCTCAGTATAGGAGGTACCATTGTGCAGTAACTCAGAGCAAATCTGAGTATTGCTGTGGAGATTCTTGATATAACTATAGAAGGCTTTGTGGTTGTTTTTAGTGTCTGCTGCAATTTTGCCTTCATAGTTGGCTTTAGAGGTTTTGATGAGGGATCTTAACTTTTTGTTGAGGCTAATAAGGGAGGATGTTATGTTGTCCCATCGCGACTTTGTTCTTGCTGGTTGGGTTTGGAGACGATCTTCGGCTCAGACACAGATGATTTACTATAGCTCGAAAGAGCTTTTACTGGCTCGAGGCTAATCCCTATCCCAACATGCCTAGCAGTAGCTACCCAGATCTCATTTGCTGCTTGCAGTGTTGAGATTGCGACTACTGGCTCAGGCTAAGTACTTAGTGTTATTTCACTTGTATTCTTATCCTTTCCAGAGTTTTATTGTTGAATTAACCTTGTTAGAGCGTATATTATTCCCTGTTAGTCTAACTACCATTTTTCTACTTGTTGTTCGGTGTTTTTGGCCAGTCGTTTTCTTAGGCCTTGTCTTCCCCTTTGACCCCGTTTAAATTATAGGGTTCTTCTCTTCTTCACCCTTTCTGGGATAGCCATTTAAGTTAGAGTCTCTCCTATTGGAAGAGCCGCTGTTTAAATTATAGGCTCTCCCCCTTTCTTCTTCTTCTCTTTCCGTTAAAAAAAAAAAAAAAAAAAAAAAGACAGATTTCCTTTCCTTTTGTTTGGGCTAGCTGTTGCAGCCTTGTTTGTAGTTTTCAGTTGTTGTGCGCTGTTGCAGCCTTGTTGTCTCGCTGTGGTAATTTTTTTCTGCCAAATTATCCACTATGTCTAAAGAGTCTAAACCCTCTGGGTTCAAAAAATGTGAATCGTGTTGCCAAAAAATTCCCTTATGGATGGGCACACGAGTTGTGTATACTGTTTAGCGGCTGTTCACCTGCAGGACTCATGATCTGTCATGCTTTTAGTTCCAGAGACCTGCAGGAGAGAAAGAATAAGTTAATTTTGTGTGGCCTTCTGAAGAACCCTCAAGATTATTTGTCTCAGGGTCCCTAGCCAGCTAAAGTGTCCGAAAAATCCATTAAGCTATTGGTTACAAGCTCGGAACACACAAAATCCACTGTGAAACCTTCAGCTCTGTTGGTTCCAGTGTTGGCTCCGACAAAGCTAAATCTCCAGTGGCTCCATCAGTGTTCTCAGAGGCAGTCCAGACCCATAAATGAACAAGGTCTCCTCCTTTGGAGCCGGTATGCTCTGCTCCACAATCTCCTTTGCTGCAATCTGGAGCGGGCAGTCACTGGTCCTCTTCGCACTCCCCTCGGTCCTCCAGGCTTTTGGATCATGACGTGGAGAGAGTGGTCAATAGGCTCAAGTCACAGCCACGTGCTAAATTACTACTGAGCCCATCCCATAAGGAATTGGCTCTTCGGCCCATCCAGCTTCTCCATCAGTTCCTCCTCTGACTCTCTCGAGCTTGGAGCCGGAGTGCATTGAGGTCTTGGTGGTGGAACCGTCGGCTCCAGTTACTTCTCCTTTATCAGTTCCAACACCCACTCCGATATCCTCAATGTCTCAGTCCATTGAAGAATCCGGGCGCCGAAGCTCTCTCACCGGTTCCAAGGGGGGAAGTGGCATCGGACCCTTACTGGCCTCGTATGGTTTCCGTTTCTTCACCATCATCTTCAAGTGGAGCCTTGGATACTGGACCCAGTTCCAGACCTCCTGATGCATCAGTAGGGTGGGCTCCATACTCCCCTCCAAACTGTCAAGCTGACTACTTGGTTTCTCCACTTCCAGTCTTAGCCAGGCTCCCATACATGTCCCAGGCTGTACAACACATCCTAGTGTCCTCTCTCAAGCTCACTACCAGGAAGATTTACACTAGCAAATGGAGGAGGTTCTCTTATTGGGCGAAGAGTAATGATATTGATCCCTTCACTGCTCCTGTTCACAAGATTCTTGATTTTCTGGCTGAAACTGCAGCTACTATTAGGGTCCAACTAGCTGCCATCTCCAATTTTCATGTAGGAGACTTGGGTTCTAACACCATGCCCCATAAGTTGTGCAGACAATTCTTACGAGCTACAACTCTTTTACAGCCCACGGTAGGAGAACCTCCCTCTCGGGACCTAAACTTGGTTTTAGCTTCTCTGGTTCTTCCACCTTTTGAACCAGCAGCATCTTGCCCCCTGAAATTTCTATGTTGGAAAATCCTTTTCTTGGTTGCTATCACCTCAGCTAGATAGGTTTCTGAATTACATGCTTTATCTATTCACCCGCGGTATCTCATTTTTCACAAAGATAGAGTCTCAATTAGAACCAATCCTTCCTTCTTGCCAAAAGTATGTTCAGAGTATAATTTACATCAGTCCATTGAGCTTCCTGTATTCTTCCTCAGTTAAGGCAACAAGGCAGAGTACAGACTCCACCAATTGGATGTTCATAGACAATTATGTTTTTATTTACACAGGACCAAAGACCTTAAAATATCAGACCAATTGTTTGTATCCTTTGCTGACAATAAACAAGGTTCTCCAGATTTGAAAGTGACCTTATCAAAATGGCTGTCAGACACAATCAGTTATTCTTATGATTTGCATAAAGATGCTTTCAGGGAGGGCCAGAGGATACTCAACCGGGGCCTTAGCCACCTCTGTTGTCTTCCATGCCAAATTGCCTTTAGATTCAATCTGTGCAGCAGCAACATGGGTAAATCCTCATACCTTTATCACTCATTACAAAGTGGATGTGGTCTCCCAGAATAGGGCATCCTTTGGTTCCACAGTTCAGAAGAGTTTGTTCCAGTGAGCCACCCAAGAACCAGGTGCTGGAGATGCGGTCCCAACCAGCAAGAATGAAGGTGAGATGGGACAACATAACATAAAGAAGTTATGTACCTGCCATAAAGTTCCATGTCTGTTGTCCTTCATCTCGCCTTCCTTCTTGCGTCCCCCCTTCTTTCCCCTTCCTGGAGGATCGAGAGGAGTTCCTTTATTTGTTACACTGGCTGAGTTTCCTGCTGACATACTAGGTTAGTTAACCATGCATTGTTTTTCCTCTTTCCTTCCTAACCTTAAAGGTATAAGAGCTTAGTAAAAATTGTTTTTTACTATATATGTCTAGTGTGGGCTATTACAAACAAGATCTGGGTGGCTACCGCTAGGCATGTTGGGATAGGGGTTAGCCTCGAGCCAATAAAAGCTCTCGAGCTATAGTAAATCGGCCAAGTTGGAGCCGAGGATCGGCTCCGAACCCAACCAGCAAGAAGGAAGGCGAGATGAAGGGCAACAAACGTGGAACCTTATGTTAGATACATAACTTATTTTTTTCCAGTTTTGGGACTTCCCCTTACTCTGCAAGTTTCTTCCTTCTGTTGTAGAATTTTATTGATGATGGAGGACCACCAAATTGCCTTCCTTACTTTGGAGAAGAGCATCTTGGTTCTGTTGGATATGGCTAGTTTCATGCATTTATGTACGTGTTCGTTTTTAGGAGCCCAAAGTCTGCTTTGGAGAAATTTTTCATGGTGGTTACTTTTGCAGGAGGTGTGGGCAAGATGTGGAGTTCCATGGTGATTAGTTTGTGGTCAGATCTAACCAGGGAGGAGTTGACTATTAATGTAGAGGAACGGTCACCCATGTTAGTAATAACAAGATCAAGGATGTTGCTTCCTCTAGTGGGGGTAAGAATGAGGTGTCCAGGGCACTGGAATTAATGAATTCCAGGAAATGTTGGGAAAATGTATTGGTGCATGAGTAGTTTTCCCAGTTAATGCAGGGGTAGTTGAAGTCACCTAATATAAGGGTGTTGGGTTGGACCCTAATATTTTCCAGGGTGCTTAGGAACATGAAGTGAGAGTCTTGGGGCATGGTTGGGGGACCTATATCAGGCTATGACCTGAATTGCTGTCTTACCCAATGTTATTTGCACCTGAAGTATCTCTGATACATTATGCTGGGCTACTTGTCTGGAGGTGTGCATATCCTTTATGAATATGGAGCTTTGGTCCAAGTTCTGGGGCCTAAAGGTGTGGAAAGAGTTATAGCCTGGTAGCGCAGGGGTTCTTTCTGCTGCTTTAAACCAGATCTCCGTTACAGCACAGATGTCGATGTTCTCCATTTTGAGGAGGGCTTTGAGTGAGTGCATCTTGAGATTTAGCTCCTAGCATTGAGCAGCATGACCCTCAGATTGCATTTATTTATAGCTGTTACAGTGGTACTTTGGTCTTTGGAACACCTCCTAAAAAAGGCACTATAGGGGTGGCAAAAGCCTTAGCCGGTATCTGAAAACCCAGGGGTGACAGATGCAGGCCATATCTGGCAAAGCATCGAGGTCGGTCAATCATGTCCTCCCAAGCAGACAGATACTGGATCCCCTTAGAATGACACCAGAAACTTAGCCAATTATTAAAATCACTCTTTTTCTGCTTGTACTGCAGTATCATTCTGGGTGACGGTAGGAAGCTGCTCAGGGCTAGGGTCATACCTGCCTGGGCCACATAATCCAAGAGCTCCTCCATGTCTCTCTCCATGTAGTCCAGGGAGGTATGTCTCAGATCATTCACACCCACGTGGAAGCTGCTATGTCCAAGGTCAAAAATACAGTTTCCATGGTGCCTGACAATATCCCTGGATGTTTTTTAAATGAACTACAAAGTGAACTGGCACCACACCTGCGTGCCCTGTTTAATCACAGTCTTACCTCTGGCTTTGTCCCTAACGAATGGTGCACTTACACAGTAATCCCTCTACATAAAGGAGGGGTGACTACTGAACTTGGTGACTACTGCCCCATTAGCTTAATGAGTCTGATATGTAAAGCTATAGAGTGCATCATAATGGACCTAATTAATAAGGATATAGGGAATCTCCAAATTCTAGATCCCAAGCAGTTTGGTTTCATGAAAGGTAGATCATGCCTGCTCAACCTGGTTGACTTCTTTGAGTCAGTCACCAAGGCTGTGGATGAGGGCAAGGCAGTCCATACAGCATACCTCGATCTGGCCAAGGCTTTTGATACCATTCCCCACTCAGGTATTATTGATAGACTCACCAAACTTGGCAGTAACCCTTATATCACCAGGAGGGTTGCAAACTGGCTCACAGCTAGAGCCCACAGTGTGAAAATTGCTGACTCCAAGTCAGATTGCAGACCAGTCACGAGTGGAGTCTCACAGGGATCAGTCCTGGGACCTCTCCTGTTTGGCATCTACTTCTCAGAAGTCCAGGCTAAAACGGAAGGACTCTGGCTGACCAAGTTCACAAACGACTGCAAGCTGGGAGCCATTATTAACTCCCCAAGTGATAGAGACATCCTACAGAAAGGCCTCAGTGAGACCAATGAATGGTGTCTAAAACATGGTCTTAAGCTTAATGCCAAAATATGCATCATCATCCCCTTTTGCAAAAACTCAGTACCAACAAATTACCACATTGATGGGCGCCCACTGAATGCTGAAAGTGTTAAAAGAGATCTGGGGACACAGGTTGACAGCAACCTCTCCTTCGACCACCACATTGCCACGGTGGTCAGGAAGTCCTTCTATGTGGCACACCTCATTACCAAGGGTTTTGCATCCAGGAAGAGAGAGGTCATCATTTCACTCTACACCTCCCTCATTAGACCAATCATTGAGTATAAGGCTCCATTTGGCATGTACCTCACTAGACACCTGCAACAGCTGGAAAGGCCACAAAAGTACCTCACAAAGAGGATTCTGGGCCTTAAACACATGGCCTATATGGACAGAGTCAAAAAACCCCAGCTATTCTCTGTCTCATATCATCTACTAAGAGGTGATCTCTGCTTGATTTACAGGGCCATGTCTGAGCCTGCTCTGTTCGAAATGCTACATCTAAAGAAATCCCAATCCCTCCGCACCACATGCTCCAGAAACCTCAACCTCATTACCACAATCAACAGAACATACTGGAGGGACAGGTTTATTACCCAGAGACTGCCTATGCTATGGAATAGACTCCTCATATAGGTCAAGCAGAATACCTCACTTGCGCTCTTCAAGAGAAATCTTGACGAATGGATGGGAAATAGAAAGTTCACACTGGGGATCACGCCAGTGGCTCTACTTGATAGAGGCTCTGGAAACTAACATTGGGTGGCAAGATCCCAAGGCCCCTCTAAGGGATAGGCTTGTAAAGGCTCCAGGGCCATTAGCCTAGTACACACCTATGAACTTATGAACACTTTATATATCTGCACATAGCAACAGAGGAGTACTGTACTCTATCAGGTATGTAATCTTTTTGTTTACAAAATGATGCATATGTGTGAATATACTTAGGGGGAATGGGGATTACAGCATTAAGCCTTTCTTAAAACTGTAATGATGACATGTCATAGATCTCCACATTTATTACACCTACAGAGGATGTACAGTGCATCAAGGGTGGAATGCTTTTGTCAATGTGGCACACTGGTCTTGTGGGACTGTCCCTTTATAGTGGTTGTAATACCACACTATTTGTTTGGCATTGTTGTTTTTACATATTATCAGGGGGTTGCCCCTACAGGGCACACTACAGTGGACTCCCGTGTTGGGTGTGTGATCATACAGCAGTATCTGTCATGGCACACTAGGGAAGAGCTGACTATTGCTAGTATCTAATTTGTATCCACATGGTTAGTATGTTTACACACTGTGAAATATGACATGTGTAATCAAGCAATGGATAACCCCAGCCATTCTGTTCTTGCTGTATCTCTACATAATACACTTCCACATATGCGACCCATGTTCCCATTTTGTTGTGTTTCAGGAAACATGTATGCCAGATGACGTGCTCCTTTTTTCGGATGCTATGGACGATATCATCCTGGAAGGCCTCCATCAACACCATGAACTCCTAGTGCTCAGGGGGAGGCACAACAGGGAAGAGTGGGCAGCAGTGTGGGCTGACCTTGTTTGTGATGTGAATGCCATATGTCACCAGAGCAGGACATATGAGCAGGTTTGACACCGTGCAATAGATATCATTAATGCTGCATGCAGAAGAGCAGATGTGGCCAGGGATCATGGTGTCACCGGTAGAGGGCCTGCAGCAGAACAAACACTCTCAGCTACTGAGGAATTCCTGGCAAACCTAGGAACACACAACAGTTCCCAAGCATCCATTACAATGTATATTGTGGATGTGGGTGCCACAGTTTCCACTCCAGACGAGCGTCCAGGTAGGCTTAGTTTGATCAGCACTGGAATACTGTAGCATTCAGTGTGTCAGGGTGTAGATACTTTTATGGGGTCTATATTACTTCTTCAAAAAACCTGTCCAATGAACGCTAGATTGTCAACACGTATTCAGCAAAATTCACTTCTGCGATTCACTGAACAACAAACAAATACTTGCCCTGCAACCCAATGGACCCAAATCTACCTAAACCAAACTCACCCATGTGTGGGGAGGGGCTGCACCCCCACACCCCCTAACTAAATATATTAACTCTGAGATCGCACTGCAGTGGAGAAAAGGGCAAGGTTGTGTAGATGGCCAACAACGTCTTTGCCCTTTAAGTATTCAGCGAATCGCGGAAGTGAATTTCGCTGAACATGTGTCGACAAGCTAGTGTTCGGTGTAAATGTTTTCTGAAGACCTGATATAGACCCCTTTTATGTGGGTGTTGGGTGTTTATTCTTTGGGGGGGTTTAACTGCAGTCTGAATATTACAGTCAGATTTTGACCAACATATCAATTAAGAAAGTAAATACTGTAAATGTGAGATATATGGACTTATTAGCCTCTTATACTGCAACATGCGGTGGTGTTTACATTACCTCTCCCTCAACATTTCACAGGTCCCCCAGGAATTGGATAAGGCTGTGGTCCTGCTCCTGATAAGCACATTACTGTTTTGTTACAGATGTAGACTTACTGCAATGTATTCTATAAACCGTCATCCCTGGCCTGCTGGCTGGATTGCTGTACTGTCGGCATGACTGCCAACTGCACAGGTATTTTCTGACTGTACACACTTTGGAGTCATACCTATGCCTTGTAGGTGTGACAACACTGATAGATGTGACAGTATTGGTAGATTACAGATTGCCATATGTGTCAGCTGTGCAGAGTCTTCACAAATTTCAACAGTGTACCTCATTGTTGCTGATGAGATTGCAGTATAGAGAGCTTTTATTTACAAGTAACTACAGATGTTTGTGGGAAATGTAATGTCCTCATGTCCTATTATATGAAGTTGGGATTAAACAGGTCTGTAATAGTGACAACAGTGTATACAGCTTTACATATCTTGCAACATAGTACTGCAGAGCATAATAGTGCAGGTATTAATGTACTGCTTTTCTCTTTATTAACTCATTCACTCCAGAGCAGCTCAGAAAATGCTGCCTGCTTACTTCCACCATAGGAACAACAGTGCACCCTGAGCTCATTTTCAGAAAATCCATTTGTAATACCATACGGAAAACAAATGTTCATAACTCTTTAACTATAAGAGCTAGACCAAAAATGTAAATGCGAAAGTTGTCCAGCAGACACTGACCTTTCCAACAGTGTAAATGTTGATAGTGTGTATCTAAGTCATTATTAAATATTTGCCAAGGAATGCTGATATTGGTCATATGTTTTATCGTTTTGGAAAAACGAAGCACAATATCTTGGTGAATGTACCACATAGAACCATACAATTTGCATTTAATTTGTGTGTATGAATGTTAGCTTTAAAATGATACCTTAACCATTACTGTGTGATGCTCCTTTATGGAGATATTCACAGAAATAGGATCAATATGATATTTATCATAATTGATAAATAAACAAAGCATAATTACTCATCACCTGTAGCAGACAGGGGCTACATAGCATACAAGTTGTGTGGCTCTATGTCAGCTTCAAAATGATGCCTCATTTGTGTCATCACTATGCTCCCTTGCAAATATATGGGCATAATAATGAGAAGTATTGGAAATGTATAATTTTCATAATCATACAAGACTAAAACTGTGATATCTGTACATGTGTGCAGCATACAGACACAGTTCTTTTACCATGCTGTAAGGAGTAATACTATCTTCAAAATGGTATTACTTGGCACACTGACATGTTTCCTTGCAAAGTTATTTACCAAAATATGAAAAAAATTCATAACTTCCATAACCCAAGTCCTAAATGTACTTTGATATCTGTACAACATACAGACACAGTTCTTTTACCATGTTGGAACTATTAATACTGTCTTCAAAATGAGGCATTACTTAGCACATTGAGATTCTTCCTTGCAAAGTTATTTACCAAAATATGAAAAAATCATAATTTCCATAACTTAAGTTCATAGGTAGGTACTAGGCTATTGGCCCTAGGGCATATATAAGTCTAGCCAAAAAGGTACCCTGGCTTTCACCACCCAAGAAAATTATTTTCCAGTGCTCCTGTCGAGCAGAGCCACATAAGTTATCCCCGGGGTGAATTTCCTATCTCCCATCCAGTCATCAAGATTTTTCTTTGAAGAGTGCTAATGAGGAGCTTTTTTTGATATAGATAGGTAGTTTGTTTCAGAGTATGGGAAGTCTCTGGGACAGGAATCTATCCCTCCAGCATGTTCTGTTTATTGTGGTGACAAGGTTTAGATCCCTAGAGCATGTAGCTCGGAGGGATTGGGATTTCTTTAAGTGGAGCATGTCCAACAGTTCTGGGTTTGACATAGCTTTGCAGGTTAGGCAGAGATCGCCTCTGAGTAGGTGATATGCGATGGAGTAAAACAAGAAGTTATGTACTCACCATAACGTTTGATGTATGTAGTCCATCTCGCCTCACGTTCTTACTCACGGGTTCGGAGCCGAATATCGGCTCCGACTCGGCCAACTTTTATTTTCTAGCATGAAGTCTCTAATTGGCTGGGCTAAACAGGTATCCCATGCTGCACTGCTCCATAGCCCCAGATCTAGTTTGCTGCAAAACCACAATCGCACCTCATGCATAACAACGTGGCATTACAGTAGAACACTATCAAGGGGAATAAGAAAAAACAACTACCATTGAAGGGTACTCAACGCCAATTTCAGCCTCCAAATCCTCCAGGAAGGGGGCAGGTGGGAGGGTACATAAGAATGTGAGGCGAGATGGACTACATACATCGAACATTATGGTGAGTACATGACTTCTTGATGTTATGTAGTCCAATCTCGCCTACATTCTTACTCACGGGACAGCGTCCCTAGCACCTCTATCCTGGGAGGCTCAAAGGAAGATACTCCTGAGGACTGTGGAACCAAAGGAAGCCCGGCTCCTAGAAGCCACGTCCAGTTTGTAATGAGTAATAAAGGTGTGTGGGGAAGCCCACGTGGCTGCAGCACAAATATCATCCAAAGAAAGTCTGGCATGGTAAGCTGTTGACGCAGAAACAGCCCTGGTAGAGTGAGCCTTGACTGGGAATGGTAGATCTTTGCCCGCAGAGGAGTAAATAAAGGAAATACAGCTTGAAATCCATCTGGAGAGTGTAACCTTGGAAATGGGGGATCTCGCTCTACTTTCTGAAAAAGACACAAACAACTGGTCAGCTTTCTGTACTTGTTTTGTCCTGTGTAAGTAGAATCGTAATTGCCTGTGCACGTCTAATTGATGAAATCTAAACTCTGCTTTGTTCGAGAATTGAGGGAAGAAAACTGGCAGCTCAATAGACTGGTTGAGATTAACAGTAGATGTAACTTTAGGAAGAAAGGACGGATTAGGTCTAAGAGAAACCCTGTCCTTATGGAAGATTAAATACGGGGGTTTGATGGACAAAGCTTGAATCTCTGACACCCGTCTAGCTAATGTGATGGCTATCAAGAAAGCAGTCTTCCAAGACAGGAACTTTAAGTCACATGTGGCAGCCGGTTTGAAAGGTGGGGACGTCAGGGCTTGCAAAACAAAGTTTAGATCCCAGGGCATGATAGGTTCTGACACAGGACTGGCAAAAAGATTGCAGCAAGGCTGACCCCTCCTGTTGAAAATCTGTTTTGCAACCCGAAGGTTCAGGGACCACTCGTAAGGCATCAGGATAGCTCTGCTCAGCCTGTCTGCTATCACACTGGACTTCCCCAGAATGTGCGTTGCCACTAGAAACTGTTGGGAAGACACTGCCCACTGCCACACTCGCATGGCCTCTCTGCACAGGGGGTAAGATCTGGTTCCTCCTTGCTTGTTTAAGAACCACACAACGGACATGTTGTCCAAGTGAATTGCAATCGTTCCCAGAGGAAGAGAGCTCTGAAGTGCCCACAATGCCAATAACACCGCTCTCATCTCTAAAACATTGATATGCAGATGTACCTCGTGATCTTGCCACGTGCCTTGGACTGTCCTGCCAAGATAATGCCCCCCACCCCACCCCATCTGGGAGGCGTCCGTGGTCACCGTGGTGACAGGTGACAAAGGGACAAATGGTTTTCCCTCGTCCAGATTGGTGGGGCATAGCCACCAACGGAGATCCTGCTTGCATCGGTCCGTGAGTAGGATCTGGTGGGAAAGGGGGAGTTTCTGAAAGGACGATTGGGCAAAGAGAAGCCACTGAAGAAGCCTCATGTGTAATCTCGCTAGAGGCACTAACATAATGGTAGCTGCCATGGATCCCAGAAGCTGAACCACCCATCTCGCTTGTACTTTCCTGAGGGGTAATGAAGCATGAACCTGACTCTGCAATACTCTGATCCTTTCTTGGGGCAGAAAGGCTCGCATTTGGACGGTGTCTAGCTCTGCACCTATAAATGTGACACGCTGTGAGGGCAGCAAGGCAGATTTTTCCCAGTTCAAGGTAATTCCTAGTTGTTGACAGAGGGAAATGGTAGCGTCCCTGGCCCGGATGAGAAGATGCCTGGTGGGGGCGGTAAGGAGCCAGTCGTCCAGGTATGGAAACACTTGGAATCCTTGACATCTCAAGTGAGCTGTCACTACCGCCAAGCACTTGGTGAACAACCTGGGGGCTGTGGTGAGACCAAAGGGCAGGGCACGAAACTGGAAATGACTGGCTCCCAGCTGGAAGCGTAAGTGACTCCTGGATGCCCTGTCCATATTGATATGGTAATAAGCATCCTTGAGGTCGATGGAGCACATCCACACTTCTTTTCCCAGCAACGGGAAAATGGACTGAAGGGTGACCATTCGGAACTTGAACTTCAGAACATAGTGGTTTAATCGACTGAGATCTAGAATGGGTCTCAGGTCCCCTGTTCTTTTCAGCACCAAAAAGAGTCTTGAGTAAGTCCCTAATCCGATTTGGTCCGAGGGGACATGTTGGATGACTCCTTTGTTTATAGGTTCATAGGTTCATACTAGGCTATCTGCCCTGGGGCATTTATAAGCCTAGCCAGAGTATGTTTGGCTTTCGCCACCCATTTTAAATTAATTTTGCTATGCCCTTTTTCGAGGTTAGTATTCTGTGCCTCTGTCTAACAGTGACACAGAAGTGATACCCGGGGTAAACCTACGATCTCCCATCCACTCATCAAGATTCCTCTTGAAAAGAGTCAATGAGGGACTCTGCCTAACCTGGACTGGGATTTTATTCCAGAGTGAAGGGAGCCTCTGGGTTATGAATCTGTCCCTCCAGCATGTCCTATTTATTTCAGTGCTGAGGTTCAAGTCTCTCGAGCGTGTAGCTCGATGGGATTTGGATTTTTTGTGGTGCAGCATGTCCCTTAATTCCGGGTTGGACATGGCCTTATACGTCAGGCACAGGTCACCTCTGAGCAGGCGGTATGCCACTGAGTAGAGCTGGAGTTTCTTTAACCGGGCAGCATATGGCATCTGTTTGAGCCCTTTGATCCTCTTAGCAGCTTTAAGACTTCTAATGCTGCGTGATCCCTTTGACTGGGTGGAACATCCGGGATCCTCCTGACTGGAGGGGGGGTCTGACAAAAAGGGAATGGTATAACCTCTGGAAACTATTCGGAGTACCCATCGATCCTGGGTGATGCTTGCCCAGGCTTCCGGGTACAACGAAATATAGCCCCTGACTGGCTCTGGAATAGCACAGTCGGGCAACACATCAGGAACGATGATAAGAGGAACCACGAAAGGAATCACGGTCTCCCGAGTTGCGGGGGCCTCCTCTGCCTCTAGGGCGGCATCTTCCAGAATAACCTCCCCCTCCTCTGCCTCTGGAGGGGGATTCACCTTGTGCGGCAGGGAAAAACTTCTGTGATTTCTTGAACCACATCTTCTCTCCTCTCCGAGCCTTGGGGTAAGGCCTAGAGGGAAGGGAAAAACAGACCCCTATGGCAGACAGGGTCTTTCCCTCTTGCTCGCATCTGGTGAGGTTGTCTTTCACTTTGGTCCCAAAAAGTGAGGACCCATCAAAGGGGGCATCAGTGAAGGAAGACTTGAAGGCCTCCGCCAAATGACACAGGAGCATCCAGGTTTGCCACCTGAGGGCTACTCCTGAACTAGCTGCCCTACTCGCCCCCTCGGCTGCATACGAAATGAGCCTCATGGACGAGTTGACAATCGAATTGAGAGTAGCCACCTGGGTGTTAACTGTGTGTGCTAACGTCTCAGGTACGTTACCCGTTAGAGTATCTCCTAACTCCTTGAGGAGAGCTCTCTGGAGCAGAATAAAATGACAAAGATAGTTCAGCGACCGCAGGATGAAGGTCGCTGACGAGAGGATACGCTTCCCGTAGCGGTCCATGCTCCTGGACTCCTTGTTAGGAGGATGGATGGAAGAAGAAGACTAGGCTACTTCCTGCTGTGTGGCCGCCGCCACCACCATGGCATCTACAGAAACCCCTTTGGACAGGAACTCTTTCCCCGGGGGGGCAGAAAGAAACTTATTGGGCCTTCTGGGCACAAGTTCCACCGAATCAGGATTCTCCCATACCCTTCGACAAATTAAATCCAGGAGCTCGTCGAAGGGTGGAGACACCCAGGAGGCGGAGGGTTGAGCTTTGAGGAATACCGACTCCTCCTCAGAGGGGGTTTTGGATGGTCAGTCCCCTCTCTGTCTCAATATCTCCAGGATGTCGGAGAAAGAGACGTCCTCAGAGGACGACTTGGGGGACTCCTCTGACTCCTCGAGGTCAGTATCCGAAGTGAGAGACTCGTCCTGGGAGTCTATGTGCTTCCTCTTGCACAACTTCTTCCTGGGGGGCTCCTCAGGCACGGACTCTGAGGGACCCTCAGAAAGTTGGGGACCACTCATGGGGGTATCCCCAGACCTTTGGGCTCTGCCATCCATGGATAGGGGGGCATCAGAGGCTCTAGCCGGGGTGAAGGGGACAGAATGACTGATCCAGGTGATGTGACTGAAGATCTGGCCAGTGCACTCCTCATGGCCTCGAAGGCGGGTCCCCCCGAATCCGAGGACCGACCAGTCTTTGAGGCCACGACCGGGGTTCCCTGAGCTGATGCGCCGAGGGGGAGGCTCGGAACAGACAGATGTCCCGAAGTATCTCCCTCGGGCCCGACAGAGGAAACTCGAGTACCGAAACCTGTGGACGGGGCCGACATGGTTAGAGCCGATGTCGGCACTGATAAACCCTTGAGGGGTATCGGAGCCGGCACAAGAACATCACTCGGAGTGGAGCACTCTGGCTCCGAAAACAAGGAAGTGCTTGGAGGAGGAACCATCGACACAAGCATCAGGACGGGTTCCGGAGCTGACTGGGTCGGAGCCGAGAATAATTTTGCCAACACCGGAGAATGCAGGAGCCTCTGAACCACCCTATCGACATCCAAATTGGACAGCCTGGAGGACTTGGAGGACAGAGAGGGGGATTGGGATCTCCTATCAGGAGAGCCATGTCTGACGTTGGGAGACCGGCTCCGAATGGGTTCCAATAATATTGGAGCCGAGGTCGATTTCAGCACAACAGATACCTCCTGCGACCCCGAGGACAGAGGAGCCGAGGAGGTAGAGTCCAGTTTGGAAGTTTTCTCCGGAGGCTCCGATGAGACAGACGGAGCCGGAGATCTTTTCTACGCCTTCGAAGCCTTAGACTTAGACGGAGTACTCGAAGTTGAGTCTAAAGACTCTTCAAATGAAGGTTTTAGGAGTCCCTTCAATATAAGTTTATTTTTCCTTTCCTGTAGCACCCTCGGACTGAAAGCATGGCAAAAACTACAGGATTCCTGCAAGTGAATTGCTCCTAGGCAATACACACACATGGAATGTCCGTCCGTAATAGACATCTTGTAGCTACTTTTGGAACATTTCTTAAAACCCGAAGGTTTATGTTCCTTTTGATCCTTAGACATCTCAAATAAGGTATTCAACACCAAGACGAAAGGGACCTAGCTGGGAAACAGCAAGGGCGGGAACTATAGCCACACACAAAACCCAAGAACCTCTAAGTAAAACGGTTCTAGAAACTACAACACACAACTCGACCAGAGAAAAAGACACACTGAAAAAAAAAAAAAAAAAAAAAAAAAAAGCAGAAGCCAAAGCACAAGGTAAAACTCTGCACAAAAAGACTAGGTCTTCTAACTTAAATGGGCCTAGCCCATCGGAACAGTTAGGGATACCAGTCACACACACACAACACTTCAACCAAAAATATATGCTAAACAAGAAGAAATAGCTATTAAAATAGCTTTTGTTTGAAACACAACAATTTTCTGAAGAGAAAAATAGAAACTTTGAGGTACTTAGCCACAACCAAGCGAGACCACGTCCTAGCTACACGAGCGGCAAATGAGATCTGGGGCTATGGAGCAGTGCAACATGGGATATCTGTTTATCCCAGACAATTAGAGACTTCGTGCTAGAAAATAAAAGTTGTCCGAGTCGGAGCCGATATTCGTCTCAGAACCCATGAGTAAGAATGTAGGCGAGATTGGATTACATAACATCTGGAGTTTTTTCAGACGGTCTGCGTAGGGCATCTGTTTGAGGCTGGTAATCTCCTTTGTGAGGTACTTATGCAGCCTTTCTAGTTGTTGTATATGTGTTGTGAGGTACATACCAAAAGGGGCGTTGTACTCTATAATGGGTCTAATGAGTGATGAGCAGAGGGTAACAATGACCTCTTTTTTCCTGGATGAGAAACCTTTTGTGATGAGGTGTGCCACGTAGAAGGATTTCCTGACTACTGGGGCGATGTGATTATCAAAGGAGAGACTACTGTCCACCTGTGTCCCAAGGTCTCTTATCACACTTTTGGTGTTAAGTAGACTACCACATCGTCTTTAATGGAACATTTGGTTGGAGTTGAGCGTATGACCCATGGACGTAGGTCAGCAACTACATCTGTTGAGAGTGCACGTGGCTGTGCTCAATCACGCTTCAGTAGTGGCAGTACATCCAGCGCTCCAGAAGGGCGTGTGCTGTCCACACCAAGATGTTGTAGACCATGGTCTCACGGTCCTGGGCATTTCCATTGAGGACACAGTCCCAACAGACAGCAGTCACAGTCCGGTACTAGCACCGTTTCTCACCATGGCTATGGAGATGCCAGTGAAACCCTTGGCAGAGCCAGTTCCCATGTTCGGGGCCAGAGATGGTGAACTGTCAGCTATACCATGTATGGTTCACAGCTGCCCAACATACACACATGGTGGGCTAGCACTGAGCTTGACTGTGTTCATGCACACACACACCACTGTCAAAATCAGGTCACTTACAAACACACACAGGACATTTCCATGGTCCATCTTGCCTGCTTCCCTTCCTGACTCACACACATGCTTTCACCCTATTGCATCAGCCTATACCTCCCACACTCCCCACAACACCCCGTGCAAGTGATGATACCTGTGCCACATCCCTGTCATCCTCGTCACTGATGCAGGGAATGAACCTGTGTCTGATGCACAGGGTGACTATATAAATTAATGTGCAATTGTGTAATGCAGTATTGCTTTGCCATGCCACTTGCACTGGTTACTGAGAGATACTGTATGCTGACATCTGTAATGAGTAAGCCACATAAGTTTGTGTACCTTATGTTGTATGATGTTGTAATGGCTGTATACTTACACAATGATAGGTGTGCACAGACCTGTTTATGGTTCAGTTTCAGGAGTCTGTAGGGGACACCTATGGCTACACAGTGACAATAAACCCAATGACATCAAAGCACATGATGGAATGTCAGCACAGAAAACATTTGTCTCCAGCAAGGTACAGAAGTATAGGTGCATGGCTCCATAGGGTGATATATGTATAACAGGCTAACAAGGACAATGGCATCACATGGCCTACTCCTGCATTCCTCAGCTGTGACACAGTCTGATACCCTTGATAAGTGCCACCAGGGTTTCTGGTGCTAGCACACTTACAAGCTGTAGTGATGGAGATGAACCATCTACAAATTTCCTGCATCCATTACAGACATTTGTTCTACCTAGTTGAGTGCCAAATACAGTATAACAATGACAGTCTGAGATTTACATACCATACCTTTTTGTACAGGTTGTACAAAATTGAATGGATCCTCACATCTTACCGACCAGTGGATGTCAAAGGCTACATTACTCTCTGTGTCCATAAGTCCATGAGTAATGGCTCAACTGTGTGCGGTGTGCAGACACTACTATATTTTCTAGGGGTGGATGACTTCCAAAAAGATAGTATTGTGCAGTCCTTGCCATTTATTATTTGTCAGTGGCTCTGACAACAACTGAATGTGTCTCAGGTCATCCAGGATAACTGCTGGTTCTGTGTAGGATTCAGTGACAGCTCCTAATATGCAATCACCTGCTAATATAGTCAGTTAGAGGTCACTGACAGTACAGTGACTGCAGAAAAGAAAATGTCTACAAGGGGTACTCCATTAATGATGTCTAAGAAAGTCCACTGGTGACTGGTGTCATTGTAGCATAGGTCTACCCAATACTATCTTCCCAGATTATGGCCATCAGACACTTGGCTATCCACCAGCTGGTATACCACTCTGTAATAATCTACACAGTTTCCAGCAAGGCCTGCTGGCCAAATATTGTCAGGCCATGGTAGGTGGAGTGAGTCATATTCTCGTCATCCATTGCATACTGTAAAACTCAATGAGGTCCACCAGTTAGGGTAGGTAGGCAGGATCTACCCCTGAGCAAAACAAACTGTTTGGTCCAGTGTCAGCAGGTGTATGACATTGTTACTGATCATATCCATGCTAACTCCTTTCATGGCTTTACATATCAGACGACAGAGATCTGGGGACACTTCTTGGCACTACATGCTAGTTGTCCTCTGTGCAACTAAGTATTGCAGTTACTTCCATCATGTTCCAAGAAAAGCTTTATCCAAGGTGTCTGTACAGAGCACAGACAAACAATGGATGGATGCGTAATATGTAGACCCTGTACAGGTAAGGTGGGAGGTTTTACATAGGTATTTTGCAGCTGGATGCTACTCAAGTGGTGTGCACTGCAAGCACACAATTACCTTGTGAAGAATGCGGAAAGCAGGCGTGTCCCCTAAATTGCTGGTGCCAGTCTACTACTACTGCTGCTGCTTGTCTCACCACAACCACTCTGATGGTTGAACTGCTGAAGGGTAGGAAATTCTAGCCATCCTAGAGCTTTTAGATTTCGACAATGATGAGTCCTACATGGCATGCCAGTAGCGAATTTAGCTATGTGGTTGTAACAGCAGGATAATTTGTTGAAACTGGTTTTAGACAGGTTGGTGAATACAGTGGAGGCATACATAAGGGTAGAGAGAAGAGGGGAGCGTGCAACAGCTGCCCTAGCAAGAGGGGTGAGGGAAGGTTTTAGCTTGTACAGGGAGCCAAGGTTTTTGTTAATGAACTTAATAGTATGGTTAACATGAGTATCAAATTTAAGGTTCTTGTCTATTAATACACCTAGAAGTATAGTCATCTGTGGAGATAATGGTGTCATTGTTAGATTTAATGGTGAAGAATGGAGGAGTGCACCTAAGGGTAGGGGAGAAAAACAGCAGTTTGGTTTTGTTAGGATTTAGGAGCAATGAGCGATTAGCTAGCCAGTTTTCTACGGTGTTGAAAGTATTCTGGGTTAGGGACAATAGGTGCTTTGGAGAGGAGGCAGAACATATCAATGTTGAGTCATCTGCATATTGGATGCAAGTTGCATTTGGGATGGTGGTGTGAAGATCGTTAATAAAGACTGAGAAAAGAAGGGGACCTAGTATGGAGCCCTGTGGGACTCCTAGGGTTATAGGCAGATGAGTTGACAGCTTATTCTACCATATGACAGCCGGCTGTCTACCATCATGTAGCCTTTACTGAATTCCCCCTTAAAGTCTTTAAATGTCACACTTTCTCAGAAAAATAAAGTAAAAAGCACTTTAAAATACTTTGTTGGCACCAAAAAGTAAAACAAACACAATTTCCCCTCAGAAAAAAATATTTTAAACTTTTAAACTGACAGGAAAAAATGAGCGCTCACATTTAAAAGTACAATCCAGTCTCATTGCCCATGTCCCTGTGCTAAAAGTTCTTCTCTTGAGTTATCAAAAATAGTTACTTAACAGCAACCTTTCTAAACTAATGCATACTATCTAAATTTTCATTGTTTTTCCTTTGACATTCTGTAGTTGCTACTTTTCTTGTTATGTGAATTCCACTTACTCTCCAATACTTTAACCTTTGTCAGGCTCTCTCAATAGTTTCTATTACTTCTTAACTATAGCTCTTTCACTTTTCGCACATTTTGAAAGGTCATTTTAATTTTATACTACTCAGTAGCATTCCCGTCTGAAGAAATCTCTATTTAGACTTTCAAGAAGGCTGCACATTGACTAATATCTTAATTTTAGCTCTCCCAGTGAGAAAGCAGAAACTTAGCAGGGACAACAACTGGCTTTTTATTTCTGGGTAAATGTCAGTAACTGGCTAGTAAGTGCACTGCCTGGACACCAGGAAAGGAGAAATACAGAGGACATGTAGGAAAATCAGCTACTAAAGCTGAGGAAAAAACATTAGGAAAAGTACTGCAGCTGTTCGGCAAAAAGCAGTGCAAGCTCTAGACATGACTTCCAGTAACCCACAGGAAAGTATAAGACAACTGCACAAAGACCTGATTAAAATAAATTAAACACTGATAGAGTATATCAACTCAAACAACAAAAGTCTGGAAAAAATGGAAAACGCTTTAAACAGATATTCAGATGATGTGACAAAACTGAAAAAATCAAAGGATGAAATAAAGAAGAGACTGGCTGAATATGAGACGGCACAAGAAGAGATGTTTCAAAAACTAACAGAATTAGCAGACCTGAGATTTTCTGCTGTACCAGAGAAGGTAGAAGGAACAGGCTGCATTCTGTATTAATTTTATGAAAGTACAAATAAGCAGCTGCACTGGTATTCCACAGCAGGAGTTGTTGACTGAAAGAACATATTGTGTATATGCTCCAAACCTGGCTGTGAGAAAGCAACCTCAACCTTTAATAGTAACAATGCAATCCTACCAGCAGAAGGTGTTGATTCTGACAAAACTGGCAGAAAGATAAAGTACTAAAAGTAGAAGACAGCTTATGGGGAATGATTATTCATTGTACACCAGGCAGAAGAGGAGTTAATTTATTCCACTATTCAAGGAATGTTGAGAAGCAGGTGTGGGATTCAAACTGCCATACCGAACTATCTTCAAAACATTCTTCCCTGGAGGGACAAAATTATTTTTGGAAGAAGTACTTGCTAAGGAGGAAATACAAAAGTTTGTCCATTAAAAAGTGAGATGTGAAACAGAAGGAGATTTTGCTTTTCGTTCTTCTGGTAATAAAGACCACAGAGTGACTGCGCCAGTGAAACTTTTTCCAATGTTTCAATGGAAAATGCTTCAGAGGAAAAAAAAGCACAAAAGTTGACTAGAAGAATCAAAAGTACATTGGAAATGCAGCACAGACAGAATCTGGGAGATGGAGATGAACAGGAATAAAACCAGTAACTTGGTAATTGACAAATATGGGATCACAAAGCCATAATTATATTTGTGAAACATGACAGAACTAGAAAATCTTGAAATATTGGACTCTTTTGGACTTTGTTAAACTTGTAGGGGACTCTACAGTATATGCCCTACTCCATGGCATTAATGTTTGGAAAAATACTTAGGAGAGGGGAAGAGGGGGAGAAAGTAAAATGTAAGTAAAACAATTTTTTCTTAATAGTACTATTTTATAGTACATGATTCTCTTTGCATGCCATAAAGTAAAGCTTTCTCAGTCATTACAAGAAGAACAAAAGTCTGGTTAAAACAGCATGACAAAAGAAAAAAAATAGTGTACTTTTTTTCATTCTTGTATAGGGGAATGACTAGATTAAAGCCCTTAGCTTGAGCCAGTAACAAGCTTTAAGAGAAAGCATGCAAATGAAAAATAATATTGACATTTTTAAGGCTTATTTTCTAGCAAATAAATGTATGCTTAGTAGCACTTTTGTATCTGGTCCTCATGTCTCCAGGACACAACCTGATATAGAGAACTGGCTAGGAGATAATGTTCTCTGGAAGCATTCAAGTATTTACTCAGTTGGGAGAGCTATAAAGATAAGACAAACCAGGCAGCACTTCGCTGACGCACAATGCTGCATCATGCCTCACAGATCACCTTTCTTTTAGGTTAACTCTGTGTTTGTGGCTGTCAATTTGGAACATTTGTTCATATTAGGAGTGTAAAGCTTCAATATTTGAAGATGTACATAGTTTTGTGTGTTATTTTTAAGTTAATAGGTTTTATGGGGGTATTGGGGAAAAGTTTAGTAAGATGTGACATACGCTGAAATGGATATGACAAGAAACAACTATATAAAAGATCAACCTGCCAGACAGTGTATGAATGTAACACAAAAGCTGGAACTAGACATTTAACAAAAAAGCTGTTATACATAAAATCTGGGATTACTAACTTTTTAATACAATAATGCTTTCTGTAATGTCATTAAATGTCAATGGTTTCACAGATAAATACAAAAAAATAAAATGTAGTGAACTATATTAAGAAATGTAGAGTGCAAATAGCTATGCTAAAGTTGACACACTTGGAAACAAATGAACATGTGAATCTGATAGAAAAAAGTTTTTCAGGATGGTTATTCACTGGAATACCTGGGACAAAGAAAACGAGGTGTACTTATATTAATTGCAAGAGGAGCTACAGTAGTGACAGAAGATAAAAAAGATAATAATGGCAGATTTATAATACTAAGGGCCTACTGGTAAGGGAGGAGGACTACAATAGCAAGTATTTATATTCCAACTAATACTGCTATAATGGAGCTCAAGAAAATTCTAGGAGAATGATCAGATTTCAGTAAAGAATGTTACTTTATAGGTGAGGGCTGGAAATTTTTTGCAACAGTGAAGATGTATTGGGATGGTAGAAGGGAAAATATAACAAAGGAGGGTAGATTTTTGAAGAAATTTATGACAATATTTGGCATGGAAGATTTGAATTCAGTACTAGGAGTTCGGAGTGAATATACATATTATTCACCAAGATACAAAAAGTGGGCTAGGCTAGACAGTTTACATTTCATGGGATCATGTGCATTTGGTTGAAGGTCCTGATACACACCCAATAACTATTTCAGATCATCCACCAGTAAAAACTAAAATAAAAACATGGTAATGAAAAAAAATGAAACAGTGGCACTTTTCCACTTATCTGTTGAAGAGAGAGGAATTTAAGGAATGGGTAGGGGAAATTATTTGGGAGCTATTAGAAAAGATAGAAATTGCTTCTGAAAATATAGCTAGCAAGTGGTATAAAATTAAAGTGGAGTTTAAAAATAGGGTTGGAAAAAAGAAAGGGAAATATGATTAAAGTGGAGTTTAAAAATAGGGTGGAAAAAAGAAAGGCAGATATGACTAAGAAGTAACAAGAATTATTTAGAGGGACTCACAAATGTTAATGTATTGCAAAATATGGAGAATCTCACAGAGCAAGAAGAGAAGCAACTGCAAAATGCTAAACAGAAAATAAAGGATTATCCTGATAATATGCATGAGTTTAGAAATATTGCTGTTAAGCAACTGTTTTTAGATAAAAACTCTAGAGCAAGAAAACTTTTAGAACAACAACTCAGCCAACAGACAGTAGAAAGGGCTGTTGCCAAGCTTAGGGAACCTATAACAAGGACGATAAGAGATCCTGTAGAAGTATTAGAAATATTTCAGAAATTCTATGATACTCTGTATAAAGCAGAGAAATATGAAAATCAAGAAAAGGTACAAATGGAAATATTTACAGAAGAATTAAATATGCCAAGGTTAGAGTTACACGAGGTTCAATTACTAACAGTTAGGATAGGAGGAGAGGAGATAAAAATGGTGATGTACAACCAATCTACAGGAAATTCCTCAGGAATAGATGGTATTCCTGTAGAAGTTTGGAAGCTAGGAGAGAAAAACTGATAAAGATCTGAAAGGTTTTGTTAAACAACATTTTAAGAGGAAGATAAGTACCAACATCCTGGAAGAAAGCGGTGGCATCTGTAATACCTAAAGAGGGCAAAGATCCATCAGATCCAGCTTCATACAGGACCATTTCAATACTAAACCATAAATATAAAGTGTTTATGTCTATAAAGGCTAAACAAATGGCAAAAGTGATGCCAAAACTGATAGATATGTATCAATGTGGTTTTGTAGCGGGAAGACAAACAGATGACAACATTAACATAACACTAATGATCCAGAGGAAAGCAGAAAGTAAGAAAACACCACTGTTAGTGGGTCTTGATGCACAGAAAACATTTTGACAGAGTCATCTAGGACTTTGAGTAGGGCAAAAGAAGCATTTGCACTCCCTGATAAAATTTTAAAGTTGATTAGGAGGATATATGAGGGATCAGAGATGAAAATTATTAAGTTGGTGGGGTCCTCTCTGATAATTTCTGCTTTAGCAGAAGAACCAGGCAGGGGTGTCCTCTCTCCTCTTTGTTATTTGCATTATATTTAGAACCATTGGCAAAGAAAATAAAGGCCCCAGAAATTCAATGATATAATTGATAGGGTAGTCAGGAAAAGCTGGCTGTATTTGCAGATGATATTATTTTATACCTGACAAAACCACAAATGGACATTACAGTGTTGTGTGACAATTTCAAATCTTTTTGGGATACAAAATTAATGAAGCTTAAACAAAGGCAAATGGTGGTAAACCGTGTATCAACACACAAACTGGTTCAGCAATATCTATATTTATGGGGACATGATGAATTGAAGTATTTAGGAGTATGGATTAAAACTTATTTTCATGTGGCAGCTAAGGATGTGTGGGAAGAGACTAAACAAACTACAAAAACTGAGAAATTAGAAGCTCTGTCATATGGATATCGATAGTAAGATACAAGCAGTTAAAATGTTTTTAGTCCCTTTAGTCTTACACACAGGTCAGGCATATTTTTATCAACCAGAGGAGAAGTTGTGGATTGCAATTAATAAAGAGGTGAAGGATTTTATCTGGGAGGGGAAGATGGCAAGAGTCAAGTGGGATAAGCTGATTCTTCCACTAGAACAAGGCTGACTGGGACTACCCAGTTTGAGGGGGGTATTTCAGAGCAACACAGTTAAGGCTCCTATACATTGCACAAGCAAAAATTATAATTCAGAGTGGAAAGGGATGGTAATAAAACAGGGGGGAAGGTCAAGATACAAGGACAGACTGGGATTTTGGATGCAAACCTTTAAGGAGATTAACACTAATGATACAGAATATTATATTCACAAAGTAGCAGATAGTACTCTAAGAACTAAGTCAACACAGGAAAGGAAAAAGGAGATTCTGCTGATAGGAATAACTGCAATTAGGGATACAGATAACAGGAAAGATGGGGCTGGAATTTGTTGGAGAAAACTGGCAAAGGAATCAAGGTATTGGGAGCAAATAACTAGAGAGGGAAAGGTAATAAATTCTTGGCATCTTCCCATTTTATGTGGACCACAGGTTACAGATTGCTTTCCATCAGAGTACAGATAAAGAGAAAGAAATAGGGGTCCTAAATGAAAGATCAGTACCGTTTTTAGTAGAATCCAGAACAGAAGCTGCTGTTAAAAAAGGAATAATTAGTACAGAGTATAAAATATTGCATGATAACTATAAGAATCAATCACAATGGAGGTTAAAAAGGATTGGGAAGAGAGGTAAGATAAGCAATTCACAAAGAAACAATGGGGAATATATATGCATCAAAATCTAGAAGATTTAGGATTTTTGCTTGGAAGTGTTTACACAGGTATTTTTATTCTGCAAGTAGACTCCAAAGAATTTTTGCTGCAGGTAGACAGCAAATGTTGGAGATGTGATGGGGAAGAAAGTGGTAAATGGCAGCATATCTTCTGGGAGTGTAATGAGTTGGCAGACTTTAAAGATTCTGTGCAGACTGCTTTGTCAGGGATACAGGGTGAGTAAATTGGTAAAACTAAGAAAATTATTTTTTTTGAGCTATGATACAAAATCGGAATTGACTACACATTGTAACATCTTGCTGAGTCTAATTATGGTGGTTGCCAAAAAAAAAAGAAATTACTAGAAAATGGAAATCAAAGTGTAAACCAACTGTACTAGCAGTAATGAATACAACAGAGATAAAACAACTGGAATTGGGATCTTTAGAAAAGGGTAGGAGCAAATTACATAGGAATAAATGGGAACTGTGGGAACAATACATGCAGAGAAGGAACAAGGTTTAAAAGAAGGCAGGATTTGAATGTGCTATGTAATGTTTGACTGGCAATGACTGGATAGATTATAAGTGATGTATAATGTTTGCAACTACAGTTGTATCAACGTGGCTTGTAATGTATAATGTTTGCAAGTGGAATTGTATCAGGACTATTTGTTTTCATTTATATAATGTAAGATTATCTATGTCATATGTGATAATTTGATAAAGATGTTTCTTGTTTAAAAATAGATACAGGGGAGGAATTAGGTTTAAAAGAATGCATGATTTGAATGAGCTATGTAATGTTCGACTGACAATGATACAGTAGATTACAGATTATAAATTATGTATAATGTTTGCAACTAGAACTGTGTTAATATGATTTGTGATGTAAAATGCTTGCGACTAGGATTATGTAAATATGGTTTGTTTTCATTTATATAAATGTACGATAGTCTATGTTATAAGTGAGAATTTAATAAAGATGTTTCTTGTTAAAAAAAAACAAAACAAAAAAAAAAAAAAACTCATGACTAATTTCTTTCCACTGCTGGTTCTTTAACTTCCTCTCTTTGTAACAGTCAAGTAGAAAAACACTAGTGTCTCATTGTTACTTCATTACACCATATTTTTACCCTAGTTTTTACTGGTGAATTTATTATCTGAAATAGTTACTGGTTGTGTGTTTAAAACCACCATTAAATGCACATGCTGCTGTAAAATATAATCTCTATCCAGTCTAGTCCAATTCTTGTATCTTGGGGAATAATATGTAAATTCTGAGCTCCTACTAATGAACTCACAACTGCCACACCAAATATTGTCATACATTTCTTCAGAAATGTACCCTATTTTGTTATATTTTCCCTTGGTGGTTCCCCTGATACATCCTCACTATTGCAATTAAGTTCTAGTCCCCACCTATAAATAACATTCCTAGCTGAAAGCTGATTATTTCATACACACACAAAAAAAATCTTAAACTGTATAATAGCAGCTTTTGGTGGAATATAAATATATGCCAGCATAATCGTCCTCCCTGTCAACAGCCCATTATTGTCTTTTTCCCCTCTTCTATCACTACTGGAGCCCAGTAAAAATTAGTATTATTCCCCTTTTCCATTGTCCCTGATATCCTGCTGAATATTTATTCTGAAATCCTTCCTTTGTCAAATACACATGCTCATTTCTATCCAAACGTGTCTCCTGCAACTTTGCTATTTGCACTTCACTCCTTAATATAATTGACTTCTCTTTCCTTTTTGCCTACACCTGCCAGACCATTCACATTTCAGGATGATGATATGGACAGAGTAGTAACTGTGATTGAAAGCTGTTGCTCTCCCAAGTATACATGACAGCTTTTTGAATATGTATTTCTAACTTTTGTCTTACATGCACAGACTGTTTGGCAAGCTAATCTTTTATATAGTAGTTTTTTCTTAAGTCAATTTGAGACAATTTCACGTTATTCAAGACTTTTTGCACTAATTAAAACTCAAATAAAAAAAATACATTTTCAAAATCCACCATCCCACAGTACTGTAAAACAAAGAGACAAAACTATGTACATTTTAAACACATGAAGTTTAACTCACAAAGGGACACTTGCAAAAAATAGGTGGCTGCACTTGAAAGCATTATACCTAAACTAAAATTAAGGTAACCCATGCTAAAGAGCATGCTAGAGCCCATGTCCCTGTTACACCAATTTGCTCTCTGTACTTTTCTTATCTCTATTCCCCTGCAAATGTGAAAAACAGCTTGCAAGCTTTCAGATAACATTAAGTTTTATCTATAAAAATGTAGTTGTTAACTTTAAATAAAACTAAGTTATGCATTGTTCTATTGAATGCTTTAAAATATTAAGGCTACTGGGAGGCTACTATGCCTGATTCACTTCCCCCAATGTCGTGGTTTATTTTTCACTGAAATAGTTGCCGCTATACCTTTAAGTCTTGCATTTCTCTCAGTAAAGTTCTTGGAACTCTCATAGGATCGTTTGCACTTGCAGACACCTTCTCAGTACGGAGAAAAAAACAGCTAACAACTTTACAGGAATCGTTGTATATTTATTTAGAATACAATGTATAGAGTTCTCTTGGCCAACTGCCTTCATCTGTGGAGTTCATGTCTCCAATTGAAGGTTATTTGCTAATGGGAACAATAACGCTGCAGATTCAAGAAACTCAGCATTTTCCATGCCTTTCTCACTTTGTCTCATCTTTTAAGCATATTTGCTTAAAAAACACTGTCCACAGCTCAAGCCAAGGGCATCAATCCAGACATCCACCCTTGTAAAAACAAGGGAAATTATCTTAACTCTACATGTAATAAAAATAAGTAATCTTTTACACCCTATCTAGCAGTCCAAGATCATATTATATTAACTTAACTTGCTTTTGTCCAGCCTTCCTTATCTTGATACAGTGTAAAGCTTTTATATCTAATAACTAAGAAAACATGCTTGTTTACTTCAGTATATTTAAAATATACAGCAATCACTGAAAAGACACCCCAATATTTAAAAAAACCCTGACTGTACACCATACAAAACTGGTTTACAATATATATCATGCAATTTACATCATGAAATGTTTATACAAATGTTCAGAATAAAACTGTTGTTACTTACAGTTTTCCCTTCAGTGTCCTTCTAGCATACTTTCAACTGTACAGATTTTCACAGAATGTCCAGATTATGGCCTCATATTTTTGATGTGTTCCTCCTAAAATCTGTACCTTTCTGGCAAATAGCTGATGACTGAAGTCATTAAATAATGACAAACATTTGAGTTTAAGACTCCACATCCGTCAGAAAATCCATGCTAATGCGAAACCTATTATTATATCAACTTTCTAAGTTTGTAAGAGCAATATTTAAAATCTGTCCCTATTTGTCCCCCATCGTTTTAGGCTTTGTCCAGATTTTTTGCTCTAAGACGTTAAGAGGTATGCCTTCTAGACATTAATGACAAAGTACAGTACATGCTGTATAGTCAACCAACATGCTTAACAAAGTCAACACAATTACAGTCTTTCCCAGTCACTTTTCTTCCAAAACCATGGGGGGACTCATAAAGGTTAACATGAGGTGTAGACTATGTGCACACCTTGAAATAACTTTTCTGAATTCTAGAATAGCCCTTACACAATACTTTTAATGTCTATTCATTCAGAACAGTTACTCAAAGTGTACAGTTTGTGGTAACCTTTACAAAGCCCCTCATACATTTTCAAATGTGGCTGATGCTTTATTGTCTTCCATTTATTCACTACTTTTGGTACTGCTGGTCTTCTTCCTGATCATCTCCACCTCTAATCATTACATTTGGTTCAAGTCCAAGGTACTTATAATTCCGGTGAAATAGTCAATGTTTTTTTTTCTGTTTCTCAAGCATTTTCCTTTGAAACACTGGACACATTTTCACTGACAATGTCTCTCTATGAGCTCTGTTTTTTTTCTTTATGAGCCCTGTTGTCAGAAGAATGAGAAGCAAAAGTTCTCTTCTGCTTGCTGGCTCACTTTTTGTTGGACAAACGTTTTCCTCCTTAACCTGTTCTGCATCAAAAAATGTCTTTGACTCTTCAGCTTAAATCTCACATCTACCTCTTGACACTCCTTCATTGCTGGGATAAACTCAATTCTCATCAGTCTGGTATACAGTGAATAAGTATTTTCTACAAACACACAGTTGTCTCTAATTTCTATTACTTTCCCTTTCTGCCATAGTTTTGTCAGGATCAACTCTTTCTGCTGATATGCATCTTCGCATCTATACAGCTTTACTAATGTTTTAATTTTACTTATTCATTCTTTTGTTGACCAGGTTAGTCCCACTAACCTCTTTTCAGGGGAGACCCAAGGTGGTATTTATACTACTAGAGGAAATTTGGCTTGGGTATCAGGGAACTTCCCCTACTCTTGGCAGTATGGGGAAGCATTTGTGTGTGACACAATGGACTTCCTGTTCCAGTCATGGAGGCAGCCTGGAGAAACAGTGAGAAAACATGGCTGATTCAGCTTTTGCTGAAAATGTAGTCGAAATTGTACAATTGCTACCAGAATTTTTTTCTGAATATGTGGGTACAGAAAAAACAGTGACAGTGGAGAAAAAGGAGATTGTAGCCAAAACAGAGATGGATTCAGAGCAAACATTTCAGAGGTGATTGTTTGAAGGAGAGACAGTTACCTCTAAAAATGCATAATTACAATCCTCCAATGATTATTTGGAAGAAACGGTAAGCCAAAGTGAGCCAGAAAACGGAGCAGCAATTTCATGGAGCGACATCATGAAAAAAAACAGAAGAAGAAAAAGGAGAAGAGAATGTGCCAGAAAAAGTTCCAAAGGTAAAAACTTCTGCACAAACTGTTGAAGGAACAAAGAAGAAATAAGAAATAAAATAAATAAAAAAAGAAGTATACAGTACGTGTGAGTGGTAAAAAAGAAGAAAGTTTGGACAGATATGAGGTTTGGGACTCTGTCATAGCACCTCTGTGTGTCAAGACAAAAGAGGTAAGAGCATTTATTTTAATTAATAGACTTTTTGTGACTTGATTTTTGAGACTGGGCAGGCCATGGAAAATTTCTTTGGGTGCACATGAACAAAAGAGAAGAATATTCATGGTCAGAATATGTGGTGCAAGCTTTTTATAGACAAAAAAAATAATGATCCAGTTTAGAACTGAAATTGAAGCAAAAGAACTGAAAGAACATTTGTTAACTAAATTTAAAGAAGCAATGGACTCTACAAAAATATATGATGAAAGAGGACTATGGAGTGGGTCATGGGAATGTGGAGTAATACTGAAAATGGAAAATGATAATGTTATGCATGTACCTAGTATTAATAGGGGGTTTGTGAAATACAGAGGTCAACCAAAGACTCATTATTTTGTGTAAAAAATATGATTTAATCAATGAATGTGATAAAAAAGATGTTATGTGGCAAACATGGCATAATGCAAACATGTGATTTAAAGTGCAAACAATATGGCAATACTGGTCATTCATGGCTAGAATGTGAAATGAATGTACAAGAAAATGAAAATAAAGTTGTACAGGAGACAGCAAAAGAGAGACAGAGATAGAAGAATGTGTTTTATATAAGAAAATTAAAAAAAAAGATGTGACTGATAAAGTTAAAGAAAGTAACAAGGAAAAAGAAACAGGAGACAAGTGAGGAAAAAGTTGACTGGTGTACAGTAAGAAATAAAAAGAATTCAACAGCGAAAAGAGTTAAAGAAAGGAAAAGAAAACTCAAAAATATAATGCTCAGAGAAAATAAGAAAGGAAAGGGATAAACATTGTATTATACTAACTGTTCTTAAAAGCTGAAAATATTAGCTTGAAATGTATGAACAGTATGAAAACTTTTAAGAGGAGAACAGGTATATTACAATGATGTACTGCAGTAGATGCACATATTATTGTTTTGGAAAATATCAGATTATTAACAGAGGAAGAAAGAACACAAACTGAAAAACTTTGGAATAGTGCAGTAGTTTGGAACACGGGGAAAGAAATGTGCTCAGGCATATTTATATTGTCAAGAAAAAATATTAGGTGTAACCATAGTAGAACTAGAATGAATTATGGTAATAGACTTCAGATGGAAAAATATGTGTATAGAATTATAGCTTTATATACATATGTAACAAAAAAGAGAGATAAATGATGTTTAAAAATATTCTTGAATAAGTTTGTGTAAATATGGACATTATTGTGGTGGGTGATTTTAACTATAATTTAAGAGAAAAAAAATAAGAGCAACTGTAATGTTAAAATGGTTAAAGAAATTATGAAATGTGTGTAAATAACCACTGGACCTAGAAAAGGAATGACATTAAGACAGAAACTGATTATTTTTAATATCTGATAGTTTTAAAAGTTAAAAAAAGGAATTAAGTATGCTGGATTTTCAGATCATGTGGCTATATGGGTTAAAGTACAGGAAATGAAGAATACATAAGAATAGGAAAATAAATAAAGAGAATTAATGAAAAAGAATTAGACTTAGAAGAGAAAAAAGAACTTATGGAATTATGGAAAAATCATATGAATATGTGAGGGTTTTACAACAACCGGAATGTTTGGTGGCTTAATTTTAAAGATAAATATAAAAAAAAAGTGTTTTTAGAATGTATAAGGAAGAAAAGAGTAAAAGAAAAGGAAATATGTAAGATATTAAGTCAAAAACATTCAGAGACTTATTAGAAAAGAAAAATTCCTTTTATGAAAAAGAGAGAGAAATATATAAAATTAATCAAATTAAAATGAACTTGTTGTAGAAGCAAAAATATTGTTTAGAAGGAAAGAAAGAAGATGTAGCAGCATATCTGAGTAAAATAAAACAAGGAAAAATAGAGTTAAAAAATAAGGAAGGTAAGCAAATAAGACAGCAAGAGGAATATACGAAATAATTAAAGAATATGTAATGGAATTATTTGTTAAAAGAGAAGAAAACATAGAACAAATTTATAAAGGTGAAAAATTAAATAAAGATAATGAGTATTTAGAACAAAAAAAACTATGAAAAAATTAAATGAAATTCTAAAATATAGTAACATGAATTCTGCAACAAAACTGGACAGAATTGAATATGGTATGTATAAAGAAATGAAGGAGTGGCAAAAAAAGAAGTTATGTACTTACCATAACGTTCCATGTGAGTTGTTCATCTCACCTTCATTCTTACAGATGGGTTTGGAGCCGATCTTCAGCTCTGAGTCGGCTTACTACAAAGCCTGAGGTCTTCAGACAGCTCAAGGCCAAGTCCCTATCCCATGATGCACCTAAAGTTACCCAACATATTATTTGCTGCGTATAATACCATATGTCATTTTATCACTCTATAAGAGAAAGCTATAGAAGGGTTGAGCAACCAGGAAGAATCCAGCATCTCGGTCTTCGAAAAACCCTGGAGGAGGTAAGAAGATGGGAAGTAAGAATGAAGGCAAGACGAACAACTCACATGGAACGTTATGCTAAGTACATAACTTCTTTATGTGAAGTTGTTCTATCACGCCATTCATTCTTACAGATGGGTAGCATCCCCAGCACCATCTACCTCAGGTGGCCCATGGCAGTATGTTTTTCAGGACAGCAGACCCAAAGGAGGCCCTGTCAACTTTGTAATGAGTGATAAAGGTATGAGGTCTTGACCAAGTGGCTGTTGCACAAATATTATCTAAAGGAAGTCTAGCAGAAAAAGCAGAGGATGTAGACACTGCTCTGGTAGAATGAGCCTTATTTTTTTGTTGTAAGGGCATATTAGCAGCTGAATAAGCAAATGTGATGCAATCGGATAACCACTTAGAGTTGTTTTAGCCACTGGCATACCTTTTCTGGAATCTGAAAAGGAAATGAAAAGCTGTTCTGATTTTCTAAAGTCTTTCGTCCTATCCAAGTAAAATCTTGAGCTGTCTATGAACATCAAGCTTGTGCAGCATATACTCTAAGTTGTTGGAGTGATTGGGGAAGAACACTGGCAAATCCATAATTTGGTTAAGGTTAGCTTCAGTACAAACTTTAGGCAAAAAGGAGAGATTAGTTCAAAATGACACTCTGTCAGCATAAAAAATCAAATAAGGAGGCTTAATGGAGAAGGCTTGAAGCTCTGACACTCTGTGGGCAGAAGTGATAGCTACTAAAAAGATAGTCTTTCATGACAAATATTTCAAGTCACATGAGGAAGCTGGTTCGAAGGGAGGGACAAAAATGCGAGAAAGCATAAAAGTTAGATTCCATGGTGTATACAGAGATTTCACAGGTGGTCTGAGATGAAAGGTCCCATTGAGAAAGGCTTTGGATACTGTGTGTGACATAATGTTCAATCCTTCAAATCCAAGGTGAAAATTAGAGATAGCAGCAAGATGAACCTGAGCTGTTGTAGCTGCAGCTCCTTTGTTGAAAATCATGGTCAAGAACTCTAGTATAGAAGCCATAGGAGCTAGGTAAGGATCAATGTTGTTTTGAGAGGCCCATAGAGATTTTTTTTTTCCATTTGGTAAGGTATAGCTTTCTCACAGAGGATTTATGAGACAATATTAGAATTTGCTGCATCTCATTAGAAAGGTTATGGAACCTGGCTATGATGGGAATTGGAGCAGCCAAGCTGTTAACTTCAGGGACTCAAGAGAGGGATGAAGTTCACCCGAGTGCATCACAAGATCTGGAACTGGGTCCAGAATCCAGGGGTCCTCCAATTGAAGTCGAAGGAAGGGGAACCAAATCTGATGAGGCCAATGAGGGGCAATTAGAATGATGGTCCTTCCCAGGGCTTTTGCTTTCTCTAGTACTTTGGGTATCAATGGAATTGGTGGGAATGCATAGAGGAGACCCGGAGGCCAATGGTGTATGACAGCGTCCCTTGGGGACTCTCCCAGTGGGGCAATTAGGGCAAAGTAGTTTCTGCATTTCATGTTCATGTGGTCGGCAAAAAGGTCGCAGCAAGGCTGACTCCACCTGAGAAATATCCTGTCCGCTATTTCTTTCTTAAGGGGCCACTCGTGAGGCAACAAAATTGCTCTGCTCAGGTTGTCTACTATCACATTGGATTTCCCCTGGATGTGGATGTAGCCCATTGCCATACTCTTACGGCCTCGACAAAGGGGAAAGGACCTGGTTCCTCCTTGTTTGTTCAAGTACCAGACCACTGCCATGTTGTCTGTCTGAATCGCAGTTGTACCCAGAGGAAGAGAGTCCTGGAAGTACTGCAATGCTAAAAGTAATGCTCTCATCTCTAGGACATTGATATGCAGATGTGTCTTTTGATTGGTCCATGTGCCTTGGGCTGTTCTTTGCTGAAAATGTCCCCCCCACCCAATCAGGGAAGCATCCATGGTCACTGTGGTTGCTGGTGGGGGTAGAACAAAAGGATGACCTATCATGACAGGAAGAGAGGTCAACCACCACTGAAGATCCTTTTTACATGTGTTCGTGATCACTATAAGACGAGACATTTGGAGCTCTTGGCAAGACCATTGAGTAAATAACAGCCATTGCAGAATCTGCATGTGCATGTGACCCAATGGTATGACTAATATTGCAGCTGCCATCATGTCTAACACTTTTAGTACTTCTGATGCTGGAGCCTTGTTTTTGGATATAATATTGTGGACCTGCTGAAGGAGTAGAAAGACTCCGTCTGCTGGAAGTCTCAGAGTGGTGGTGGTGGTGTCCAATTCTGCTCCGATAAAAACGGTATGTTGTGATGGCAACAAGACAGATTTTCCTGAGTTTACTGTAATGCCCAGCTGACTGCAGAGTGAAAGAGTGATGTCCCTGGCTTGTATGAGTTGATGCCTGGTGGTGGTGGTGAGGAGCCAATCATCTAGGTACGGAAACACCTGGAATCCTAGACGTCTCAGGTGAGCCATGACCACTGCCATGCATTTGGTAAACACTCTGGGGGCTGTAGTGAGAGCAAAGGGCAGGGTTCAAAACTGGTAATGATTGGCTCCTAGCCGGAAGTGCAGATGACCTCTGGATGGTCTTGCCATTTTTATGTGGTAGTACGCATCCTGAAGATCTTTTGAGCATATCCAATTATCTTTCCCTAAAAAGGGAAGTATCAACTGAAGCGTGACCATCCAGAACTTCTCTATTTACAGATCTGTTTAGTCTGCTGAGGTCCAATATAGGTCTCCAGTCCCCTGTTTTTTTTGGAACCAAAAAGAATCTTGAGTAAGTTCCAGATCCTACTGGTCTGCTGGGACTGGTTGGATGACTCTTTCTTAGCAATGTTTGGACCTCTATTGTTGCCTGTTCCCTGTAACTGGGTGCAACGTCTGGGATTTTTCTTGTCAATGGAGGGGGTGTGGCGAAAGGAATGAAATATCCCCTGGAAATGATACTTTGCACCCAGTTGTCGTTTATTTTGAGCCAGGCATCTGGATACAAAGATAAGCGACCCCCGACTGCCTCCAGAGTAGACAGTCGGGCCTCCTTTCAGGAACGCTGGTAGGGCTTCCCAAAGAACTGCTCTCTGTTGCCCTGATTTTGCTGACCCCCTCTGCCGCAAGGGCGGCATCTTCCATTACTGCCCCCTCCTCTGCTGCTGGAGGGGGGTTCACCATGTGTGCCCTGAAAGGCTCCTTGGGCTTTGCGGAACCACATCTTTCCTCCCCTTTGACCCTTGGGGTAGGATCTGGTAGGGGTGGAAAAACGGACTCCAACGGCAGACAGAGTCCTTCCTTCCTGCTAACACCTGGTCAAAGTTTCCTTAACTTTGGGCCAGAAAAGAGACGAGCCATCAAATGGGGTATTTACAGAGGATGACTTAAAGGGCTCCGCGAAGGAACACAAGCGCATCCAGGAGATCTCCTAAGAGCAATTCTTGTACCCGCTACCCTGCTCACTCCATCATCTGCATATGAAATGAGGCGCATGAACGAGTTTACTATGGAGTTGAGGGTAGCAAGCTGGGAGGCAACTTTATCTGAAGCTCCTGCAGCTACTGTTCCCTGAAGAGTATCTCAGAGTCTTTTAGGAGATCTATTTGCAGTCTAGTAAAATGAGTTAAATAGTTGAGCGAACACAGTGCAAAAGTCACTGAATTGTAAGTGCGCTTCCCATATCTATCCATGATCCTAGAATCTGTTAGGAGGATGGATAGAGGAGGAAGTTTCAGAAATTTCCTTTTTGGTGGCTGCCGCCACCACCACCATGGCATCAAATGGCACACCCTTAGTAAGAAAAGATTTGTCCTGGGGGGAAGAAAAAATTTTATTATGCCTCCTGGGGACAGGCACCATAGTGTCCAGAGATTCCCACGCCCTTCGTGAGACCAGCTGCATAAGCTCATCGAAGGGCAGAGACACCCAAAAGGTGGAGGGCTGAGACCCGAAAGCCTTCAGAACTGACTCGTCTTCAGTAGGGTTTGTGGTGGACTGCCAGTCACCCCTCTGCCTAAGGATTTCTAATATCTCATTGAATGAGATATCCATAGAGGGGGACCCTTCTGATTCATCCAAGTCAGTATTGGATGTGAGGGACTTATGTGGGGAGTCTAAATGCTTCCTCTTGCAGATTTTCTTCCTGGGAACCACATCAGTGGGGGCTTCTGGTGAGGTCTCGGAAGAGCAGGGGCCACCTAATGAGGCTTCCTGAGGCTCTGGGTCTCTACGCTTGGCAAGGATCTGTGAAGCAGAAGCAGACACAGGCGCATTTGGGCAGGAGGTAGCCAGACCTGAAGTCGAAAATGTCTTAGGAGACATAACTGCCCTCATGGCTTCAAGGGCACCTCTGCTCTGATGAGAAAAGATCAACGGATCCAAGGAAACTGTCAATACCCCCGGCACCGGGACAGTGGGCTCCGAGCCAGAGGTAGGAACTGAGCTCATCCAATCTGAAGCCCCGAGAGGCAGAGCTAAGCTAAATGCATGCTATCCACATGGGCTGAATGATAGAGCTGATTTTGTGGCTTATCTCAAAAGGTGGAAGTTACATCATCATTAATTATGTCATGTGTCTTCTTTAAAATGTTTTTAAGCAATTGTGTTTTGTTCACATTATTCGGTCTGAAGACGTACTTTTATGGATGAAAGCGCTTACTGTGTATTGTGGATTGTGTCATATGTGGATTAAACCTTTTTAGAACTACCTGGCTGCTACCTGTGGTTTTTTGAAGATTTTATTTGTTCCAGAGAGGTGTGTTTTCGACACTGAAACAAACACAATCTCAAAAGGGTGCTGTAAGGAACTGGACACACCCAAACAAGAAATATCAAGCAAGCCCTTTTTAAAACTATGGGCTAAAATAGTAATCAGCACACACACACAATACTATTTATCTAAAGCCCAAATATAAGAAAGTTGTGACAGAAAAAGTCACTTTACAAAGGCACAAAACTACAATATAATCCACTATTACACAAAACTATACTATTTGTCTAAAGTCTAAGACTAATTATATCAAGCTGTGACAGGAAAGTCACTATTCAAAACTCTAAGGACTAACTATAACAAAGCTGTGACAGAAAAGTCACCATTTTAACCACAAAACTACTCTAAAGTACTATTAAAGCCTTAACAAGGCCTAAAATAAAATGAGGCCAAGAGAGCTAATTACTATTTTAAGAAAAAAGGCACACCAAGGGAAGGAAAACTACAAAATAAGCTGTAAAAGGTAAACTAAGTATCTAAAGGTAAATATCAGAAAATTTTTATCAGTATATTTTTTCAAGACAAAAAGTTTTTTACTGGCCTGAGCTAGTGAGAACCTCCGATTTATTTCAGCAGCAAACTAGATCTGAGATAACTCTAGGTGCATCATGGGATAGGGACTTGGCCTGGAGCTATCTGAAGACCTCAAGCTTTGTAGTAGGCCGACTTGGAGCCAAGGATCAGCTCCGAACCATCTGCAAGAATGAACGGAGTGATAGAACAACTTCACACAATTTTTGTACAAGTTATGAATGAATAGTTAGAAACTGGAATGAAATAGAAATATGTACAGGAGTTATAAAATTTACATTTAAAAAAGGAAATAAAGAGGAGATAAAAAACTGGACACATATAACATTGAATAATATGAATTATAAAATATTCATGATAATAATAACAAAAAGGTTACAAAAAATGGATAGAATGCATGATCAAAATGTATTTGGAAGAAAAGGAAAAGGAAGTCAAGAGTTACTATGGATAATAAGAGAAATAATTGATAATATCATAAAGAAAAATGTAGACTCAAAGGTTATTATAGGGGATATAAGTAAAGCCTATGATAATATTCAATATAAATCATTATGCAGAATTTTGCAGGCATATAATGTAAGCAAACAATATATATTACAATCAATAAAATCTGTTTATGAAAGGAACTATGTGAAACTAAATGCAAATAGCTGGGTTGGGGAAGAAATAAAAATAGAATGTGGAATAAAGCAGGGCTGACCAGCTAGTATTGTAATTTTCTCATTAGTTATGAATGTAATAGTGAAGGAAATTAATAAAATGTAAAGTACTGGTGGATACAAAATGATGAAGAAAGTACAACTGCCAATAATGTATAATTATGCTGATGATATTGTACCAATTGTTAAAAATAAAGTATGGATGGAAAAAGTAAATGAAAAATTAAATATAAATTAAAAAAAAATGGTTTAAGTATAAATAAAAAGAAAACTAAATGATTTGGTTTTGAAGGTATGATAGTAAAAGATATGACAATTTTTTTGAAATCATATAGATTTTCTACAGAAAAAAGCACACTTGTTGAACAACATGGTAATAGGAAAAGTTGCTTATGTTGCTAACATCTATATTATTCTTATATGAAAAGGAACTAATGATGATTATATTTTCTTTTATATGGGGCTCTAGACTGAATCCAGTCAAGAGAGAAATTATATATATGAAAGAAGAGCAAGGATGCTTGGGTTTAATAAAGCCAATAGCACATGCAGCATCTTTAATTTTATATAAGGTATTAAAAGGAATTATGAAGCTGGGGTGCCTTCTGTACAGAGTCTGCATGTCCTCACTGTGATCGCATGGGTTTCCTCAGAGTGCTCCGGTTTCATCCCACATCCCAAAGACATGCTGTAGGTGGACTGGATACCCTAAATTGGCCCTAGGCGTGAGTGTGTGCGTGCCTTTCGTGTAAGGTTGGGTGCCGGGCTGGCAACTCGACACCGTAAAACTTCATTGCCAATCATGAGCAGACAAGTGATCCACTGTGGTGACCCCTAACATGGAAAAACCAAAAGAAGAAGAATTAAAAAGGATTATGAAGTAAAATAAAAACTGGATAGAAATGATACTATATTGTAAATACAAAGAATTGTGGGAATGAATGGAAGTTAAAAAAAGAAGTAAAAGCATTATGAATGAAGAAATGAAAGAGCACCAAAACAAAACTGTGTTATGGAAAATAAAAAAAGAATATATGTGAGAAAAAACAGAAAGGAATGAATACTTAAATATTATGAAAGCATTTTATTGCACTGATCCATGGAAAGCTTTAGAAACAGATAACAAAAAAGCCATAATGATGAGATATAATTATAAAAAGATTAAAGAACGTAATGATTTTTTATGGAGATTGTCTATTAGAAAATTACCAGTTAAGGCAAATATGCCATACAAGAAAAAGCAACATAGAATACATAATACATGTGGAAAGTTTGAGACTACTAAGCATGTGTTTTTGAAATGTGAAATAGTTAATAATTTGTGGAAAGAAATATATAAACATAATAGGGTGAACAGTTTGTTAAAATCTGAGCAAATAAATATGGACATAATAGAATTTGGTTATTACAGTGCACAGCAACAATAAGAAGTAAAGAAAATGGACAGAGTAATATTTTTTGTTTCATGGACTATATGGAACAAAAGACTAAATGAAATTAAATACAGCAGAAATGGACTTTGACAAAGATTATTGAGAAAATAATGATTTGGTTGTGGATAAAAGAGTGGGGGATGCTTAAATTAAGTTTATAATGTATGGAGATTTGTAAATAGATGTAAATAATGTAAATATGTAAATAATATGTACTGTACATATCAGTAAAAAACCCTAATCTTCACAGTAGGGGGAAGAGTTTGTGTGTGATGCATGTAAATGGTGTCATAAAATTCAAGAAGGGGAAAATTTCTTTATAAGGAATAAGAAGTATTATATAAAAAAGAAATTTAATTGTAAATCAAAAGGAGTTGTATATCTAGCTTTGTGTGGTTACTGTATCTCTTTTTATATAGGTAAAACAGAAAGAGCATTATCACAAAGAATTTATGAGCACGAATATGCAATAAAGAAAATGAAGATGAATAATGCGTTAGCAAAGCACATTTGTGAATATAATAACCATAAATTTCTTTATATGGCTTTGGACCAGGTAGAAATTAAAGATAAATCTCCGTGGAATATAATTTTAGAAGAAAAAGAATTGTTATGGCAAATAAAATTACAAGCCGATTCTTGGCCATGCCTAAATGAGAGAAGTTCTATAGTACCAATTCTAAAATTAAAAGCATTAGATCGGAATAAAATCAAGGATAAATATATAAATATTTGAATTTAGTTTATGTATCCAAATAAAGGAAGCCATTAGTCCATTTATTTTATTTCATTTTATTTTATTTTATTTTTATATTAATAAATATAAAATATTTTATTATAATAAATTTATATAATTATTTTAATTATAAATCTAATTTTAAAAAAACTTTTGATTAGACAATGGTAAGTAAATTAATTTTAAGAGGATTAATATAAATAATACATTTTAATTATTTAAATGTTTAGTTTTATTTTTTATATAATAATTAAATTAATTCCATTTGATGTTGTTAGTTATTAATTCACTTAAAGGTGAATTAGGTAATCTTTAATAGGTAAATATTTATTTTGTTCATGAGATAAATATTTATATGTATTTTATATATATCTAATGTAATTTATGGTTTTTGTAGCCCATATATTTCAAACACCCATTTCCTGACAACTGAGCATGCCCAATCTCTTCTTAGTTTTTGGGCGTGCTTTTTTGAATTAGAAGAAGGTTATATAAGGAAGTCATGGAATATAATTGTCTGAGGAAGTTTAAAACTTTTAAACGAAAGCGCTTACATTTTTATTTGTTTTGTGTAGTTTGCCAAATTATTTTAACTATAAGTGTGTATTTACGATTCGTTCAATAAATATACAATTTTTCTCCGGTTGGTGGCCTTTCGTTCATTTGGTTCATTAAAAGACTAAATGAAATTAAATACAGCAGAAATGGACTTTGACAAAGATTATTGAGAAAATAATGTTTTGGTTGTGGATAAAAGAGTGGGGGGATGCTTAAATTAAGTTTAGAATGTATGGAGATTTGTAAATAGATGTAAATAATGTAAATATGTAAATAATATGTACTGTACATATCAATAAAAAACCCTACTCTTCACAGTAGGGGGAAGAGTTTGTGTGTGATACAACTTACTTCCTGTTTCCAGTCCAGGAGTGGAGGTGGCCCAGAGAAACAGGGAGGAAAACATGGAGGCTGTAAACCAAAGTGAAATGGAGGTGAAAAATATTGAAAATGAAGGAGACATGGTAGAATCACTACTAGAAATGTTCACGAACAATTTGGGAGCTGATAAAACGTTTTCAAATGGAGAAGAGGTTGAGAAAGAAACAGATGTGAATACAGAGGTGGACATGGATTTGGAGCAAAATCTCCGGGAAAAATTTGTCTGAATCAACAGAAACAGTGGAAAAATGCATTATTATAACCATAAAGTCAGGAGGGTTGTAGGATGTTTTCTAGAGGAGATGATAAGCCAGAGTGAGCCAGAAAGTGGAGCTGCAGTATCATGGAGTGAGATTATGAAAAAAATTAGAAAAAGAAAATGTGCTCGAGTAAGTTCCAGAAAAAAGACTTGTGCTGAAACAGTGGGAGAAGCAGCCAAACAGGAGATTGGAATAAAAGAAACAAAGAAGAACTTTGTTTTTCGGATGAGCAGTAAAAAGGAAGAAGGCTGGGTGTTGAGGTTGAAGAGGTATGGGCTTTCACTTTAATTAACAAACATTTTGTGACTTGATATTTAAAACTGGCCAAGCTATGGACAATTTTTTTTTTGGGGGGGGTTATGAAAAAAAGAAAGACTTTCCATGGTCAGAATATGTTGTGCAACCTTTTTTAGACAAACAAAAAAGGGTTTTGATTTAGTTCAGAGCTGAAGTGGAAGCAAAAGAACTGAAAGAACATTTGTTGACAATATGTAAAGAAGTGATGGACACTACTAAAATAAACTGGGCGATGGGAATGTGGAGTAATTTTAAAAATGGAAAATGACAATGTGATAACATATCTAGTGTTATTAATGTTCATGGTAATAGAGATTTTGTGAAATACAGAGGACAACCTAAAACTTGCTATTTTTGTGGAAATAATGATAATTTAATTAATGAATTTGACAAAAAGATGTAATGTATGTGGTCAGACCAGTCATAATGCAAAGAAATGTGAATTAAAGAATAAAAAAAATGTGGCAATGCAGGACATTCATAGAGTGTGAGACAGAGAGAAGAAAATGAAAATAAAAAAGAAACTGTAAAAAAAGTTATACAAGGAAAAGACACAGAAGAGGATATTGGAAGGAAGATACACCACAGACTATCAAGGGTAGCAGAACTTGTCAGAGATTTGGGATGCATGGCTAGGCTTAATAAGGCCCTTGCAGTCGTTAGCCTAGTAAACACCTATGGACCTATAAGAAGTTCCTTTTAAAATTAAACAGAAAGATAAAGAAAAAGAAACAGATGAGACAACTGAAGAGACAGAGTGGCATATAGTAAAATGCAGGAAAAAATCAATACGAAAGAGAGTTAGGAAGAGAAAAAGAAAACTTAAAAATATAATGGTAAGAGAAAATATGAAAGATAAGGGATACAAAAACCTTTTATACAACTGTTCTATAAAGCTGAATAAAAGTGAACAGTATGAAAAATATTAAGAGGAAAATTAATATAATATATTGGTGTGCGGCCGTAGATGCTCAGATAATACTGTTAGAAGACATTAGATTGTTAACAGAAGAGGAAAATGTGCAAACAGAAAGGCTTTGGAATGGTACTGTTATTTGGAATATAAGTAAAGAAATGTGTTCAGGTATATGAAAATTGTGTAAAGAGAATATAAAGATATTAGACATAACAATAATAGAACTAGAGAAAATAACTGCAGTTGATTTGAGATGGATTATACCATTATGTGCATATGTGATAAGAACGAGAAATAATGTTTAAAAGTATACTTAATTACATTTGTGTAAATATGAATATAATAATGGCAAGTGATTTCAACTGTAACCTAAGTAATAAAAAGGAGGACTGTGATGTTAAAATAATTACAGAAATTATAAGTGGACAATTAAAAATACGGGACAATAAACACTAGACCTATAAAAGGAAAGAAATTAAGACATAAATTGATTACTTCCTAATATCAGAATGTTTAAAAATTATTCAAAAAGGAAAAATATATACTGGATTTTCTGATCATATGGCTATCTGGATAAAAATTCATGAAAATGAGGACTATATTAAAATAGGAAAATGAATAAAAAGAGTTAGAGACAGAGGAAAGAGAAAAGAGCTTACAGAATTATGAAAACAACATATAAGTATGAGACTTTTATATGAAAACTGGACTATTTGGTGGATCCAATTTAAAAAGAAATATAAAAAGGTATATTTAGAATGTGTAGAAAAGAAGAGGAAAAGAAAAAAATGGAATACAGAGTATTAAGTAAAGAACGTTTAATGGTTCAGTAGAAAAAGATAAGAAACTGCATGAAAATAAAGAGAAATATATAAAAGAAATCAAGAAAAAAATAATTTGTCATATAAGCAAACATACTGCTTACAAGGTAAAAAAGAGGAAGTAGCACCATATTTATGTAAAGAATGAAAGAAAGAAAAACAATAAGAGAATTAAAGAATAAAGAAGGGAAACCAGTTAAGAAGCAAGAAGGAATACATGAAATAATTAAGAGTCATGTATTTCATTTATATGGCAAAAGAGAATTGTGCATATAACAAATTTATAATGGTGGGAGATATAATAAAGAAGACAATGAATATTTAGTGCAAAAATAAATATAAATGAGTTGAATGAGACTATGAAAGATGTTAACATAAATTCAGCCGTGGGATTGAATATAATATGTTTAAAGAAATGGAAGACTGGCAAAAATGCTATTTATACAAGTTATGAATGGATGGATGGAAACAGGGATTAAGTACAAGGAAATATGTACAAGATTTTATAGTTTCATAGGTGTTTACTAGGCTAACAACCACAAGGGCATTTTAAAGCCTAGCCATGGATCCCAGATCTCTGACAAGTTCTGATATCATTGATAAGTGTAAGCAGGGGATTGGGAGATGAAACTTTCACAAATTACCTGTGTCCATTAGAGACAAAGGTGCCAAACCAGGGATGAATTTCCGTTTCCCATCCAATGTTCCAAGTTGGACTTGAATTAGGTTAGGGAGGAACTCTGCTTCCCATGGATGGGAAGCCTGTTTCATAGACATGGTAGTCTCTGGGATACATACCTATCTCTCCAGCAGGACCTATATATATATTACAGGAAAGGTTTAAGTCTTTAGAACAGGTAATTCTGGTGTTGTTTGTTTTGTGGCTAAGCAGGAAGTCCATCAGAGTGGGGACTGACAATGTCCTGTATGCCAGGCATAGATCTCCCCTCAAAAGCCTGTAGGAGACAGAATACAGGGATAGGGCCTTGAGGCAGTCTGCATAGTACATTTTACCTATGGCCTGTATTCTTTTAGTGAGGAACCTCTGTGGACATTACACTTGTTGGATATGCCTGGTTAGGTACATTCTAAAGGGGGCATTGTATTCAATGACAGGTCTGATGAATGCTGAATACAGTGGAACAATGACTTCCTTGGACCTAGATGCTATACCTTTGTTTATAAGTTGCTCAACATAGAATGATTTCCTCACCACTGTAGACACATGATGATCAAAGGCTAGATTACTATTTGTGTCCCTAAGTCCCTGACTACTGGGTCAACTCTAAGGGGTGTGTTGTCAATATAATAGTTACCAGGGATGGATGACTTCCTAAAGGATACTATTATGCATTGCTTGGCATTTAGTTTTAGTCCATGGCTCTGACACCAATTGTTTGTTTGTGTAAACCTCTCCTAGAGAACATTTGTGCCAGTGTGAGATTCAATAACAGCTCCTAATTTGCAATCATCTGCAAATTTAGTCAACCAGAGACCACTGATATTGGCCTTGATGTCCGAGAAGTAAATGCCACAAAGAAATGGTCCAAGGACTGATCTGTGAGGGACTCCACTTATGACTGTCCTCTTTGTAGAGGTGGACTACCCAATTCTAACTTCCTGAGTCCTGTCTGTGAGCCAGATGGCTATCCACTGGGTGACATACAGGGTTGTACCTAAAATCTTGAGTTTGTCAACAATGCCTGAGTGGGATATTGTGCCAAATGCCTAGGCCAGGTGGTCAAGGTAGGCAATGTGAACAATTTTGCCCTCATCCACTGCTTTGGTGACCTTCACAAAGACGTCCACCAGGTTGAGTAGGCATGATCTGCCCTTGATGAAACCAAACTGGGTTGGGTCCAGGGTCTGGAGGTTTACTATATCTCTGTTGATCATTTCCATGATAATTCTTTCCATGGCTTGACATAAATGACTAGTGAGACATATGGGTCTGTAGTTGGTCCACCTCTGTGTAGAGGGATGACTGTTGCCTTTCTCCATTCATGAGGCATGAAACCTGTTTGGAGGCTACAGTTAAACAGTAATTCCAGAGGCCCTTATAGGTGATGTTTCATGCTATTTAGAAGCCATCTTGGGATATTGTCTGGGCCCACTGATGCTTAGAAAGAGCATAAGGACCTGTTCCCTAGTGATAGTAGGGGGAGTTATATTTGATGACATTTTCTGAGGGAAGGTTGAAGGGAGAGAGGGGTAAAGTTGGAGCTGAACTTAATAGCCAGGAGGTTTGCTATGTCTTCTGGTTCAGTATAGGTGGCTCTATCTACAATGAGCTCTGCACACAATTGTGTATTGCCTTTAAGGTTGCGGACATAGCTGAAGAATGCTTTGTGGTTGGTTCTTGGCCTGGGAGGCCAAACTTACCTCAAATTTGGCTTTGGTAAACTTTATTTGTCCTCTGAGTTGTTTTAGTTTGGTGACATTGCTTTTATCCTGCTGGGTGCAGCACCTTCTAATCTTTGCCATAATTTTCTTCCTCCTGTTATACAGCTTATTGATTTTGTGATTCCACCAGAGTGGCTTGTTTTTTGAGTTAGTTCTGTACTTCTTCCTGGTGGGTACAGCTACTTCTATGCAGCTATTACCATGTATGTACAGGGTTTCTGTGAATAGTTCTGCATAGGCAGCAGTGTTCACAGGGTTTATGGGGGCTTGACATTTTGCCAGGTTCTCACTTAATAGCAGGAGGTTATCCTTAGAATAGTTCCTGAATATTCCAGGTTTTATTTTTACTTCAAAGGAGACCATTCTGTAGTTTGAAATTACCACGGAAGGCATTACAGCAGGGGGTGTGCAGCAATCTCCCATATTAGTGAGGACCAGATCCAGCATGGTTGCACCCCTGGTTGGTGTAGTGACTATCTGGTCCAGGGAGTTTGTGTTTACAAAATCCAGGAATATCTGTGCATGTACATTTGGTGTCATGTAGGATTCCCAGTTAATAATAGGGTAATTAAAGTCACCCATGAATATGGTATTGGGTTGGATGGTTTAGTGTTTCTAATAAGTTTAAATACATGCTATGGGTTTCCTGGGTCAAAGAGGGGGACCTATAGCTTGCAAGGAAGTGGTATTGGATTTTGCCTACGGTGACTTGAACATGGAGCAGCTCAAGTGTATTGTCCTGTTTAACCAGCCTTGAAGATTGTTAAACATGTCTCTATTTACATCAAAGATAAATAAAGGAAATAAAGGAAATAAAGATGAGATAAAAAAATTGGGAGACCTATAACGTTAAATAATACAGACTATACATTTTTTATGAGAATAACAGCAAAAAGAGTACAATGTAAAAAGAAAGGTTATATCATCAAAATTTGCTTGGCAGAAAGGGAAAGGGAAGTCAGGATTTGTTGTGGTTAATAAGAGAATTAATTGATGACATTATTACTAAAAAAGTAGAAGTAAAGGTTATGATAGGTGATGTAAGTAAGGCAAATAATACAAAATATGAAGCATTATGAAGAATTTTGCAGGCATATAACTAAGTGACAAAATACTACAAATTATTAAATCAATATATGAAAAAATATGCAAAATTAAACATAAATGGTTGATGTGAAAATAGAGTGTGGAATAAAACAAGGATATCCAGCTAGCACTGTGATATTTTCATTAGTTATGAATGTGGTAGTTATGGAAATAAACAAAATGACAAGTAATGGAGGATATAAAATAAAGAAGGAGGTACAAATACCGATAATAAGAAGTTATGTACCTACCATAACGTTCCATGTTAGTTGTCTTCTTCTCGCCTTCCTTCTTGCTGGATGGGTTCGGAGCCGATCCTCGGCTCCGACTCGGCCTTTACTAAAGCTCAAGAGCTATTTTTACCGGCTCGAGGCTACCCTATATCCCACAATGCTAGGCGCCAACTACCCAGATCTCATTTGGAAGCCAACACCATAGACATAATGTCCCCACAACAAAAGAAGAAAAATATACATATATCAAAATATATGTATAAATAGACATATATACCTATCTATAGAGTTACCAAGAAGAGGCAACTAGGTAAGTTCATACCTGAGTGAGAAAAAACAGGGTCTCAAAAGATATTCTCAGTCTGTCCAGGCTAGGGGGATGGAGGGTGGGACGCAAGAAAGAAGGCGAGAAGAAGACAACTAACATGGAACGTTATGGTAGGTACATAACTTCTTAATGTTAAGTTGTCAATCTCGCCTTCATTCTTGCTGGATGGGACTGCGTCCCTAGCACCTTAGCCCTGGGTGGCTCATAGGAACTGACTTTTGAGCACACTTGACTGAGAAATAAAGGTATGAGGAGAGGCCCATTTGGCTGCTGCACAAATGGAATCCAATGGCAATCTTGCCTGAAAAGCTGCTGAAGAAGCTAATGCTCTAGTAGAATGAGCGCTAGGTTTTGTAGGGAGCTCTTTATGTCTCAGTTTGTAGATCAACGTAATGACAGAGGCCAACCACCTGGACAAAGTTACTTTGGAAACTGGCAGTCCTTGTTTCCCTTCCACATACGATAAGAAGAGTTGGTCAGATATTCTTACTTGCTTAGTTCTGTCCAGATAAAAACGAAGCTGACAGTGAACATCTAAAAAATGCAGCTTCTGTTCCGCTCAGTTGGTATAATTTGGGAAGAAAACTGGAAGATCGATGGTCTGATTTAAATTTGTCTCAGAAGATATTTTGGATAAAAAAGAAGGATTAGTTCTGAGGGACACTCTGTCCTTGTGAAAAACAAGATAAGAAGGGCGGATACATAGGGCTTGAAGTTCTGAGACCCTTCTCGCTGAAGTGATAGCCACTAAGAAGAGGGTTTTCCATGAGAGTAACTTCAAAGAACAGGAAGCCGCAGGCTCAAAAGGAGGGAGAATCAAGGAAGTTAATACCAAGTTCAAATCCCACGGTGGGGGGGGGGGATCTTTAACCGGGGGCCTGAGTAAAAAGGTACCTTTGAGAAAGGCTTTACAAAGCTTGTGTGACATGATGCTGGTCTCTGACAAACCAACATGGAAATTCGCAATAGCCGCCAATTGTACTCTGATGGTGGCCGAGGAAGAACCCATCTGAAAAAGTTCTGCCAAAAAGTCAAGAACTGTTTGGACAGGGGCTGTGAAAGGGTCTACATTTCTAGCCTCTGCCCAGAAAGAAAAACGTTTCCATTTGCTAGCATAAGTCTTCCTGGTAGTAGATTTATGGGAAGCAAGGATGATGTCACGCACTGAATGAGAAATAAAGGGAAGCCTGGCTAGGGTTGGAAGTGGAGCAACCAAGCTGTGAGGTTGAGAGACTGAAGGGACTGGTGCAGCTCGCCCGACTGATGGGTCAAAAGATCTGGCACTGGGTCCAGATGCCAGGGCTGCTCCAATAGGTGATGATGCAGGAACGGAAACCAGATTTGTCGAGGCCAGTAAGGGGCAATGAGGATCATTCTGGATCTCAATGTGGTTGCTTTCTGAATCAATTGGGTGATTAAGGGAAAGGGGGGGAATGTGTACAGAAGACCCCGGGGCCAATCATTGACTAGAGCATCTCTGGAAGGGTGGCCAGGAAGAGGGAAGAGAGTGAAGAAGTCGTGGCACTTGCTGTTTGAGGGGTTGCGAAAAGGTCGCAGCAAGGTCGACCCCACCTTCGGAAGATTTTTTCCACTACTGTCTGATTGAGAGACCACTTGTGGGGCAAGAGAATGGCTCTGTTCAGCCTGTCCGCTATGACGTTGGACTTCCCGGGGATATGCGTTGCTATCAGAAACCGTTGAGAGGAGATCGCCCACTGCCAAAGTCTGAGTGCTTCTCGACATAAGGGATAGGACTTGGTTCCGCCCTGTTTGTTGATGTACCACACTACAGACATATTGTCTGTCTGAAATGCAATAGTCCCGGTGGGTAGAGAGTCTTGAAGGGTTTGCAACGCTAAAGTACTGCTCTCATCTCCAAAAGATTTATATACAGGTGGCATTCTAATGGTTGCCATGTGCCCTGGACTGTCCTGCCCTGAAAATGCCCCCCACCCGATCAGGGAGGCATCTGTTGTCACCGTAACAACCGGAGGAGAAAGAACAAAGGGTCTGCCCTGAAGCACCTGAGGGGAAACCATCCACCAAGAAAGGTGTCTTTTGCATGATTGGGTGATTAAAATGTTGTGCGACATTGGAAAATGTTGAAAGGACCACTGGGAAAACAGCATCCACTGAAGGATCCGCATATGGAAGTGAGCTAGTGGGAGTAACGTGATAGTTGCTTTCATGAGACCTAGGGTTTTTAGCACAAATCTGGCCTGGATTTTGTGGCACTGAAGAAGGACCTAAACATGTCCGCGAATGTCTGATACTCTTTGTGTGGGTAGTTTTGCCGACTGCTCGACTGTGTTTAATGTGGCGCCTATAAAAGTAATAGACTGACAAGACGACAAGGCAGACTTTTCGAAATGTATGGAGATACCTAGTTCACTGCAAGTTTGTATGGTATAATCTCTGGATTGGAGTAGCTGACACCTGGTGGTGGCGGTAAGGAGCCAGTCATCTAAATATGGAAACACCTGGAATCCTCGCCGTCTCAGGTGAGCTGTAACCATTGCCATGCATTTGGTGAACACCCGGGGGGCTGTGGTGAGACCAAAAGGCAGGGCTCTGAACTGGTAGTGACTGGCTCCCAGCCGGAAGCGGAGAAAACTCCTGGAGCGCCTGAGCATCTTGATGTGGTAGTACATGTCCTGAAGATCTATTGAGCACATCCAATTGTCCTGACCAAAAAAGGGTAGAATGGACTGTAGCGTGACCATCCGGAATTTTGTTCTTTGAACAGACTTGTTCAGCCTGCTGAGATCCAGAATAGGTCTCCAGTCCCCTGTCTTTTTTGGTACTAAAAAGAACTTGGAGTAGATTCCGGATCCTAACTGGTCTGCTGGGACTGGCTGGATGGCTCTTTTTCTTAGCAGTTTTGAAATTTCTAATACTGCTTGTTGCCTTAGACGGGGTGGAACGTCTGGAAGGGGCCATTTTGGCTGTACAGGGGTGTGGATAAAAGGAATTTTGTAACCCTCGGATATGACAGACCGTACCCATTTGTCTTGCGTTAGGGAATGCCAGGCTTCTGGGTACAATGATAACCTTCCCCCGACTGCCTCCGAAGGTGGACAGTCGGGCAGCTTTTCAAGGATGCTGAAAGGGTTTCTCAGAGAAAGATTCCCTGGTACCCTGATTTTGCGGACCCCCTCTGCCTCTCGGGCGGTGTCTGTTATTGTTCCCTCCCCTGCCTCTGGAGGGAAACTCACCTTGTGTGTCAGGCGTGACTCCCTGTGGTTTACGGAACCACATTTTCCCACTCTTCTGACCTTTAGGGTATGGCCTAGAAGGGGTGGAAAAATGGACTCCCACGGCAGAGAGAGTCTTGCCTTCTTGTTCGCACCTGGTCAAAGTATCCTTCACCTGAGGTCCAAACAAAGCCAAACCATCAAAGGGGGTGTTAGTGAAGGACACCTTGAAGGGGTCAGCGAAGTTACAAAGCCGCATCCAGGCATGTCTTCTTAAGGCAACTCCTGTGCCTGCGGCCCTACTCGCCCCATCGGCCGCATAGGAAATAAGCCACATGGAGGAGTTAACGATTGAGTTCAGGGTTGCCAGCTGGGAGTTGATGTTGTCCTGAGACCCCGCAGCTGATGGATCCTGTAAGGTGTCACCCAGTTCTTTGAGCAGGTCTCTTTGAAGGCGGGTGAAATGACACAAATAATTCAGTGACCACATGAAAAGGTCACTGAAGAAAACATCCGCTTACCATACCTGTCCACAGTCCTAGATTCTTTATTAGGAGGGTGGACAGGTACTGAAGGGTCAGCCAACTCCCTCTTAGTGGCCGCCGCCACCACCATGGCATCAACGGGGACACCCTTGGTCAGAAACTGCTTGTCGGAAGGGGTTGTAATAAATTTTGTAGGTCTTGGTTCCATAGTGTCAGGGGCCGTCCACGCCTTTCGAGCCACCAAATCCATGAGAGGGTTGAAAGGCGGAGACACCCAGGAGGTGGAAGGGAGAGAATCAAATGCATCTAGGTAAACCGACTCATCCTCGGAAGGATTGAGGGCAGACCAGTTCCCCCTCTGCTTAAGGATCTCCAGGATGTCAGAAAAGGAGACATCCTCAGAGGGGGACCTTTGGGACCCTTCCGACTCATCCAAGTCGGTGTCAGACGTGACTGACTCAGGGGAGTCCACATGCTTCCTCATGCATTTTCTCTTCCGAGGAGGCTCCCCTGAAGGATCAGGGGAGGCCTCGGAAGAGGAGGATACACCCAACGGGGCTACCTGTAGTGTCCGTTTTCCACGCTCGGGATCGGGAGGTTGGGTAGAGACCGAAGCAGGCACCATAGAGGGAGGAGCCAAAGGAGCCAACCATGGAGCAGGCACAGGGGCCAGCACACTCCTCATGACCTCAAAGGCGCCCCTATCAGGCAGGGGAAAAGGGTCCCCGCTCTGAAGAGGGAAGGACCCCTCCTGGCACCGAGAGGGATGGCTCCGAGGCCAAAGTCAGGGCCGAACTCACCTGCGCCGAGGCTCCGAGAGGGAGAACGGGGTCGGACAAGTGTCCGATGCCACTCACCCCCTCGGAGCCGACGAGGGAGTCCCGGCGCCCGGATCCCTCCAAGGATGGAACCAAGGAAGAGATCGGAGCTGACGATGGAGCTGAAAGGTGTGGTATCAGCTCCGACGGTCCCGACCCCTACGATCTCCGGCTCTGAGCTCAAAGGAAGAGTCGGAGGAGGAATCAAAGAGGAAGTAGGGATAGCCACTGTCTGATGAGAAGGGCTATGCAACATTTGGGCCAGCGCCTGCGACTTAAGGAGTCTGCTAACCACCCTCTCAAGGTCATGATCCGACAGCCTGGAAGACCGAGAGGAATGGGACCTATGGCTCCACTCCGATAACAAGGGAAACCTCGGAACCGAGTGGACCGACTCTAAGGAAGGAGCCCTGGAGCGCTTTCTGCTAGAAGACGGCTCCGACAGTAGGGTCAGAGCCGACTGAGGCCTCGAATCATCGGTTCTGGCCGGAACAGATGCAGTAGTAGTGGCAGCACCGCTCGGCGACGGCTCGGAACATGGAGCCGATGGTTTGGCGGGCTTAGAAGGTTTACCCGATGAAGGCTTGGCCGGGGAACCTTCAGGCTTCAACAAGCCTCTCAAAATACGTTTATTTCTGCGTTCCTGCAGGACTCTTGGACTGAAGGCATGGCAGACAGAACAAGAGTCCTGCAGATGCAGAGGGCCTAGGCAATACACACAAGAAGTGTGACCATCTGTCAGAGACATCTTCTGACAGCACAAGTCACACTTCTTGAAGCCCGAGACCTTGGTGTCTTTAGACATCCCGAAAACAAGGATGACAAGGCAGACAGAAAAAAAATTTAATAGTCTAGTCACAAGTACAACACAACACACACACACACACACACACACCAAAAAAAACTTGTAACAGACTAAAAATACAACAACTTTAAATCTAGGCACACACACAAAAAAAAAACTCCACACAAGTATTATAATAAAACAACTTTAGCCAAAGGCCTAACTATTCAGAAGAACAGGAGAGACCTGGGCGATATCGGAGGGGGGGGGGCAGAAAGACACTACTTAAGAGGGGATTCTAAAAGGGGAACTATAGGGAAGTACTAGTTATAATTATTGCTAAAGGTAAGGACCAAAAAACTAACTAGAAATATAAAAAGATCAATACAACCTGGAGCCGGCAAAAAAACGTAACCTCATAGCTGAAGCGGCAAACGAGATCTGGGTAGTCGGCGCCTAGCATTGTGGGATATAGGGTAGCCTCGAGCCGGTAAAAATAGCGCTCGAGCTTTAGTAAAGGCCGAGTCGGAGCCGAAGATCAGCTCCGAACCCATCCAGCAAGAATGAACGCGAGATTGACAACTTAACATTGCATACTTATGCTGATGACACTGTGACAATTGTTACAACAAATCATGGATGGAAAAATAAATGAAAAATTAAGTATAATGTTAAAGAAAATTGGTTTAAGTTTAAATAAAGAGGAAAGTAGAGGATTTGGTTAAAAAGGTATAACAGGATGTGTAGAATATAATTAAAAGTGTATAGGTATAGTATTTGGCAGAAGTGAATATGAAAATAAGCAATGGGACAAAGTTATTAAAGGAATCAAAGATATGATTGCTTTCTGGAAAGCATACAGATTTTCATATAGAAAGAAAACATTTGATAAACACTATAATATTGGGAAAAATTGCCTATGTTGCAAACATTTACATGATACCAGTGAAGTATGAAAAAGAAATTATGATGATAATATTTTCATTTATCTGGGGGGTCGAGACTGAACCCTGTGAAGAGAGGAATTTTATATACGAAAGAAGAGCAGGGGGCTATGACTGATAAATCCAGTTATATATGTAGCTTCTTTAAATATGTATAAAACATTAAAAGGAGTTATGAAAGACAAAAAATTGGTAGACACAATAACATATGGTAAATACAAGGAACTTTGGGAAGAAATGGGAATGAAGAAAAGAAAATGAAGAAATGAAAGAATTTCGTAGTAAAATTGTGTTATGGAAAGTAAAAAGGTATGCAATAGAAAAGAACAGAAATGAATGGTATGTCAATATTAAGAAATCCTTTTATTTTGTTGATCTGTGGAAAGAATGAGAAATAAGTAGGAAGAAAGCAATAATGATGATATAAAAGTATTAAAGGTAAATCCTTTTATTTTGTTGATCTGTGGAAAGAATGAGAAATAAGTAGGAAGAAAGCAATAATGATGATATAAAAGTATTAAAGGATTAAAGAAAGTAATCATTTTTACCATAGGTAAATTACAGTAAAAGCAAATATGGCACACAAAAGTAAAAAAGACAGAATATGTAATAAGTATAAAGAATTTGAAACTATAGAACATGCATTTTTAAAATGTGAAAGAATTCAAGAGTTGTGGAACGAAGTATGTAAGCATTACTTGATTAAAGATTACTTGAAATTTGAAATGATAAATATGGACATAATAGAATACGGTTATTATGGAACAAGATCTCAAGAAAAGGCAAACAAATGGAAACAATTATATTTTATGTAACATGGACAATATGGAACGAGAGACAATGAGATAAAACAAAATGGACATTGAGAAAAATAGTGGAGAAAATATGGTTTTGGTTTTGGGTAAAAGGGTGGGGGAATAAAAAGAAGTTGATGTACTGAGTGATGTTATTCAGGTAAATAATTTAAATATGTAAATATTATGAAATGTATGAATGTTTACAAATAAAAAAACTGCTCTTTCTGATAGGTGCTTTGGGATCTTTTACTTCCACCTGTGCTACCACCAATTCAAACAGATGGGGCCTCAGTTTAAAGTCTCATCCAAAAGAGGACATGCTCGGGAGTGCAGCACCCTCCTTATTATGACCTACTGTGTGAGTAATCAATCTACCTGGTGTGAGAATAGAACCCACAGCCTTCAGCATCAAAAGTGAGTGTGCTACCTTGTTGCATCACTGACAAATAGGTTAACAGGTGTGCAATTAGGCTAACATCCACAAGGGCCTTTTTAACACTAGTCATGCATCTCAAATCTCTGAAAAGTTCTGGTATCCTCGTTTACTTTCACAAAATAAGTCTGTTCTTTCTGGTTTCCTTGGTACTGCTGAAAATCATGTCTTTTCTTTGCATGTACTATCTTCTACTTCAATTTTTTAAGACAGCTTTTCTTGAGTAGCCTTATGCTCAGCCAGCCTTTTCTTCATTTCAACCTCTGATTCTTGCAATTTTATCACTTCATATAACTAGGTAAAGCTGCTTCTATTTTGCCAGCATTTTGTTATTAAAGATGATACATTCTATTTATTTCATTTATTTTACATACCTCTGAGTACATCTGATTTATTTTTTCCTCAAAATTACTGGAAGCTATCTCCTGTACCAGAGCTGAAACCTGAAATGCTTTTTATTGAAAAGCTGCAGGATTCTTCCCAGGCAGAGTTTTCTCTTCAACTTTTCTAGCTGATTTTTTCAGGTTCTCTAAAACTCTTCTTTGCTGGCTTCCAAGCAGGTAATTACAAATTAGTGACAGAATTTACCCAAATAACAGTTTCATTGGCTCTTTTTTCTTAACTTGGTTTCTGTTTTTACTCCAGGAGAGCTGAAATTAAGCCGTTTCTCAGTGTGCAGCCATTTTGGAAGTCCAGCTCCAATTGATTCTTCTAGCTTTATACATTCCATTTCATCAATACTTTGCAGCAGATAAACTAAGAAGGACCAGGGCAGATCTTCATGAATGGAAACTTTACCCTAGATCTTCCAAGAATTGATCCAGTTGTGAGGAACACCCCAAGAAGATCTGTTTGCCTCCTCTTAGAACAGACAACTAAAGCATTCTATCCTCGGACTCCTTGCAAAACAGGTCTGGAAGAAAGATGTCTTCTCATTTCTCTGGAAGGGAATGTTCCTTCATGTTTTTCCATAGATTTCCAGGGTTCTTCTAAGATCGATAAGGACTTCCCAAGATTTTGGTGGTAACTTCATTTTAGCCCAGATAACCCTTCTTTTAAAACTGGCTAAGGGCTGCTACCACAAAGTTTCCCATAGTCTAAAGTTACTCCAACAAGGCAGAATTTTATATACCCCAAGCTGACAACTTTTCAGTTGACTGCTTGGATGACAGAATGTTGATATCTTTAAGCACCTTTTTTTCTGAAGACATGCAGCAGGTAGTGAGTGAGAGTAAAAAATGATAACAGGAAATTATATAGATGTAAGTGGGATTTTCTAGTTGCTGAGGTTCCAAGAACCAGTACCCTTTTAGGGCCTGGCAACTTCTGATTCCGGATTATTGATGTGAGTTACTGTCCTAAAGCCTTTCTTACTCCTCTATCGTGGTTATTTTGTTGGGTATTTCAGCTTGTCTGCCCTTTGATTCCCCTTTCAACCTTTCCCTAAGTCAAGTAGTTTTTGTAAGGGGTTTACATATCCATACACAGAAGAAAGAGGTGGCACTTCCTTGGGATTTTGACTTTGTGCTTTGAGATGCTCTTTTTTTTCATTTAAACCAGCTCATCAGGTGGATTTGAAGTTCTTAACATGGAAAACTGTTTTACTCATTGCTCTGACTTTTGCTAGAATGATATCTGACTTACAAGCTCTTATGGTGAGTCATCCCACAATTTTTTTTGTTTTGAGAATTACTCCTTTTATGTCTGAAGTGGTTTCAAGGGTTTGCCTTGAGCCACTTTATTAACTTCCTTGTCTTTTTCCTAATCTCTAAAATAAGAGTGAAAAAATCTTCATATTCTGATGCCCAGTGACAGCTCAGATAATACCTACACAAAACTCAGTCCAACGGGAAAGCTGATCAGCTGCTTGCTTTCTATGTAAGTAAGAGGAACGGACAACCAGTGTCAAAGCAGATTATTTCTAAATAGTTGCTTCATGATATTTCTTCTTGATGTTCTCACCGAAACAAGCCACTTCCATTCCATTAGGGCTTTGGCTTCACTGCCAACTACTTTCACTTACTTGGTCTTCTCTACACACTTTTACAAAGCCTTAAAAACTGGATTAACTTTCCAGGTCCAGAAAATGCTTCGCTAGGATCATTGTCCAGGGACTCCTAGATTCCTTATTTCCTCCTCCTTCCCTTTTGTTTCTAAGCTATGGTTGTCTACCAAAATATCTTACTCTACTGCAGTACTGATCTACTGGAACATGTACTGTTATGGTAAGTTTATTTACATAACTGTATTACATTCAATGTCAGATCAGTGTTGCAGTAGTTATCCTCTTTCTCCAGCCCCCCTCTAGTTGTTTTTATTGCTAGGGTGTGGTTGTATATAGCTTTGTATACACAGTTGTTCTTTTACATTTCCTAACATCTGCTTTCTTTTAGGGCTATGGCTCCCCTTGTTGGGGCAAGAAACTTTTGTCTTCCTAAATGTGTTTTACATGTTATATGGAGCTCTACTTGAGCTACTGGCAATTAAAGCACACAGAAGATGCCTCTAAGCTTTGAAAAGCTGACAGGATATAACCCCAAATAGCTCATACTACCGCAGCAGTGACTTATTAGTAAGTTTAACTTTCAAAACTGTACTTTATATTGTAAAGCAGTTTTGTATAGGGCACAGTTATGGGAATTTTAAATATGAGATGGGGGTAGTCTTATCAGTGCCTGCTATATATCTAAAAGATATTAAAGCAAGACAATTATTATTCTTAGCTGTAATATATCCAAGCTTTTCACTGTGGCAGGGTGAAAGAGGTGGGACAGAAGCAAGTTAAAGTTAATATAATGTTGTAATCTTGGGCTGCTGCTGTGGGGGATGTATATTGGTCATATTACATGTAGAAAGAAAAATAAGAAACTAATCTCTCCTGTTTTTGCAGGGCTAGATATCTAGAATAATATCCTTGTTTAAAGCTACAGATAATTTTAAACATACAGGTTTGAAAAATAAGAAAAAATGCTGAAAGACATGGAAAATCCCAAGTGTTTCAATGACTGTTTCCACTAAGAAATGCTCTCAGTGGGAAACACAACAGTAGGTTACTACAGCTGGAAGCAATTAACCACAAAAAGCTTATTCAGCGTGCACTGAGTGAAATTTACAAAGATTATTTAATGCATCTGCAAAGTTACTCGCTATTTTATTCACTGCCAACTGCTTTTACTTGGAGTTAAGTTGTTTGCATGTGCGAGCAGTTAATCATTAGACCTCTGAACATTCTGTACTTCATACACTTCTCTCAACACATTGTAATTGACATTTAAAGGTATACTGGTTAAGTATCTCAGTGGAAATAAAAAGTTATGTTCTTAACATAACTAGGTATCTGGTGTTGTCCATTTTCATTCTTCTTCGACATATGGGTTTGGATCTGATCCTCAGATCTGACTCAGCCATTTATTTCAGAATTAGTGTCCATCTCTCAAGCTCCTCCCTGTACCAATAATACTCTGTCGTATCACCAAAGCCTTGGATCATGTTTTCTGTCCAATCTCTAGCCCCGGATCATGTTTTCTGTCCAATCCCTATAGTATAAACAGAGACAGGTGATGAAGAAAAAAAAATAGACTCAAACCTGGAAATGTAGGTTCCATTACAGTCCAATAGATCAATCCAGAAGCTTTGGATGAGGAATGGATGGGAAGGAAGTTGAGAATGACAATGGACAACACAGCCACCTACTTATGGTAAGAACATAACTTTTAAATCTGATATTGTCCTTTTCATTCTTTCTCAACATATGTGACAAAGTCCCCAAATACATGCTATTTGCTGGACCTCATGGAAGGATATTCCACAGCATCACTGTACCAAAGGATGCTTTATTTCTGGAAGTAATATCCAACGTGTAATGAGAAATAAAAGTATGACCACTGGGCCATGTAGCTGCAGCAAAAATATCATCAACAGATGTTCTAAATCAAAAAGCAGATGAGGTTGCCATGAATCTGGATGAGTGAGCCTTGGAGAGGCCTAGTTAATGCCTTTTTGTGAACAGATCATTAGACACTGGATAACCCATTTTTTTGAAGAAAAGGAAACAAAAATCTGATTTGATTTTTGGAATTATTTCTATCAAGATAAAAATGTAATTGTTTGTGTACATCCAGGAGGCATAGCATGTACTCTCCTTTAGATTAGTTTTAGCTGAGGTTCAAAGGGTTTTTGAGTTAGTCCTTGCAGCACCACTGTAAGGTCCCAAGGTGGAGATGGATCTTTAACTGGAGGTCTTAAAAGAAAAAAATATTTTCATGAAAGCTTTACATAGTTTAGAAGAAGTCAAAGAAGCATGTTCATTTCGGGTAAGAAATTTGAATATAGCTGCTAGTTGAGGTTTAACAGTGGAAAAGCTAGTTCCTTCCTCAAACAGCATTGTCAAGAATTGTAGAATCACAGCAACTGAGGAAGAAAAAGGGTCAATGTCTTTATTCAAAGCACATGGAGAGAATCTTTTCCATTTAATCCTATAAACATTTTTGGTCAATTATTTTTGAAAAGCTAATATGATATTATGTACAGGAGAAGAAAGCCTGGGCTGTCTAACTAATAATGGAAGTGGAGAAACCATGAGGTTAATCTTAGGGCAAGAAGTTTGGGATGTTGGATCCCTGATGGGTGGGACAGGAGATCCAGGGTGGACTCCAGTATCAGTGGAGTGTAACGAAGATGAGACCATAGGAAGGGGAACCACACCTGTCACGGCCAGAAAGGAGCAATGAGGATCACTGAGCTCTTCAGCCTGCTTGCTTTCTGTAAGAATTTGGGAATAGGAGGGTAAGCATAAAGGATACCTGGAGGCCAAGCATGAATAAGAGCATCTCTCGGTAACTCTCTCTGAGGAGGGATCAGAGCGAAGTACTTGCTGCACTTGTTGTTTAGGGGAGCGGCAAATAAATCACAACAAGGTTGGCCCCAGTACTGGAAGATCATCTCCTCCACAGACTGATTCAGAGACAATTCATAAGGCATTAGAATGGATCTGCTGAGCCTGTCTGCTAGCATGTTGGTTTTCCCCAGAATGTGCATCACAATTAGAAAATTACCTGAAGAGATCTACAATTCCCATACTCTCATGGCCTCTCTGCAAACGGGGTAAGATTAGGTTCCTCCTTGTTTGTTGATGTACTAGACTGCAGACACGTTGTTGGTCTGAACTTCAATAGTTCCGAAGTGAACAGTATCCTGAAAGGCCTGCAATGCTAATAGGACTGCTATCATCTCCAGGACATTGGTATGCAACTTGGTGTCTTGGGGGACCACATGCCTTGGACAGTTACTCCCAAGAAATTTCCCTCCCACTCCAACCAAGAAGCATCCATGGTCACTGTGGCCATAGGGAATAGAAGGATAATGGGTCAGTTTAGATGTAGATCGTCGGATTCCATTCACCAACTGATGTGTCTTCTACAAACTGGGGTGAACCTGACTAGACAGGATAGTTGTTGATAGAAAATGTACCATTGTACAATGTCTACTGTAAAACCTGCATAAAAAAGCATGTCAATGGCAGTAACACAATGACCGCTGCCATAGAACCTAATGCTTGCAGCACTGATTCTCACCACACGAGTTGAACGAGTAAGGAGAAACTGAACTTGAGTCCTTATCGTAGAGATACGAGGTTGGTGTAAGGATGCTATTTGTTTCATTATATCTAGATGAGCACCAATGAACTCCAGGCTCTGCACTCAGAATGGTTTATAGTTATGCCCAAAGAGTTGCACATCTGGAGAAAGTAGTCTCTGGCATGTAGAGGTAGATGCTTGGAGGGGGCGGTAAGGAGCCAATCATCTACATATGGAAACACATGGAATCGTTTGAATCTCAAGTGACCCACCACCCCTGCCATACACTTGATAAACACCCTGGAGGCTGTGGTGAGTCCAAAGGGTAGGGCTCTGAACTGGAAGTGTGTGGCTCCCAGCCAAAGCAAAGATGTCTTCTGGACTACCTGTCTATTTTGATGAGATAGTATGCATCCTGAAAATCTATAAAGCACATCCAACTGTCCTTGCACAGAAAGGGCAGAATGGACTGGATTCATGACCATTCGGAACTTTGGTTTCTTTACAAACTGATTTAAATTGCTTAGATCCAAAATAGGTCTCAGGTCCCCTGTTTTCTTTGTCACTAAAAAGAAGTGTGAATAAGTTCCAAATCCTATCTGGTCAGGTGGGACCTTTTGAATGACTTTTTTCTCTACCAGCTTCAAAAATCTCTTGTGCTGCTGCCTTCCTGTGACTGGATGGGACATAAGGAACTTTCTTCCTTTTGGTAGGAGGAAGAATGGAAAATGGTATGTAATAACCTCTGGATAATATGCTTAACATCCAAGAATCATGTGTTACATTTGCCCAGGCGTCTGGGTGTAAGGACATCTGACCCCTAACTGCCTTCAGAGTTGGGCAGCCCTTTAGGATCACAAAAAGGGCTTGTCTGAGAAAAAACCCTGCAAGCCCAGATTTTGTGGACCTCCTCTGCCTGTAGGGTAATGTCGGCCACTGAAATTTCCCCCTCTGCCTCTGGAGGAATTATCACCATGTTGACCTTGGAAAGGACCCTGACATTTGTGGAACCACATCTTCTTACCGTCTCTGATTCCTACAAAAGGTTCGTTGAGGTATAGAAAACTTGATTCCTATGGCAGAGTCTTTTTGACATTCTCACTGTGGGTCAGCATCTCTGACTGATAGCCCAAACAGAGAAGTGCCATCAAATGAGGCATTAATAAAAGACGTTTTAAAAGGTTCCACGAAGTCACAAAGTTGCATCCAGGTATGTCTCCTTAATGCAATAAAGGAACTGGCTGCTCGTGAGGTGCCTAGAGCATTGGATATAGACAAAAGAGTGGCCAGCTGAGAGGATATTCTTTTGAAGTCCTCAGCAGACATGGACTCAGAGACAGGATTTGAAAGCTCTTTGGTCAAATCTTTCTGAAGCCGACTGAAATGTGCCAAGTAATTTAGCGACCTCAGGGCAAAGGTTGCTGAAGCAAAAACTCACTTCCCAAACCTGTCCAATGTTCTAGACTCTGTTAGGTGGATGGACAGTAGTGCTCTGTTCTGCCAGCTCCTTCTTGGTGCCTGCTGCTACCACCACCATGCTATCTACCAGGGCCCCTTTTCTCCAGTGTGGTCTGTCAGAGGGTGCTGACAAAAACTTGCCAGGTCTCTTTGGAATGGGATCAGTGGTGTTCAGCTCATTCCAAGTCCAACAGGCAACAAAATCAATACGTTCATCTGCTGGGAGGCGGGTAACACAAGATGTAGAAGGGCCAAAACCAAAAGCCTCTGGTGAGGGATTTTGGGAAGACCAACCACCTTTCTGTTTCAAGATCTCTAAAATATCTCCAAAGAAGGAGATGTCATCAGGTGGTGACCTGGGGGACCCCTCTCCTTCATCAAAATCAGTATCCACTGTGAGAGATTCCAAAGAGGAGTCAATGTGTCTCCTTTTACATATTCACTTCCAACGAACTTCCTCTGTGGGAAGAGAGAGAAATTTCTCCACAGGAACTGAGTAGACACTTATTGATTCTCATTGTCCCTGTAGAGTAGGCCCCTGTGACTCAGAACTAGGTTTAGATGGAGGAAAGGGTGCTGGAGCCAAGACATGAGGGCAGTTTTCGGTGGAAAGAAAAAGCCCTTTTTACCACTGCAAAAACAGTTGAATCAGGGGAACACCAACCTGCCTCCCTGGAGCCAAAACTCATGAAGAATACAGACACAAATCCGAGCCTCAGGGCAGAAATGGATCTGAACTGTCAAGGGCTGATTTGACAAAATCAGAGCTGAGCCCATCCCCTTGGATATGACAAGGAGACTTTGGCTCCAAGACTCATTCTTATCTGATGGCATCAGTGCAGAAATGGTCAAGGAAACAGTCAGAATCAAAGAAGAAGCCTTCCTCGGATCCGACAATGGACCCCATCGGGGATCTCAGATCATGGGACTCCAAAACCAGGGGCAGTTTGGGGAAGGAGAAAATATGGCTGCAGGAGTTGTAGGCATACTCACAGATCCAGGTATGGATGGAGCTGGTAAGATCCCCATCTAAATCAGTATTCTAAGAAACTTTCACATCATCCTATCCATGTCCACTTCTGACAAGCTCCTGAATGACCTAGAGGAGGAAGTGAAAGGAGGACTACAGTGCTTCTTGAATATCTGAGGCAACTGCGAAGGGAAGATGGGAGAAACGGTCTTTATAGCATACTTCAGTGTAGTGCTCCTATAGATAGTACCATGTTTAAGATCCGAGGCTCTAGGATCCGAAGGTACAGAGATAGGCTTTACAGTAATTAATGCAGATGATGATCTTGGATCTGAAGGCTTCAGATCCAATGGTCCGGGCTTAGGATCCAAAGTCTTCCTGTTCTTTGGAGGAGGCTCCAAAGAAGTCCTGGGGGACTTTGAAGGACAACACTTCTTATTTTTTTTATTTATTTTATTTTATTTTATTTATTTTACATTTGTTGACCGGGCTGGTCTAGCTGGATACATGTCCTTTTTCAGTGGAGGCCCGGGGAGAAAAGCTCCAAAAAGAAGAGAAGGTACAATTCATATATGTACAGAAGTAAATATTATTAACATAAAGACACAAAAAACAGTTGGCTTTACATACTGTTGAATAACAGGCACAGCGCTTATGTAGATAATCTTACATGGTTACATTGTGCAGCCTTGAGGGAAAATTGTTAACTTTGGGATGGGGAAGAGGCTTGGGTGGTCTGGGACATTTGGGGTTAGTCTGGTTTAGTACAAGGGCATAGCCAGTGGGACTTAAGGAATTCTTTGAGGTGATTTTTGAATTAAGCGAGGTCATGAGTCTTAGGTTGTTTGGGAGGGAATTCCAGATCTTTCCAATGGAATTGGCATAGAGAGCATCACCTCCAGAGTTGTTAGATTTAACGGTCAGTACCTGGACACTTTTAGATGATCTGAGGCAGGTTAGGTTGGAGTAGGGGGTAAGTATTTTGCTCAGTGAGGGGGTTTTGTCTGGTTGGTTAATTATTTTAAATACCTCAGTGAGTTGGTTGAGTTTGAGAATATTGGGCAATTCTAACCATTCAAGTGTCTTTAGGTTAAGGCAGTGGTGGGTGCGATAAGGCATTCCTGTTATAAATCTTATAGTCCAGAGGAATTGATTTACTGTGTATACAGGGAGCTTGAGTCCTTGACGAAGAAGTAGCCAGTAAAAGTCCTCTAAATATAAGTTTACTGCAATGATCCACTAAGGCCCTGGGATTAAATGTCACACAAATCTTATAACTAGTGGGGATCTGAATTAGGGAATTTATGCCCACAAGAAATATACTTCTTAAACCCTCTGGGGTTCCTCTCACATGGCAAAAGAGAAAAAAACACAGCAATAACACAGGAACAACACAAACAGTAACAGCAAAGGGAAATAATAAGCTTTTTTTAAAACAAAAACTAACAGTAGAGAAAGTTCAAAACACCAACAATGTTAATAGCAAGATACCCTTGTAAGAAGGGTGGAAAGAGAATACCAACAATGGTAAAGGAGAATACTACTTAAAATAACAGAAAGGAAGGCAGCTAATGCCAGCAATAACTTGAAAGAAAGGGAAGGAAGGAAATTTGAGTAGAGAAATGTCCAAGAGAAGTTTTTAAAACAAAAATGTTGTTAATATTCACAAAAACCCACAAATCATTCAAGAGCTAAGGAAACCTGCCATTGTTCACAAAGGCAGCAAATAACATCGAAGGCTTGAGGGATACAGTGGAGCATTATGGGTAAAGGGAGGAACTTGATAGCTGGATCCTAAGTCTGAAATAAACATCCAAGTCGGATCCAAGGATCAGATCTGAACCCATTCATTGAGGAAGAATGAAAAGGACAACATCAGATAATAAAGTCTGCAATCATGGAATGTTAATAAGATATACAAGTACTTGCCACTTCAACAGCTTTAATATTTTAATGCATTTACATTTACAGTGTGCAGTTTGGTTTATTTATTTAAGGGTAGCTAGTGCACTTACAGGTTCATAGGTATTTACGAGGCTAATGATCATGAGAGCCTTTCTAAGCTTAGCCACGCAGTTCTGGTACCCTTGATAAGTGTAAAGAGAGCTTGGGAGATGAAACATTTACAGACAGGGGCCTGGAAGTTAATGTTTACTGAAAATATGCAATCTGTTTTTCACATCTGGGAGGAGAATACAGATAAGCTAAAGAAAAAAAAAAGAAAAAGAAATACAGCAACCAGTATATGTAAGAGCATGGCTCTAACTTGTGCTTTAGTATAAGTAACCTTAACTTTAGAATAGGTGATGCCTGTGGGTGCAGTCATCAATTCAAGGCAAGTGCTTCTATCTGGAACGGTAAACTTCATTTTTTAAAGTATATATATATAGTTTTGTGTGTTTGTTGTAAGTTAAAAGGGGATGGGGTATTCCAAAATCTGTTTAGTTTCTTATTTGAGATCTTTCATTGAAGTATGTTCAGAGATGACAAAAAGCAACTATACAGCAGTGCAACCTGCCAAACATTAGTGAGTGCATGTAAACTAAAAGTTGGAAATATACATTCAAAACAACTGTCATGCAAAATAGGTGAGGGTAAATGCTTTCTAGAATAATGGCTACTCTGTCCATATTATCATAGCAAAAAGGCAAAGAGCATTAAATTATATTAATTAATGATATAAAGAGCAATGCTGCAGGAGATAAATTTGGATGGAAATGAGTATGTGAAGACAAAGAAGGGATGCCATGGTCGACATTCAGCAAAATATAAGGGACAAAGAACAATGAGAGCAATAATACTGTCTTGCTAAAGGGGTTTCAAAAATGATAAAGGGGAAAAAAGGCAATAACGGCAGATTTGTGGTAGTAAGCGGTTACAGGCAAGAGAGATGGTTACATTGGCATGTATTTATGTTCCACATAAAACTAATATTATAAAGCTTAAATGAAATTTGGAAGAAATAATAAGCTTTCAACATGGAATATTTTACAGGTGATGATAGGAACTTGGTTTGTAATAGTGAGGATGTATAGGAGGACTTAGATATATCAACAGAGGGTAAACTTCTGTACAAATACATGACAATATTTGATATGGATGACGTGAATTCAGTAGAAGGAAAGCCAAAAGAATTTACATATTCTCCAAGGTACAATGACTGGGCTAGGCTGGATAAAATTTTTATTTCAAAACAGTACGTGTACTTAAATGAAAGCTTTGACACACAGGGATGCACACACATAAGAAATGTGACAAAACTCCAATAAACATATGTATAAATGTTGTAGACTTCTATGTTGTTCTAAGAATACCCTCTCCCAATTAAAATGAGACAATACCAAGAAAGGCATGCAGTAATTATGTTTTAGCTAGCACGCAGAGGAGTACATTGCTAAGCCCTGTTACCACCATCACGTCATCACTGCCCTTTAGGATTAGCTTAATACAACTTATTTCTAGTGGTTCACTACTTGCTGACTGTAAAGAACACCTTGAAGGAGGATCTCAGCAGGACCAAAATTCAAGACCTAAGAGTAGCAAATCATGGAATTTGTAGTAGAAAATGTCTTCCTTTCACAGGTCAGGCACAAGCTTGACCTCTTCACCACAACTAACAATGCAAAGCTGTCAAAGGTTTGCTCCCTTGAGCCAATCCCTTGGAAGCATTTTATCAGATGCCTAACCCCTTCTATAGAGAGAAAGGTTTATTTATAACTTTCACTCTCCTTTCTCATTCAGTGAATACTCTTCAGCATTCAGGAAAATGGGCCCAAAATAATTCTGAAAGCCCCCAGTGGCCCAAATTATAGGTTCATAGGTTCATACTAGGCTATCTGCCCTATGGCATTTATAAGCCTAGCCAGAGGGTGTTTGGCTTTCGCCACCCATTTTAAATGAATTTTGTTATGCTTTTTTTCGAGGTTAGTATACTGTGCCTCTGTCTAACAGTGACACAGAAGTGATAGCCGGGGTAAACCTACGATCTCCCATCCACTCATCAAGATTCCTCTTGAAGAGAGTCAATGAGGGACTCTGCCTAACCTGGACTGGGACTTTATTCCAGAGTGAAGGGAGCCTCTGGGTTATGAATCTGTCCCTCCAGCATGTCCTATTTATTTCAGTGCTGAGGTTCAAGTCTCTCGAGCGTGTAGCTAGATGGGATTTGGATTTTCTGAGGTGCAGCATGTCCATTAATTCCGGGTTGGACATGGCTTTATACGTCAAGCACAAATCGCCTCTGAGCAGGCAGTATGCCACTGAGTAGAGCTGGAGTTTTTTTAACCAGGCAGCATATGGCATCTGTTTGAACCCTTTGATCCTCTTGGTGAGGTACTTTTGGGATCTTTCCAGTTGCTGCAGATGTCTGGTAAGGTACATCCCAAAAGGGGCATTGTACTCAATTATGGGCCTAATGAGGGATGAGTAAAGAGGCACGATGACCTACCCTAATCTAGATGTGAATCCCTTCATGATTAGGTGGGCTATATAAAATGTTTTTCTAACCACTTTGGCCACGTGGTTGTCAAATGACAGATTGCTATCAACTTGGGTCACCAGGTCCCTAATTACTTCTTCTGTACTTAATGGATTACCACCCATGTGGTAATTTGTGGGTACTTTGTTTTTGCCAAAGTGGATGACTATACACTTTTTGGCGTTTAGCTTGAGGCCATGGCTCTGGCACCAGCTGTCTGTTTCTATGAGGCCCTTTTGGAGGATGCTTGCGTCGGCTGGAGAGTCGATTATGGCGCCCAGTTTGCAGTCATCTGTGAACTTGGTCATCCACAGTCCTTCCATGTTGGCCTGTACCTCTGAGAAATATATACCGAACAAGAGAGGTCCCAGGACTGAGCCTTGTGGGATGCCACTTGTAACTGGTTTGGAGTCTGATATGGCTCCAGCAATTCTAACCATGTGGGTTCTGTCCTTGAGCCAGTTTGCAACCCATCTAGTGACATAGGAGTTTATATTTAAGCTGGTGAGCTTATCTATAATGCCCAAGTGGGGTATTGTATCAAAGGCTTTTGCGAGGTCCAGGTAGGCTGTGTGGACCACCTTCCCCTCGTCAATGGCTTTGGTGACTGTTTCACAGAAATCAACCAGGTTTAAGAGGCAGGATCTGCCTTTAACAAAGCCGAACTGGGTAGGATCCAGTGTCTGTAGGTCCCCAATATCTTTATTTATGAGGTCCATGATGATCTTTTCCATAGCTTTGCAGACCAAGCTAGTCAGGCTTATGGGGCGATAGTTTCCAGGATCCGTTGAGGCACCACCTTTGTGGAGAGGGACCACTGTTGCTGTACGCCACTCTTTGGGTACATATCCTGTAGTAAGGCTGAGACTGAACAGTAGTTTTATGTTTGGGTTTAGCTCTTCTTGGAGTTCATGTAGGACGCAGCCTGGGACACCATCTGGTCCCATTGATGCTGTGTTTTTTGCTTTGGAAAGGGCAGCTCTTACCTGAGCATCTGAGATGTCAGGGGGGGCAGCACTCTGTTGGGATAGATATTTGCCCTTTTGGTGGGGAGGGGGGGGGGGAGAAGTTTGCGCTGAACCTGTCAGCTAGGATGTTGGTAATGTCTGTGGGTTCGGTGTATTTTTTGTCATTTTGGACTAATTCTGAGCATGTCTGGGAATTCCCACCCAGGTTCCTAACATAACTAAAGAAAGCCTTGTGATTATCCTTAGTGCCCTGTGCAATATTTCTCTCGAAGCTGGCCTTAGACGATTTTATGAGCGCCCATAGTTTTTTGCTAATACTGATCAGAGATGCCTTCCCTTTTGGGGATTTTGCTCCATCGTGTAGTAGCTTCCTCCTTCTATTGTATAGTTTGTTTATGGCTGGGGTCCACCAGACAGGACGTCTGCCTTTGGAGGATTGGGTCTTGGTTTTATTTGAGATCGCATGATCCATGCATTCCTGAAGGTGTTCATAGAATGCGTTTATAAAGGATTCTGTGGTCTGGGCCGTATATCTCATTTCCTCTGTTGAGGCAGTGGTGTGGTTACTACTAATGATGTAGTATCTTGTATTATAGAATCAGGGCAATCCATTCCATATCAGCTTCAAGTTTTTCAGACTATACTGCTTGGTTCTTGTGGCTGAGCAAATAAACACTTTTAGCTTTTGGATGTTAGAAGGAGAGCACAGGTGTGTTGCTCGAAGTCAGGAATTTGTCAGACAGAACCACGTGGAACTTCATTGTGGAAGAGATTCACTAACTAGGTGGTCTCCAAAAGCTATGACAACATTCTTGTGCAAGTCATCTATCTTGAACTATTTATTTTCAATGTCAGAAGAAAAGCTTTCCTATAAATCACTCAAAGTTCACCTGCTACT